>NC_133787.1:33716647-34043175 GCF_003597395.2 Chelonoidis abingdonii | reverse complement strand
TGCACCTTGAAGTCTTTAAACCATGATTTGAGGACTTCAGTGGGTCAGACACAGGTCTGATACAGGAGTGGGTGTGTGAGATTCTGTGGCCTGCATTGTGTAGGAGGTCAGACTAGATGATCATAATGGTCCCTTCTGACCTTAAAGTCTATGAGTCTGACTAGATGAACACCAAGCGGTACCTTCTGTCTTGAGAATCTATAAATCTATTAATCAAGCCAGTGAAAGCCCTATTCCACCAGGAGCTCAGAGATATGTTAAATAAAGAAGGAGCCCATTTAGAGAAGTCAGTTGAAAGGCTAACTTTGGCTACAAAAGTATTTGGATCAGGTGCAATCATAGGAGGTCAGATTAAATGAATATTTCCTCTTTGAACCAATGACTCAGTTGGAAAAGATCAATTGATCTGTGGTTTTTCTTTGCTGTTACTGTGGCAGAATGGTTCCCCATGCTTAAGTCTACTTTATGGCAATAGATCGCATCCTAACTCTTGTCCCAGATCCTCATTGTGATGTATGAATATCAGTCTTTCACTCCCTCAAGGCAGCTACTAAGTACATTAAGTCAGCTGAAGCAGCAACTGTAAGGTTTCTATACTCCTAAACCAGCTGAGACCCAATAGCCTCCCCTTATTCTGCAATGCTGGTCAACAACCAACTTCCAAGTACGATGAAGGCTCTCACTGGAAATTGAGAACTTTTCAACCAGGACACTGCTAATGATAAACCAAAACAGCAAAGACCCTAAGCAGTTTCCTGAAACCAGGTTTCCTCTGGAATTAATTATTTAACCAACATTTGTAATAATCCCTTAGTGCAATTTTTTTGTATCATTTACAAAAAAAAATTAGCTCTAAAGTTAGGACACTACATAAACCAATGCAAATGAGGCTATTATGAGCTCAGTCTGCCATGGCATCCTTTGTGTCCAGGGCCAATATTTTATTATCTTTCCACCATGCTATGCAATATCAAAGTGTTTAGGGGCCACTTGTTACAATGCAAACCAGCTTTCAACAGCACTCCTTTATGAAGAGCTACCAAAAATACATTACAGTGAAATTCACTGTTAAGTCAGAGGGGCAGAAAAGGCCTTAAGAAAAGAGTGAAAGGGTAAAGAGGGAGTCACTAGTTTAGAGTGAGGAAGAGAAAATTCCAGAGGAAAGAATGACTCACAATCATGTCTCAGTAGAGGAACAGTGAGGAGGTGATGCTATGAGGAATAGAATGAATGGGTGGGCGTGGGAGTGAGCTGAGGTCAGAGAGGCAGGATGGAGTGAGTCCACAGGGAATTTTGAAAACTAGGAATAGATTTCTGGACAGTTCTTTGTAGATTAAAAGATAGCGAAGGTAACAAAGGATGGGGTGATGCTATGAGAGGTACACTTCTAAGAGTGAAAAAGCAGTCTGGCGGCAGAATTCTGAGCTTCCTTGAAGATTAGAGAGCAGACATTTATGACAATATTAAAAAGAAAAACTTCAAAGCAAGAAAGGGCTAGATTGTGACTCTAGCCACAGATCTGAGAAAGGGCAATACCAAAGCTGCACCACCCCAGGACTAACCATGGGGGGCATTGTGCCACACATACACCTTTCTAAATCACAATTCCTTCCCTGATTTCTCCTTGCTCTGCCTACTCAGTTATGCTGCAAAACTCGGCCAAATCCTCAGTCACTTACTCTGGAGGGAATAAGTAAGCATGCAGCACCTGCTTACTCCTGCATGCTCAGAGCCAAGGTGTAATTGCCCGCATGGAGGTGTAAAGCAGGTGTTACTCCTCTTTTCCCTGCATGGATATTTAATCCAAGTCACAATCTAGCCCAAGGTCATTAAAGTCTGGTAAGGGCAAATTCTACAAGGTTCCAGTGCTGGTGATAAGAAAATTTACACACAAGTGAGGTGAGGTTTTAAAAGGAAGATAAAACTAATTTGGCTAAAATACCTAGGTGTGATTCACTTTAGATGCACGAAGGTGAACTGTCTTGAAACAGCATCTTGTCTGTCAGAATGGTTTCTGATAATGCCAAAGAAATGATTGATGATCCTTTCAATTCTGCAAGCATGTCAGCCATTTGGATGAATTTAAATCTAAATCAGCAAGACCTTAATCAGATTCTTAATACTGACCTTAATCAGATCAAGATCTAACTTTTCCCCCCCTGAGGTCAAGGACTAAAAACTCTTACTCACATAAGTAATTAATTTAGCCACACACTGGGTTTCCCACTGAAGCCAACACTGTAGTAAGTGTTGTAGCTTCAGACTCGTGGCTTGGAACTAGTTATAGACACATCTGTAAAAAGAAACAAAAAATGTGCATGACAACTGTGAGTGTAATAGGGTTTGAATATACTTAACAGTGAACACTGAAAATGAGGGTGTGTAATCAAAAATGACAAATCAAGATTAGCAGACTGGTACAGTAACGGAAGTATTACAAGCTATCCCCTACTCTCATTCAGCAAAAGGGGTTGGAAATCTGGTGCAGTACAAATCCACTATTTGAACTGAGATTAACAAAATGTTAGCTTTGTTATAAATTATAATGTTATTTGCATAAATTTTTATTGAGATGAAGAAAAAGAACAGAAAAATTGTAAATTCAGTAGCAATAAAGATAAAATAGCATTTTATTTTGCACTACTTTGAAAACGCCACTATCTAGGTCACTGAAAGTGAAAGAAATTTCCAGATTTTTTTTTTTTTTTTTTTAATGCTGAGCTAACATTATAACAACCAGAGCTCAAATGGAAGAGAAGCTGGGAGGCATAAATTATTAGTTTCTTAAATACACAGAGAAGACACACTGGAAAATGACGGCCTTTGTTAAATGTTTATCCTCCTGTTCCTAATCCTGGTTCTATCCTGCTTATCAAAACTGGATTCCAATTATTAATGGGAAAGTAAAATCACATCAACAGCAGATATGTATTAATTTACTAAAACAAAACTATTATACACAGATGAAAGTACACTAGAAAAAAATAGCATCACTCTTTCTCAGGGAATTCAAAAACTCGCAAAAGATTATCAAGGCAGCATTCAGTTATCTCCAAGTATTCTTCATCCCCCCACCCAGCTCTGCCATACCCTGCACCTACTTCATTTTTAAAATAATCCAAAAACACAGGGAAGGAGAAATTCACATATTCACTAACGCTCCCTGTCAAGAGGGACTTTGCAAGGGTTGGCATGGGGGACAAAATTGAGCAAGGTTTTCTCTCTTCAGGAGAGTGAAAATGTCTTCAGTTCTCAGGATGTGCCATGGAAATGCTGAATGAAAGTGGGATTTTCAACTAATAATATGTACAGTGAAGATCAAAAATTAGTAAGACCTGAATGTGAACTGGAATATAGTATCCCCCAGCGGAATCAGAACCAAAATGTTTTCAGTCTCTCTGGAGTGGAACATGCAGCTGAATTCTTTGGCTAAAAAACTTGTTTGTAATTGAAGCAAAGTTAACTTTGCAATTGTACAATGTTCATGATGCAGATTTGCATATATGAGAACACAGAAGTGCATATGAAATTGCATTGCTCACTCCCAGTGCTATCTTGAATGTCTATAAGCAGTTTGAATAAAAAATTCTGATTTTTCTTTTTAGGCCTTTTTTCTAGGAAAGGAAAAATACAAAGTCTTCAGACTGAAACAGGGTAAAGGGAGATTCAGGAGGAAATGAGACAAGGACCACTATTTCTTTGCAACAGTTTTTGAAAAGAAAAGGAAACCAAACTGCTGTTGTTTGTAAGTATAAGAAGTACAAATTAATTAAAAATTGGATGTGTGGGGTATGTGCTTGCACACACTTGGGCATGCTTCTGATTCTTACAACATTTTTCATATTATGTCTCTACAATGTGGATTAAACCTTATTGGCATTTTTCTGTTCTCAGCATCCCCAGCAACTCTCTGAGTCTAGGACTCCAATTCAGGAAAGCGCTTAAGCATTTACTTTAAGTTCCACTGACTTCAGTAAAAGTTAAGTATGTGCTTAAGAGCACTTCCTGAATAAGGATGTTTTCCTGAAGCAGAGCCTAGAAGAGCATATAACTTGCTTTCTAGGATGAAATTCCCAAAGACAATGGGAGTTTTGCCACTGACTGTAACAGAAATAGGATTTCACCTTAAGCATCTGTATTGTGGAGCTGGTATTATGGATTCATGATATGCAAATTGATTACACAGCACATTCTCATTTTCAGCATACAAGGTCTGATCCTGTTAGGCATAGAGCACCCTCAAATGTCTTTACTGGGAGTTCAGATCTTTCATTATGCTCAGGAGTTGCTCAAAACGAGGATTGGGCCCATTAAAAAAACTACTCCCTTACTCAGTGGGCAGGCTGGGGCATAGCACACCATGGAAAATTTGATACATATTTTTAAGACAGAGGTCATAATACACAGCACAGGCAGAATCTCAGTTTTTAAGATGCAAGGAACCCTTTTATCTACCTTGGAAGAATAAAGGGTTATGTTAAAGCCATCAATATTTTAAGATTGTGGGTCCAAGGAATCTAAGCATTTCAAGTCTGAACCTTGGACAGCCGAGCCACTCTCCAACTGATATTCAAATTAGGCAGCTGACCAAGCCTGCTAGGAGGGACAACAATTTGTCCTAAACCTCCCCACGCAAACAGAAGAGCCAAATTCTGCCGTCACAATTCTGTTTAAAATGCCATAGTTACATGAGGGTAAAATCTGACCTTCACACCCTTCAGAATAGTATTTTATTGGACTACAACTTTTCTCCTCATCTGTTCATATCAATTGGGGGAGCCAAGAAGATACCAAAGTAGATTTGCTGCTTGTAAGCCACCAGATCATGCCATTCCTCCACTAACTGAAATGATTATCCCCTAATAAAGATATCTCCCAATCCCTCCCTCCCTTCTGAGGATACTACTGCAACCAACAATGACAGCTCAGATACAATTTTTACAGTGCATCTTAGTTACGCAGGGCAAAAACCTCCAATGACTGTGGATGGAACCAGCAGGTTATAGAGAGCTTGTATAAGGAATCCACAACTCCAGCATGCGGTAATGCTGAGCTTTGATGATGCTCCATTCACTCTAATGAAGAGGGTTGGCATGGTGTGAGGCCAATGAATGCATAACTGGTTTTCCCCATTCCCATGCCCAGGGAACTGCAATACTGGCTAAGGTGTAGCCCCACACCCTGAGCGGGGAAGAATTTCATCCCCACCACAGAAACTCCCTTTAACAAACCTTGTTTATCCAGGCTTTGCACTGGCAAGAGGATTCAGCTCTTAGAGGACAATAAATCCTTTATAGGCTGCTGTATACACACAGCCACGGAGAAATGTGGAAAGCTACAGATTGCACATTTCACAAGTACCGTGATACCCTATTACAAAATAATGTATCATACTGACCAACATACTATTCAAAGCAGTGACACAGAAGCATATTTTATAGTAAATGCCGCAAGCAACTTAAATGGTTTTTGCAGTTTCTTCTTTTTAAGCATGTAAGTGTAATTTTTAGTAGTAAATAGAATGCAATGTGCCTTTAAACAATTCTAGATGACCAGATTATTAATAATATTAATTTGCAATTATCTAGTGTCTTTCATATGAAGATCCTAAAGCCCATTACAAAGATAAATTGAGTCTAGCAACACACTGCAGGAGAGACAAATACCATTATACCCATTTAACAAATGAGTGAATTGAGCCAAAATGGCATGCCTGAGGTCATATGGAGAATCAGTCACACAGCTAGGAAGGAATCAAGTATTAGGGGGTAGCCGTGTTAGTTTGCTTCTGCAAAAACAATCAGGAGTCCGGTGGCACCTTAAAGACTAACAGATTTATTTGGGCATAAGCTTTCATGGGTAAAAAATCAACTTATTCAAAAGTATGGAGTCATCTAGGAATAAATCACAGGAGTCCAAAAGCCCAGCCTACTACTTTAACCACTTCTGCTTTGTTAATTACAAATGAAGAATAAAACGTTACTGCAATTTTCTTAACCAATTTTTGTGTAACATTTGCTTGCTTCACATGGTAGATTTACAAATTCCCAATATTCCTTCCCATCATGCCTACTAGCCTGACTGATGGCTTGCAAAAAATCTGTTTATGTGCTCCACAGTAGCAAAGTGAAATTCTACTTAGGGAATACAACACATTATCTTTGTATTTGGAAAGCATGATTTCTGTAACTCAATGTTTTTCCCCCCATGTTTTTCCTTAAAAACGTCAGTGTATCTTAGTTTTTTTTAAAAAAGGCCTTTGATTTTTTTGGGCTGAAGGAAGAGTAGATTGTATTTTATTAGTGATAGGATTCAGATGCAAAATTTGGATCTGGATTTTGAACACAGAAAGTACTAGGGGATGTCTGCATCCTCATTTTGGGTTAGTTGTATCTCTATTTACTACAGCTCCTGAGAAACTGTCATTCATATGCTCATTTCTCTGAGTCTGTTTGAAGTTCTGTTCATGTTTGATGAGTATTTTGTTCTTGCCATTTAGTTGTCGGATTTTATTGGCTATGACAGGATCTGTGATGTTCACATGAAGGGTGACATGTTTGTGTATTGACTGATGGATTCCTGACTCTTTTTGACACACCTCTGTTTTCTGGAGCAAACTGCATACCCTGGGTCTGAGCTTCCTTGAAAAATAAGCGTGGAATCGCACGCAAAGTCAGTACTTAAGTCACTTGTATAGTATCCCTATAAGTTCTCAATGGCTAAGTGATACATGACTTTTTCTGAAGGAAGCCATAATGTATTTAATGTCAAATAGATTGAGACTAAAGAATCACCCCACGAATTCTTGTTGAAAAATATTCTGTGTGTCAAACTTTCAAGCCTAAGGAAAGAACTCCATTATTCATGCTGTTGTAAGCTCTGTATACACTTCAGTTCTTTATATAGAAAGCTTAACGGCCATGGATTATGTGCCTCATTGGTCATGGTGCTAGGAAATAAAACAATAGAAAGTATTGGTTATAACTTTCCTATATTTAAACTTCTAATGCACTCAACTATTAAAACAAACAAAGAAATCATTCCTAAAATTTAAAGCAAAATTGATCTTTTTGTGAATGGAATTGATAAAGCATGTCCGGCTCCTTAATGCCACTTTTTTCTCCTGGTTGGTTGTTACATTACAAGTTTACAGGCATTTCTGGTTAGTCATCCACCTTTATTTCAACAGCTTCTCATTCATCTTCATTGCTCGGAAGTAGAATGTGACACAAATCTTGGAGAGAGAGACAAAAAGAAAGAAAGAAAGAAAGAAAGACAGACAGAAAGACAGACAGAAAGACAGACAGACTAGTAAACCACTCATCAGCGCATACAATAGATTCAGGATATAGGAGAATGACGTTGAGTAGTACATTTTCTGTGTGTAGTCTCACAACACAAAATTATATGCTTCTGTGTTTTATTATTAAAGTCAGTCTTTTAGGATTAGGTCAACTTCAGTCCAGCAAGTGGAGCTGGCAAATTTGAAGACAATTTGTAAATTCAATATATGCCAACTAAAGGGCTAATTTCAGAAGAAAAAAAAGAGGGGGCGGGGGAGAAAGCTATGGTTTAGGCCTATCATGTTGAAATTTTGGTCTAAACTCTAGTTAACAGATTGTGAATGGCAGTCACACTGCTAACTGCAGTGTAGACAAACTAAGAGTCACACGATCTAACCCATACTATTCATTTCTCTTTTTAAGCAACAAAACAGACACTCTTAAAACTTACTGCAATCAAAAGGTCAGAACTTGAAGGTAACATCACTGACAAAAAACCAGGACCACTTTAAAGACATAATTCCCTCCCTCATCAGTCAATGGGCTAAAGCTTGAGTAGGCAGATAAGTTTGACACCATTTCCTAATGGTTAGCAAGCTTCGGGTTGTGGTCATTCCAAAAAGAAGCAAATTGCAAAATTGAGACCCTCCATGGAGAATTCCCACCCAACAACAGATATTCAAATGTAGGAACGGTTATTGAGAGCACATCAGACAATCTCACTTGGCCAGGAAGTAGGATACAAACCATATAGGGCTATATACAACCATATAAATACATATCTGGAGTGGCACCTGGCAGAGAACATGAAGCCAGCACTGTTTATGGTGAATTGGTGTAATGTGCTCCCTGAAGCAGCAGGGCTGCCATCTTCTGTACCAGCTGTAACTTCAGGATGGTCTCCATGAACAGCCCCTTTAGATTCTGGTACAAAACATTACAATAGTCCAATCGGTCAGCCGCACAGGCATGAAGATCCAACAGAAATGGTCACAGCTGTCATGTAATATGCAGATCAACTGCCAAAACAGGCACCTCTGGCTTCTACAGAAACGTGGGATTCTAATAGCTGATGTGATTTTGAAAAGGAGGGTGAACCACTTCTGTATAGGAAGCAGTCACCATCACTGCTATGCTATCAAAAAGCTTCTGCCACCCAACCAGCATCACCTCAGATTGATCTGTATGAAGTCGTAACCAGTTCACTCTCACATTTGCAATTCGGCCTGACTCTGGGAAAGCATCGATGCAGCATCTAGTGGGTCCAATAAAAAAAGAGTTGTAAAGCTGCATTTCAGCAGTATACCAATGCAGCTGCTTCCCAGACCATCGCACTATCTTCTCCAATGACTCCACACACACATCAAACAGAAGAGTGACCGGGAAAAAAGTCCCCCCAAATATTAGAACTACAATGGACCAGCCTTCTGTTCACAGACAGGAAGAGATCATCAACCAATTGTCAAACAATGAAACCAGTGCAGTCCCCTACTTATAATCAGGCCTAAAACCAGACTCACAGTCATCAAAGAAATCTGAGAACTCCAGATGGTGCCACAGTTTTCTCACCACTGCTTTTTCCTACACATTTGCCCCCCCAAGGCAGGTTAAAGGACAGGCAATAATCTGCAAGTTAGCCACTGTCAAATGGATTGCTTTTTTTTGACCAAGGGTGTAGTGTCAGATTCTCAGCTGGTGTAAATCAGTGTAGCTCTATTGACTTTACGGAAGCTACAGTGAGTTGCACCAGCTGCAGATCTGGCCCTAAGGTCCACAGATTTGTGAAATGCAATATTCAGACTACCAGCTGATCATTTGAGAGGACTAAGGTAAGCACTTAGTGGGAAGTTGTTTATTCCATTTCATAGGCACTGGATGGATTTAGTAGAACAACAATAAATGACAACTTTAAAAGTTCATCTGATATGAAGTAAACTTTTTAAATCTGCAATGGGCCTTCGTTATCCATCAGCTTAATTACATTAGCAAGTAAAGAACAGTGATTTTTTTTCTCTTTTCTGTTCCCCTCATTGGAATGCATTGTATTCGCTCTCAGAATATGTAACTGTGGTAACAAAAAGTATAAATCCAGATATAATAAATTAAGAAATATAATTTACAATAGGAACATCTTCCAAATATTTTGACAAATTACTGGAAAAAAAATCAAGTTACTATTTCAAGTAGTATAAAATACTGGCATACGATCTTACATTATTTCATAATGGGGATTGTAAATTCACTAAGATACAGTGATTTGCTGCATGGAATTAATAGGAGAAAACACATAGGGTTGCAATCAAAGCTTTATTTAGATAAAAATAGCCTTTTGGTGACTACTCGTGAAAAACACGCCCTAGATTTAACTGGCCATTAACCAACTGTCAGCCAAATAGTCATCAATTATATTTCTTTTATTGTCACTGGTAGTCCTACTTCCTGTCAATGCAACATTGCTGCTGTTGTCAAGCAATCCATAAATACTGCCCTAAGTCAAAAGGGGAAGTGAATCTGCTTAAGTCAGTAAAACTGACAAATAAGGCCACTGAAAATATACCACCTTAAACCTCAGTTAGTACATTTGATGACTGGCTCATTAATAACGAAGCAAAAACACCTCAGGGATTTATTATGTTTGGAAGACTGCAGATTACCTCCTTGCAATTCTTTTTTAAATTTAAGGGTGGTAAGAAAGTGACATTCTAGATCTGGGAAGAATGATAGAGGTTTAGTCTAGCTTGCTCCTTCCTGAAGATAAGGTGACTTTTTCCCCAGCATTCTGCCGTTCATCTTTAAAATAAATTAATATTTTTAAAGGCCAACTTATGTTTTCATTTTTCATTTTGACAGCTCCTGAAATGTAGACAGATTTTGCATCAGATAGTGTTTTTTCTCTTGTTTTAGTTCACTTTCACTCTGCTCCAGCACTGTTCTACTATCCAATGACTTTACAAATGACCCTGTAATAAGGGAGAAATCAGAAAATAAAGCTGGACTCTCGGCCAAGTGCTTTGCTTCCTGCCTCTGGAATGCTGATATTTTCTTCAAACATTTGCAATATTTACTAGAGCAAGGTGAAATATTCAGTGAAATCTGACTTCTGAGTAGCATAATGATTATCATCTGGGCATCAACAGGGATTGAACTGTCAACTTCCAGAGCTAGAGTATTAATCTCTGCAGATTGAGCTAAAAGACTAAGCCCCCTAGTTGGTTGTGGTAGCAGAGTCACACTCTCAAGAAACTTGGTACAGAGGACCACACATGGTCCACACTGAACAATGGGCTACATCAGCACAGACTCAAAGCCAGATCCTCAGCTGGTGAAAATCAACATAGATTCACTGAAGCCAGCGCTATTTCACACCCGCTGAGGACCTGACTGCTGTCCATGTACAATTTTATTGACATCACTCTCAGTGCAAAGTTGTTCCTGCTATTGTAAAACTGCTCTTACTTCGTAAAACCCTGAAGTGTGAATAATTGGGATAATTGAAGGTCAGAGTTGACACACAGTTGAATGTGTTACCTTCCTCTCATTGTCCCAAGGTCAGGGAAAGGCAGTTGTTGGGAGAGAAGAGAAAAACCTGTCAATGATACTGAGTACAGTTAATTAAAAGCAGATGAAACAGCTCTTTCTACTTCTGAAGTTTTCCAGTAGTGTCACAGTACAGGGAATTCACTGAAATAGTTGAGGAGGTGAAAGCCTGGCTCACTAAAGTCAGTGGCAGTTTTGTGATTGACGTTAATGGGGAGAGTCCTCACTCTCAAAAATGGCACAGGGCAGGGAGGGGTATAGAAAGTAGGAGACAATTCCAGAACCCACATTATTTCTTTTGTATTGGAAAAAGCAAGAGACCTCACCTTCTACCTCTACTCATGGGCGGGATCTCATTGTGCTTCATCCTTTATAAAACAGGTCTACAGAGAAGAGCAAAAAGAAACAGCAATAGCAGCAAGGGGAAATTTGAGGAAAATAAAATGTCCTGAGAAAAGAAGGAATAGAGCTTCTGTGGTCAGTGATTTAGGGCTCAAACCTTCAACCATACAGCAATTTTTACGTCAATGGGACTACATGCATGAGCAGGGACTGCTGCTCTCAATGAAGGATGGAGAATCTGGCCCTAAGAGATGGGGACAGAGATAAAGTTGGCAGGATCGGCCAGGCAAGCATTTTAACATGGTAACTCTTCCCACACCAACTCAATACAGAAGCAGCAGCAGATGGAAAATGAGGTTTCATTTAGAAGATATTGGAATATTGGAGGGGGGGTATTTTACACCCTTAAAGGCCATCAAAGCAAAATAAACTTAACTTGTTAGTTACAGAAGGGTCAAAGGAAAGCACATTTCAAATACCTCAGTGGGAGTACTAATTACAGAAGGAAATTGGGACTAAAGGAAAAGCTCTCCAAAGATAGCTGTAAGTAGCATTAGTGGTGAGGAAGGCACAGGAGAAACATGTATCATTGGCAAGGAGTTTGAAATAAAATCAACATCATTGATCTGTGGATTTTTTTCTCTCTCTCCAGATCAAAAGCACAGTAATGCAGCCAACCTTTTATTGTAGGTGGAAAATAAACTCAGTAGAGGGAGGAAGGAAGGTCACACACAAACTATCAGCTTTAATAAGACTTTTTGAGAAATAACCATAGCAGAGGCTTATGACCAGCATGCAGGAAACAAGCAGCAGTGAAATGAAGGTGAGAAGGATGCTACAGGAGTGAGGAATCAATTCAAAACTTAAAGTACGTAACAAACCAGGTACTGAGTAAAACAGGGTTGGTCATTCAGAAAGAAGAGCTCTTTTTAATTTATCTGGATGACGTTGAGGAGGGGGTGGTACTATGATGTCATACCATCCATTCTTGGACACTAGAATCTCTACACTAATTAAACAAATGAGGTGTTGGAAGCTGTGATGGAGTGTCCACCCCACACTTGCCCTGAAGGGGTTAAGGTAAGCCAGAGGGCCAATTAATCTATTAGGAGGCAAGACTGAGAGAAAAGCCCTAATTAGAAGCTCACTTGTGCAGGAACTGGTGTGACTTCCATAAAGCCAGGGAGCAGACAGCAGAAGAGGGCTGCTGGGAAAATCTGCAGTCATTCCTTGTGGAAAGAAAGGTGCGTTTGGGCTGGCAAACTCCGAGATGGAGGAAGGCAGGAAAGGAATCAGGTCTAGAAGGGAACAGGCTTTGACTCCTTAAGTCAGAACTCAGTAAAGAGTAGGCCTGGGTTCTCCTGCTAGCTGCAGAAAGGGTGGCACTCAGGGGCAGCTCTAGGAATTTTGTCGCCCAAAGCACAGCAGGCAGGCTGCCTTCGGCAGCTTGCCTGAGGAGGGTCTGCTGGTCCCGCGGCTTTGGCGGACGTCCCTCAGGCCTCCCACCCTCGCGGCGACCATCAGAGCACCCCCAGTGACTTGCCGCCCCAAGAAAGCGCTTGGCTTGCTGATGCCTGTAGCCACTCCTGGTGGCACTATAAGGCAGTGAATGGGAGGACTGCCTAGGATTGCTGAAGAGGAAAAATGCATAGAGCGACCTGGCCAGAGGGCCTTGTCACTAAGAGGCAGCAGCAGCTCAGGGAGCAAGAGAAGCGCTGCAGACCCAGAGAGAGGTGGAGAGATGACCTTGCTATCTATTCTCCAGAATGACAAAGAGGAGGTACCATTTTATTAGTGAGTAGAGCACCCCTGTCACAAGCTGCCTTAGACTCTTCAGCCCAACTAAAGTCAACAGAGACCAACTAAAGTCAACAGGGCTCCAATCAGGGCCACAGTCAAGACACTAATTAAAAGCAAACACTGATGATATTTTAAAGAATAGCCGTGATCAAACTTAGCCTCAGTTAGTAGGCAACAGGCCAGACAAATGATGCATTATTGACTTCACCACCAGCTGTTGACTGGGACTTCACATGTGCTTAAAGTTAAGCATGTACTTAAGTGTTTTGCTGGACCAGGGCCAGAGTGCTCAGCCCACGCAGGACTGAGCACTAAGCTCTGGTTTTTCCTTCATCAGTTCCTTTTTCCAATTGGTTCTAGGTGAAGATATTGGCATGTTGGGCAAACAAATGAGGCAGATCTCTAGTGCAGAGGTAGAGGCATCTCATACAGGAGCTGCAAGAAGCAGAAAACAGATTGCTTAGTTTGGGGGCAGGAATCCTTCAGTTTCTTCAGAGCTTCAGCCACACATACATCTGTGCAGCGGAACGGAACTGGAACTCAATTTAAACAACCACCCATTTATCTGAAGTTTGTTCTTTGGAGGAGGAATTAGAAGTGGGACCATCAATATTATTCAGTCAGATGAATGGTTTTCTCTAACTATGGTAATGAGCGAGAGTGCAGATACACTTTCTGGTAGATAGGAGTAGTGTGCCTATGTCAACCTGCATTTGCTCCATGCTTGTTGTGGCAGAATTTTTTTAATTGCAAAGGCAACGACTAACGTCAGATGCATCTTCATTAGCAAGCCTTGAGCCACCTATTGGATCGTAATTTTAATGTTTGAGAGCAATTTGTATTTTTACCACCACCACAGACAGTTGTTTAAATTTTTGAGGGAGCATAAAGTTTGAATAGCAATTGTTGCCTTACAGCTGTCTGGAAATCACTTGAGTGTCCAACAGAAGCTCTGTACAAAGATGGAAGTCAACGTAACCCTGCTGAGAGACCGAAATTACATATAGATTCTGTAGGTTCTTCATGAGCTTTATGCAACTGTCCTGCTGCATGAGAGATAAATAAAACAAAACAAATAAACCTGCATGTATAAGTGGACAGTAAAGCAGGCGAGAGCCCTGAAATGATGAAAAATACCATTATCGTAATTTTAAAGTCTTCAGTACTACAAATATGCTTGAGTAAGCAGAAATGTATATTTTCTTGCCTTTATAAACTATCAAGGACTGTTCTATTTGCTCTTTTACACAATAATTTTGGTTTTAAACTAGCTATTAAATTACAACATGTGGTTTGCTAAATGGCAATTAAGATTTAATTTTATTAATTTTGCTGATGTTAATCCACCACAAACTCATTTGCAGGAATTGGATGAAACAAACTATATAACAAGACTGCTTTGAAATCACTCTATTTTCCTGTTTCTTCCGTGGGGAACTGGAAAAGGCCCCTGTATGTATCTAACAGTTCTCAAAATGATTTATTTATGAGAAACTAACACCATATGGGCTCCAAGAGCATACTCCATAATGGTATTGGACACTGGCCTATTTGTCTGGGCTGTTGCTGCAGACACTGAGGACATGAGGCGAATGCAGACACCTGACTATAGGTATCAAAGTGATGGAGCATTACACAGTAAGATAGAATGCTTTTCATCAAATCCACGATCACCAAAGATGTATTTTTCTATAGAGATTTTAAACTACTATAGTGAAACCATAAGATGATGACACTAGAGGTTTAAACAAACTATAACGGTACAAAGAATGGGCCAGATCCTGCACCACTGAGAGCAATCGGTGATGTGTTATTGACTTAAATGGAAACCAGAATTCAGCCTGTATCTGCAAATTTTTATTCACTAGAGTAAGATATGCCAATGTGCCCCTAGCTCCACCCCAAGGCAATTCACACAATGCAAATGAGTAACGCAACAATATTTCCCAAGTATTGCATGTATTCTGAACTCCATGTTAAGAAATGTACATTATTTATTTATTTAAAATCAAACTTATTGCTTACGTACCATTTCAAAAGCCATACATTCATACTATATGTTGCCCATTGATGCCAGATACAATAGCACAAAATAGCTGGTCTAAAGATGGACATTGTAAGAAACTTATCTTTAGGCTGAGTAAAGAACGGATTTTTTTGGTTCACTGGGAATTCTAATAAAATTGAAAAAATCATTATGGATCAAACCAAAAACTCCCCACCCGCCTCCAAAAAGTTCAGCAAATTGAGAAAAAAAACAACCGCCGCCGTTTTGCTTTGGCCTGAAACAAACCATTTGTTTGATCTGAAATGAAATGTTTAATTTCAATGTTGAGCATTTTCAAACATACTTTTACTATACAAAATGGAAAGGAAATTTCAAAACAAACTTGTTTTGAATCACAATGGGAACAATTTCCATTTAAAAATATCAAATATATTTAGAATGTTTTTCAGTTTTTCTGGCAAAATTGACATGGATTTATTAAGTGTTTTGGTGTTGTCAAATCTGAATTTTTTGCTAGCAAAAGTTGCAGCCAAAATGTATCCCCCAACTCTACTTACATGACAGCAGGAGGAAAATGAAGCACAGAATATGTTAAGTGTTTTGTCCCATGTCATAGAGCAAATCTGTAGAAGAGCCAAGGTGATGACTGAGACGTCTTAAATTGCAGGATTATGCTCCCTTCACTACGATGGCTTCTGATCCCTGAGTCTGACATATAACAACTTCCTTTTGTTTTATAAAGAATGTCTCATTTTCATTCAGTTCCATTAATTGCTCTGTTCATCACTTAGCTCTATGCTAGAAAAGAGGCATGAGATGGGTAGCCTAGGTTTGGAAATAGGTGAATAGAAAAATACCCTATTTTCTCAGGTTACACTACTCAAATTCCCCCTGTGAAAGCCTCAGACACGTCATGCAAACTTTTTTTTTCCCTCTTTTAAGCTATCCAAGTACAGTTATTTTCATACATTTGACTGTTTGGCTATTAATTTAGGAATATCACCAGAAGGGAGAATGAGACTAGTTTTGTATTACTATTTGATATGACTGATTGCAAGAGATTGAATCTCATTTACACAAAGTGGCTACAGCATGTGGTGTTACAGCCAGGAAGGCTAGGGGATTGTTCCCAAGACAAATGGTAATATCCACATTGCAGTTCTTGGCACACAAACATGTTCTTCCATTGATCCATGTATACACCCAAAGGAAATATGGCTTTCATGTGGCCTAGGAAAGCGAATCAAGCCAAACAGAGTTGTCTCTGTCAAAACACTTCTATTGTGTGCTCTACTAATAGCTAGAAAGACCTGACCTTTGCCACTACTACAGAAGAGTGTGCATTGATTTAAAAAAAAAAAAAAAAAAAAGGAGGTGTCATTATATGATTGACTAACCTGGAGTGCAACCAGTCCTCTGACAAGTGGTGTCCCTGTACGGTGGCAGTAGAAATGTGTGAACATGCAGTTCCATGCAGAATCATAGATCATGAGGATCATCTACTCTGATCTATTGTGTAGCACATGCCATAGAATTTTATCCACTTCAGACAGAGCCAGTTAATGTTTTGGATTATATTTAGTTTTAAAGATCTCAGCTTCATTGAGGATTAGCTGCCATTAGACATGCAATTATGTAACAAATGGTGGGTCTTCATCTTTGAGAAAAAAAAATCCACTGGCATAAAGTCAAATGCTGAGAGCCACAGAGATCCAGGATATATTTCTTCTCCTGTGCATTCCCATATCCTGCCTCCTAATTCCAATCTATTTTCTTTATTTTGTTGCTGTATGCTGGCGCTTCCCTACGCTAAGGTTCATTCTTTTCCCCTGAAACACTGAAATCTCTATGTTTAGTTTTTCTTTCTCACCATCCATTCACTTTTGAGAGGGTGAGCTGCCTGGGGGACACAATGCAATAATAGTCCTTTAAAAAGTCTAACTGGTGTCAACAGAATTTGCTAGTGATGCTAACTGCAGCCAATGCTGAGATAAGAATGATAGAGACTGTTTTAACATGACAAAAACAGTTTACTAGTTAAGGCAGGGATTAAATAAAGAAGGCCCCTGCCTACAATGTTGGACACTCAAACCTTTTATTTAATTGAAGTTGTATATATTTAAAGTAAGGATTTAGTGATTCAGGTTTGGGAAAATCCTTACAATTAATTATTGACTGTGTGTTTGTCGTTCTACAACCTGGGGCCTAAATCTGCTTTAAAGTGAACTGTACATTTGCCATTAACTTAAAACTTAACTTTTGCTAGTAGAGTCAGAGAAGCCAAAGGAGGGTCAAGTATACTTTAGACACACACAAAGCTGCTTGGAGGACAGCTCCCACAGCAGGCCTCCTACCTATCATTCTGATTAAGATTTCATAATATACCACCTCAGTTACACAAATATTAAGTTAATGTCAAACTAACCATAAAGATCTGCTGGCTGTGGTTCCTTCACAGCAGGTCCTGGTGATGTTTATCGAATCTTGTCTGAATACTGCCAGTTTCAACGGCATGAATGGAATTGAATCTATAGGAGTGTATAGTATCTTCTTTTAGCCGGTAGATGTGGTTTGTTCTGTTTTCATCCTATTTTCTTACTGATGCTCCTTTTTCACCAAAATGCCTTACTAGAACTACACCAGAAAATAAACAAATGTACAGGTGCAGAGCCCCAGCTGGTATAAATTGCCCAGTCACACCAGCTGAGGAACTGACCCATCTCTCCAATACTAGAAGTGTCTCCACTACTAGAAATGTCTCAATACACCGGCTGTTCAATTAGAATGGATACCCTAATAGTCCCTATAACTTCAGTCTCCTATTCTTCTATATCCTTGCCTTTCTAAACATCTTCAGCCTAGTATGGGACAGGCTTAGGGTGACCATACGTCTCATGTGGGCCAGGACATTCCCTTTTTTAGTCCTTTTGATCATCAGTTGACAAGAGTAAACTGTACAAATGCCTAGTTTTGTCTAAAACGTGCAGAGGGACCCCTAGCAAGGCATGGAGGAACATGCGGGGGGAAAGGGGGAGTGGCAACACCAGCCCTGCTGGAGAGAGGGGTGTGGAGCATGGCTCGGGCCTGCGCCCCACCCTGCATGCAGTGGGGGGGGGGGCCTCAGGCGGCCCCATGTGCGGCGGGAGGATGGAGGGGCTCAGACCACCAGATGCACAGGCAGCAGGGGGATTGGACCACCAGCCCCGCATACCGGGAGGGCGGGGAAGGAGGCTGTAGGAGGAGTCATGGGCAGCAGGGAGCTCAGAGGACCACTCTCCTCACGCACACGCAGGCAGGCATGGACCAGCTCCATGCACTGGGGTAGGGGGGTGGTGGTGGATGGGGGCGCCAGTGGGGAGGCGGATCTTAGTCTGGCCCCGTGCCAGTGGGAGGCAGGGATGGCTCAGGTCAGCCCCATGAGGAGGTGGGAGGGGGCTTGGGCCAGCCCAGTGCAAGCTGAGGGGGGTGCTTCAGCCAGCCTCGGGATGTCTCATTTTCCTTTTGGGAAATACGGTCACCATATTAGGCTAGCAAAGAGATGACCCAGAACAAGTTGATTTAAAATGAATAAAACCTTATTGAGAACAGGAAAAAAACAAACAAACAAAGCAAAACACGAGTAAGAGCGTCCCAAAATCTTGACTACCTATAGCCTAGCGGTCCATCTCCTGAGGCTACTGCATAATACTGTCTTGTCTCAGATGGTGCTGCCTCACTGACTTGTCTAGCAGAAGTCAAGCTTAGGCTACTGCTTCAGGACTATTATCCAACACAATTCCCCACCCTGCCTTAGCTCCTGCTGCATCTGACTCTGATTTAGAGAGCACAGCTTACCACTACATCTATGACTCCCAAAATAGACACAGCTGGGCTGGCCAGTGCTAATGGCAGCTTTTGACAGGTAATGATTGATTGCTTAGCAAATCCAGAATTTCATGTTGAAGAAAAATTTATTGCCATATGTAATGCCGACACACCCTGGTTGTCAGTGGCTGGGATCAAATCTGGGACCTCTGGAGCTTAAAGCATGAGCTGAAAGGCATGTCTCTTAGCAAAGGCTGTAGCAGGCTCATCAATTTCTAGCTGGTCTGGATGCCACTAGAGGGGGACAAAGAGCCACACAAAGCAAACCTGGGTTTCAGTCTCTCCTCTGGCTGGGGAAGCACATCCTGAGCTTCAGAGACTTCCCAGCTGAAATCCCAGATGAGCTCCCACTCTAATACTGACAGACCCTGGTTGTAGGAGGCTGGGATCAAACCTGGGACCTCTGGAGATAATGCATGAGCCTCTATGGTGGTTTTGGTATTTCAACTGAAAAGACATCGCTGGGCCCCTTAAAGAGCAAAGGGATGGTTTCCTCTCTGCTCAGGGGAAGAGCTGGAAAGATAGAATGCTTCAAAAATTCAGAAGACATACAGAGATGTATGCATGAATGCACCCACCCACCCATGGCTCCTAGAATTGGGGAGATCTTGTAAAACTCAGTGGAAACATATCAGGAGACAGGGTGGGAAGAGTGAGAAATTAAGGTCTCTCTCCTCCCCCTTCACCCCAGATGCTTCACTCTCTCGTTTGCAAGGAGATGGCAAGAAAAGCTGTTGTTTGCAGAGCAAGTTCCCTAAGAGCTCCCTTCCCTGAAGAACAGGCCATAAAGGCTGGGTGCGCAGAGGGGCACAACATTCATTTCAAAAGGTAAAATACTGGAAGCGTCTGAGCACTCACAGAAACAGGAGAGAGTTCTGATTAATATGCAGACATGATGAAGGTGCTGCCTGCTCCCGCACAGCTTTGTTGATACAACTCATCTGTAGCAATTCTGCTCTTTATCTGTGAGTCTCTTGTAAACAAGGACTGCAAGCCATGCCATGCTGCTCCAATTTTGTGGCTTTATAATGTAGACAATATCCTGATAAATATTAAATTGCACCAAAATTATTTCAATTGCAGCTCAAGCCAAATCTGAAGCCTGGGCTGCAGAGGTAAAAAATAACAAACAAAAAACCACCTAGTGCATTAATTTATTGAACTCCCTTACACTCACTCTTGCAATCCTCTATTTAAATGACTTTCCACCAAATTGCTCAGTAGCACATCTCCATTATGGTCTTCTGAATATGTATGGACACAGCAGGTGACTTAAAAATAGCTGCAAGTATCTCTGAGAAAGATGTGGAACATAGTCAGCTTGTTTAGGGAGAATTTTAATGACGCCCATAACAATTGACAGTAGACTTTTTTATTTCTAGAATGCAAAACTACCCAAAATGAATTATCTTGTTTATCACTGAGAAAAGGAGAGTAAAGAAACACACTAACTTAGAACAAAATTAAATTCCTGTCAAGGCAGTGTTCAAACAAGTACTATCTCACTTACATTTGGTAAACCTATTAATTTTATAATATTAAAGGCAGAACATAAGATGGAGGTATCACAAGATGGTCAACGTACATTATACCATGAACACACACCAGTTATAACCCAGTTTGAGGGCATTAGGTTACATGCATTATATCTCAATGCATTTTCCCACTAAATAGTAGGACAAGTTTTCTTCACAGGACATCATACAAAGCTATCACATTTAATACAAAAAAACACCACCCTCTACTTAAATCTGATTCCTATTAATATTCAACAAACAGATTTCCTGTAATAAAAATTGCAGCTGCCTGAAATACATACGTATGTTGAGACAACACGAAATCTCTTCTAAAAACATATGTAATAAACAAGAGAGAACATTTCTTAACTGTGATTCTCATTGTTAGAAGTTTATTGGACTCATTTCTGTCTCTGCACAGTTCCTGTGATGCTACAATACGATATATAAGTAAATAATAAAATCACCATTGGTGTAACTTCTGTCCCCATGGTTCCTGCAGGGGACTGGCAGATATGCCATACATTTGAAATCTAAAGAGGACAAATCACCTCACCACAAGGTGAAACCTGTCAGTTCCTGCTGAGGTGGTAGAGTGGCCCTGACTGATACAGGAGTCTTAAGTGAATCTAACCACTAGTTTCTACCACTTCCACCAACTACCATTTCTAAATATTACTTCAAAACACACCCCCTGCTCTGCATAGATGGTGGGTGAGTACTATAACAGCAGACCTCCAGAGAACAAGGGTTACATTGTGTAAATTTTTTTGGTCTTCATAAGATAGTATTCTAATACAACCCCAATCATGGTGAATAGCGACATCCCTATCAAAAAGCTAATGAGTTAGTAGCAAGAGATGCTTCTACAAGGCAGAGGACACAAGGCAAGAGTTTCAAAGTGGCAAAGATGAGGAAGAGCAGCAATAACTATAGAATTATATACATAATAAACTGGCTCAAGCATGAACCAACTACAAAACTGTAGAGGTGTACAGAAAAACATTAATGACAAAATATCTAGTGTTGGTACCTTCCTAACTTCAAATGGAAATAGTGAAAAAAAAAGTAAAAGCAGAAAGGCCAGGCCAGAGATCATGTGACAAGCATGAGTCTGAGCACGTAGCAACATTTCGTGAAAGTAAGCAGAGACCTCCATGAGATAGCCCATGATAAGAAAAATAAGGAAACAGTCCCACAGCGGATGAAATGAGCTCATAAAGTTGTAGACCAGCTACGAAAGAGCAATAAGAGATGCAATGAGATAGCCACTTAGGCATGGCTCTCCTGAGGATGGAATTTAACCGCAGTGGAGGTTTAGATTGGGAACTATAACTTGCTTTCATCGCTCATCAATTCAAGGGGCCTTTTAAAAGTGCCCCTTGGTGCCCAGTTGGGACTGAATGTGAATCCAAATTTTTTCCAGGCTGTCAAAGATCACAAGACTTCACAATTCCTGTCTTTCCCAAGCCATTCTCTGGATGTCCTCTGTGTTGTTAATTCCCATAATATACAATCCCTCTCCAAGTACAGTTTGAGGGAGGATTTCTTCCAGTTGGCCCCCGCATCATGGGATGCTCTACTCATGGCTGTAGCGCCTCCTTCTGGCTGCATCTGTGGATTAGCTCTGCCAGGCCAACCCCATTTCCTGTGGTTGCACTCTGTCACGCTCTCTCCCGGGACTCAAATGATCCCAATTTGTGGTTTGGTCCTTGGCCAGGTCACTATAGTTTTGAGTGTGAGTGACACACACACACAGAGACTCTCTCTTGGGACCCACCATCCCAGACAATCTTCCCATTCACTGCTCCTTAATGGTGCCACTTCCCTAATGGCTGGCAGGGGAACCCAGGTCCACCCTCTACACGGGTTCCAGCCCAGGGACCTACAACACACAGCCAAGATCTACACAGTCTTCAACCTTACTGCTGTATCCATGGACCACTTCCTACCTTGTCTCCTCTCATCCTGAGAGTGACTACAGCTTCTCTCTGTATCCCCTATCTGCCCCCCAACGCTGGGCTTTATATGGGCCTCTTCTGTTCCTGTCCAGCCGAGTCTCATCTCTAATTAGTCCTTGCTCCCTGGCTTCTCCTTCAGGTGCAGCCAAGGCAGTTAATTTACCCAGCTAGCCAACTTAACCCCTTCAGGCCTTATGTGGGGGGGACACCACCGTCGCAGCTCCTTTGGCACATTCCTCCAGCTTCTCAATGGCACACCAGCCATGGCAGACATGCTGGCCTTACTCTTCACACATCCCAAACACTTCCACTTTCTTTTGGGGGTCAGTTGGGTTTAGTGGGCTGATTAATTAAGTCTTCCTGCTGATGCTGCTTTGGAGCCCCTACAGGAACGTGCAGCTGAACACAATACAATTGGGTGCACTGATCTTCATCGAGAAGGGAAACTCCACTACACAGCTGTGAACAGTGCATAGAATTAGGATGAATTAAAACCACAGCCTATGGGAGCTGGGGGCAGTCCCTGTGAGTGAAAGCCTTAACCTGCAGCCCCCTCCTGCACCTCAAATCCCTCATCCCCAGCCCAGAGCCTGTACCCCCAGCTGGATCCCTCATCCCCTCCTGCACCCCAACCCAAAGCCCCCTCTCATACTCTAAACTCCTCATTTCTGGCTCCACCTCGGAGCCTGCACCCCCAGTTAGACCTCTCATCCCATACCGCACTCCAACCCCCTGCCCCCAGCACAGTGAAAGTGAGTAATGGGGAGGGGAAAGTGAACCACCAGGGGGGAACGTAGTGAGCAGGGGGTGGGGCCTCAGAGAAGGGGTGGGGCTAGGGTGTTCAGTTTTGTGTGATTAGGAAGTTGGCAACCCTAATATACATGTGTTAGTGCTCCTGTGACCCATTGGACAAGGCACTAGTGCCTTGCTTTGCTGACAATAAACCAATCCAAGCACCTTCATCACTGAACTGAGCCAGTGGTCTCTCTTTATGATCTGTTGAATCAATATGCTGCTCTCTCTGCTGGTGTAGCTAACACCAGAGCTCCAAGAATAGCAGCACTAGCAGCATTAACAACACTGCAGCATCACCAACTTTCTGTAGCACTAACAGCAGCATCCTATAATACAGCAGTAGGCAGTGTTAAAAATAGGATCTAACTTCTTTGCATGAGAGTATGCACTGGTGTATTCAGCAGAGCAGTAGCAAAATGCTAATACTGTTGATCGCAGAATGGATAGGTCCGTACTCCACTTTGATGTAACCGGCTTGCGGAGAACGTTGTTTCGCACATTAACCTTGGCTTTAGTTTTCTCAGCATAGGCTTTAAAGAAGAGTGTGTGGTCAAAAGTAACACCAGGGTATAAGGGATCTGTAGAACAATAAGGTTTGTTCCAAGCCAGATGATGTGTTGAGTTTGCATTTGGCCTTTTGGTTTTTGAGATGGAATGCGCTGTCTTGCATTTTTGCTGAGTTTTCATGTAGTGGCTGGCTATGTTGTATGTGTCTAAGGTGTTCACTGCATGCAGCAGAGCAATCTCTAATGTGCCAAACTCCTTGTGCTCTGTGGAGGCACACAGATCATCACCTTGGGCCAAGGTAGCTTGGCTTGTAGTTTGTGTAGATATTGAATAACATAGGTGCTTAGACGCTGCCTTGTGGGAAGTCATTCTTCTGTTATTGCCATCAGCTCCATTTGACCCAAAAGTTCATAAATCTTCTCTTCTCTAGTATGGTCTCTATTAACTACACATAGTGTTGGTTCTTTGTTAACATTAGTATCTTGGCAAGGAGCCGACAATGATTGACTGTATCATATGTGGCAGTGGGTCAAGAGAAGAGAGGTATCCGAGGGGCCAATGTATATGTGACTCTTCAGGCTAAGAGCAGGAGTGTATATCTGATGTGGAAGGCAAACTGAATCTAGCAAAAGGATTGAAAAGGAGATGGGCATGACTGATGGACCCAAGGCCAGATGCTCTTTGAAAATTGCTCACAAACAGGTGTTAGTATCAACAGCCATTCACATAAATTAGGAATGTTGGCAGGTGCAGAAAGAAAGGAAAAAGGGAAAGTGTCAGAGTGAAGAATGAGGCTGACCAGGAACCCTGGAGAGGCAGAGTGATGATGTTAGAGACATGTGAGAATCTGAAGTATTATGTCCTTTATTAACCAGCTGTATTTTGCAAGTAGGACTGAAGAAGTAATTACTCCATTCACTTTAACAGACTTTTTCCTGCCTCCATTCCAGGAGAGACATGGTTGTTACTGGGAACACAAGCAGAACTGAACCTAAAGTGTAAGAAACACAAGGTGGATGGACCCACCTTGTCTCTCTCATATCCTGGGATCGACATGACTACAACAACACTCCAAAGTATAAGTCAAACATCTTGGTTCTAATGAAACTTGTTCTGTTGTCATAGACCTATTTAATCACAGCTAGGGGAAAACACTGTATTCCAACAAACAGCCTTAAATGTCTCTCCCTATAACACACATGCCTACAATATGAAATCACACACTTAGTCAACATAATGACAGATGGAACCCGTTTGTACAGTGCTTGGTAGACAAGGGTCTTTATTTCATTGTGCATTGCCTCTTATTAGTTACAAGTCATTCAGTCACAAAATGTTTCTAACACCTAACACAAACCAATTATGACAGTGCTTTCTACGTAAGAATGAAAGAGTTATAGTCTCTCTGTCGGACGGCAAGCATTGGTAAAGAGGTCTTGATTAATATGCATTTCGGCCTGATCTGATTTGTGCACAGCAGAGCAGTCTTTGTTTTGGAGTTTGAAAAGTAGGCTGTAGAATCTCCAGAGCTGTTCTCATTTCTGAAAGTGACAGAAGTGTATAGTGTTCCTGAAAAGATGAACGCAGGAAGACTCTATTCCGTTTGATGTGCCATCTTATGTCTGTTTTTACTGCATTTAAAAATTCCATTTCATTATGTTCATAAAAGCCGAATCTATCACGCTGCGGAGACTAACAGCTGTGTTGCATACAGATATTATACCCAGAGGCAAAACTCTTTTATGAGGCATCTCATGGGATCACATAGAGAAGCTTCCAAATGTTACAACTAAACAGTAGATGGAATGACAAATAAATATTTGTGACATAGACATGTATTCAGACTTTTCACTTTTTATTTATAAATGAAGTCTATAAAATATGAAGGTTGCTTAGACTCAAATGCTTTGTACTGCACAAACCAAAATGTATTACCTTCCTTTTATGGCAACATAATAATCTGTTAAAGCAGACAATTTAATCCAGGTTTGCATTAGAGTATCGTGAGATTAGGTTTAATATTTATTATACTTCCTAACCTGAATCTAAAGTAACTGCAATTCCTGGTACCTTATACACTGGAAATTCACATGAGATTTGGTTGGGATCCCTTGTGATTTGATTTTAAAATGGCCAGACTGATTTGGATCAATCAAAAAAAGTGCTCTATATCTTTTCCCATCTCTTGAAAGGAGGTTTCCATTATCTTCTTTTCGTCCCTCCAAATTTGCTGGACTCAGACTGGACAACTATTTGTGAGGATTTCTAACCCAGCTAAAAACATGAAAATGCCTGAAATTGCACAAGAAAGTTTTTTCTTATGAGAGTTCCAAGCCTGGTTTTCAGCTGGTTGCTGTGGTGGGTGCACGGTGTTTTATAGTGACAGACAAATTTTCAAAATGGTGGCCTCAGTTTTGCAGATGCAATTTGCACCAACAAGTAGAAAGGTGAAAAACGTACCCCACAGTAGCTGTTTTTCATTGCTGTTGGCTGCTTCGATTGCTTAAAAACCAAATTCAACAGTCTAAGTAAACATAGAGATCACTGATTTCTCTCCATGTTAATTAGGCCATTAAACATCTGTAGTGCATTAAACAGACAAAACTAAACACACACATATAATGACATGCAGGCTAATATAAAATGTTAAATAAATATATATATGCTTACTTATGTCTTTGCAATTTTCCTTCTATTCTAATAATTATTTACAATTAAATTTATTAATTCAGACAGACTTCTGATTTGACTTTGGCCACATCCAGTCTGTAACATGGGTGTAAATAAATATTTACCTATCTGACAAAAGTGCTGTGAGGATAGACAGACAGATGCACTGATGGCAATAGTGAGACCTAGTAGTTAAAGTGGAGATCAAAGTCAGACATAGGGTTGGGACTGAGATAAGGGTAGTGCTGGAACGGAGATCTGGGGATAGGCCAGGGTCAGAACCAAGATCAGAGTTGGTTGACAAGCCAAAAACTACTCTGTAGCCAGGATCCAGGTGCAGGCCAGAGGTCAAAGCTGGGTGGTCAGAGGCTATGAACAAAGCTTTTCAGTACCATAGTCAGAGTTCAGGTATAGGCCAAAGGTCGAAGCTGGGTGGTCAGAGTCCAAGAGAGTCAGGAGGCGGAGATAAGACTGGAGTAGGTCAGTAATAGCAGTGGAGCAAGGTCAGAATAGGGCAACGACAAAACAAAACAGGGCTTTGGCAAGGCTGGGGCAGGAACAGGAACTGGACCTGGAGAAGGCTGGGAGTTGAGAGAATCCAATACACTGCAAGGCAGCCGGAGGGTTCCTGGCTGGGTAGTGCTGTTGCACAGAACTGATCTGAAGCTCTGGCAAGGTTGGGGAAATAACTGAGCCTGGGGTTCATCTGAGTTCATCAACTAAATCATCCCAGCCAGGGCTTTGTCAAGCCTGACCTTACAAACCTCTAAGAAAGAGATTCCACCACCTCCCTAGGTAACCCATTCCAGTGCTTCACCACCCTCCTTGTGAACTAGTTTTTCCTAATATCCAACTTAAACCTCCCCCACTGCAACTTGAGACCATTGCTCCCTGTTGTGTCATCTGTCACCACTGAGAACAGCCAAGCTCCATCCTCTTTGGAACCCCTCTTCAGGTAATTGAAGGCTGCTATCAAAACCCCCCTCACTCTTCTCTTCTGCAGACTAAATAAGCCCAGTTCCCTCAGCCTCTCCTCATAAATCATGTGCCCCAACCCCCTAATCATTTTCACTGCCCTCCACTGGACTCTCTCCAATTTGTCCACATCATTTCTGTAGTGGGGGGGGGGGGCGCACAACTGAACGCAAAACTCCACATGTGGCCTCACCAGTGCTGAATAGAGGGGAATAATCACGTCCCTTGATGTGCTGGCAATGCTCTTGCTAATGCAGCCCAATATGCCATTAGCCATCTTGGCAACAAGGCACACTGTTGACTCATATCCAGCTTTTCATCCACTGTAATCCCCAGGTCCTTTTCTGCGGAACTTCCGTTTAGCCAGTCGGTCCCCAGCCTGTAGCAGTGCCTAGGATTCTTTCGTCCTAAGTGCAGGACTCTGCACTTGTCCCTGTTGAACCTCATCAGATTCCTTTTAGCTCAATCCTCTAATTTGTCTAGGTCACTCTGGACCTTTTCCCTACCCTCCAGCATATCTTCTTCTCCCCCATTTTAGTGTAATCCACAAACTTGCTGAGGGTGCAATCCATCCCATCGTCCAGACCATTAATGAAGATATTGAACAAAACCAGCCCCAGGACAGACCCTTGGGGCACTCTGCTTGATATAAGCTGCCAACTAGACTTCGATCTGTTGAGCACTACCCATTGAGCCCAACGATCTAGCCAGCTTTCTATCCACTTTATAGTCCATTCATCCAATCCATACTTTTTTAACTTGCTGGCAACAATACTGAGGTAGACCATATCAAAAGTTTTGCCAAAGTCAAGATATATCATGTCCACCGCTTTCCTCATATCCAGAGAGCCAGTTATCTCATCATAGAAGGCAATCAGATTGGCCAGGCATGATTTGCCCTTGGTGAATCCATGTTGACTGTTCCTGATCACCTTCCTCTCCTCCAAGTGCTTCAAAATGGATTCCTTGAGGATCTGCTCCATGATTTTTCTGGGGACTGAAGGCTAAGTCACTGCAGTCTTTGCGGGAAGGGTATGTTAATTCAGAAGGATTGTTGCTGCATGCCTGAGTAGTGATTCAGCACAGCTCTGTTGGAGAGGTACCTATTGAGGCTCTGGGGATGTAAAGGATCCCCCAGCCTAAGGGGAAGAGCCATTGGACCCAGGCATCAAAAGATTCTGGGGGAAAACAAATGAAAAACAGGGGTGAGAGGGTCACAGGTTCAAAAGCAGGGATCCAGAGGGGGAAACCAAACAGAGAACCCCAAACAGTACCTACTGCTCCCCGAAGGTGTCCAGGGAGCCAGTGGACATAGCCCAGAGGAACTCTGCCTGGTTCTGTTGGAGGGGCAGTTGAGCGAGCAGCCCTGGCTTGGCTGTAGGTTTGTGTCACAAATAGATACTGAAAGCAATATCATAATTTCAGTTTAGCTACTCTTTCTGTCCCTTTTTGTTAGTTTATTTGTTAATGGACCACTGCAAGAAAGGACTGGAAGTGAACTATGGAACTAATTTTCTCTGTAAGATTGACAAAGCATATAGATCCACATCTTTTTCCAAATACAGTTGCATTAAGTGCCAGTTAGAAGTATTCTATTTATCATAAGTTATTGCATTACATTACTTTAGGCTGCCCCAAAATACCCATCCTGAATACAAGAACCATGTGGGAAAACCTGCTTGCTGGTGTTTATTTCTAAATTGTGGCCAATTATGCAAATCCCGAGTACCTATTCCTGATACAACTACTCAAGAATTGTGGCCCAAATCTTACACTGGTGTAAACTGTTGTTAGGGTGACCAGACATCCTGATGTTATTGAGACCCTCCAGATATTATGAACTTTGTCTTATATAGGTAACTCTACCCTTCACCCCTACAAATAAGTGTCCTGATTTTTCACACTTGCTATCTGGTCAGTCTAATTGGCATAGCTCCACTGTCTTTCAACTATCCACTTCTGATATTTAAAAATGGCATCACAATTCAGTTATGAAGTGCTCTTCCTATGTTCAGCTCATGTCTGAGGATAAGAAATTTCACAGATGTGGGGAGACTTAGTAGAGTGTCTCAATTATTTTAAATTTGCACCTGTCTTTACCTTGTGGGAACCAATTTTCTTTCAAACATATTGATACAGAGACAAATATCACTGAGCAGCTTAATTCCAATGAGGAGAGTACATATATGCTCACTGAAATGACAGTATTTCTCTAGTCAGTGCCAGCTAACAAGAAAGTGTCTCTTGACAAAAATCAAATGTTCTGGGAAATGCCTACAAATAATTTAAATCAGACTAGCAGTACCCAACGTAATGAAGTACGTGTTCCTCGGAGCTAAGAAAATGAACCACCCTCTGAGTTTCAGTATATCTACTTTCTACAGTCAAAGTAGGTAAAGTTGGTATTGTAACAATAGGTCAGCTGTAACTGAGTAGCAGCAGTTGCAGAATCAAGATCCAGAGAATCTTTTAAACTGAAGATACAGTACGTCTACTCAATATATGAAGGGTAAAAAAAACCCTATAGGAAAACATTGTGTAGAACATTTACCTTACCACAAAACTTGCTATCTGTTTATTAGGGTATATTATGCAATATTCTATGTTTAATTTTTGCATTAAAATGGCTGCATAAAAGCTTAGGTTCTTATGGGTTTAAAGTCCTAACCTGCAGAAGCAGCCCTATAGTTTGCACCCACATCTGACAGCACCCAGGAATTTAAATATCTGATACCATCCATCAAAGTGCTAACAAATCATGGCTGCAAATATTTTCGGGACCTAAACTGGAGACAAGCTGAGGTGCTACTGGAAATCAGAACCTTAATCCATAAAACATAGATTCAACAAAGGAAATAGATAATTATCTAATTATAATCAGAAATTCAATAAGGATATTATTCAAATTAGAGATCAAACAAGTAAGTGTAATTTTAATAGTATAAATTAAAATATTTCTGGGGTCTTTGAACCAGATTCTGATTTCATTACGCTACTGTAAACCTGCAGTAATTCCACTGAGGTTAACAGGTTTACCAAAGGCTGACTATATATGACTATCAAAATAAGTACTAAGTAATATTAAATAGTATGTGGAAAAATCTGGATGATTCTGTGGAGAATCTTCTCTAGGTGGAGCTAGTTAGCAATGTGCATGTAGATAGGCATTGGACTTTCAAAGGATGTCATCAGGTCTTGCTTTGAAAGCAGTTACTTCCTAACCAAATTTAAATGAAGCACAAACAGACTATTTAGCCATCACTATGCATGTTACTTATATTTGGTATTACTCATCACTGCACATAAAAGAGGAATAAAGATGATTTAACTATTTCTACTTGCAAAGTGGATAAAAATCGTATCTTACTCAACAAATCTGCTGTTTACCCCAATATTTGCTTCATGCCACTGACAAAAATAATTTTTAATCCTCTTAGCAACACAACAACAGGAGTGCGTGTTGGAGTCTTTTCCAGTTCATGCTTTTTTAATGGAGTCTAAGCTTCAAAGTTAATGAAGGTCCAATTACAGGCACAGATATTACCTCTAGTTACACTTGCACAGTCTCACTGAATAATTAGAAAAATAGGCTTAATAACTGAAGGCAGAATTTAACCGCAAAATCTTTAGCACAGCTGCTGATGTACAAGCTGAAAAGAACCCAGCTTAACTCTCAGAACACAAAATGGGATTGCAGGACTGGCAAATGTGAAAACCTTTTGTCAGTTTAGCAGATTTAATCAGGAGTCACCGGCAAAGAACACTGAAGGGCCAAGATGCCATTTAAAGAGTGGTTTTTTGGAGTTTAAGTGTACTGTAAGTGAAAAGTATTTGTTATTATTGACTCGATGCACATATAATAGTTAAAAACCTACACATAATATTAATAAAAAATAGACCCCCAACAAGCAAAGTCTTTAACATACATTTATGGCACTTCTAATCCTTGGACTTATTTTTCAAACGATAAAAGTGATGATGTCTCAACTGTTATTACTTCCTGTGCTAACAGTTGGCTCAAAAATGTTTTGATTACTTTTTTTTGTATGGGGTAAAAGTAGCAGAAAACCACTTGCCCTAATAAAAATAAGACCAAATAGCAATCTTGATATTTTACCCACATCTCTTTCTATGCAGTTAAATAAATCCTAGCATATTTTTGTGACGGGAAAGTTTATCTGTGTACCATTACTATCCACATGAGAGTTTGCACCTGTGTACACCCTCACCTCAACCTGCCTTTAGTATTTGCAATAACACTATAAATAAAGGATGCAGTGGCAGGCGGCAGCAGGAGAAGATTGAAAATATTTATAGTGGATTAGCTGCTTTATAACACACCATTTTCTATCACTTCATTTTCATGAATCAACATTTCTAATATTAATCATTAACAGAGAGAAACAGTAAAAACACAGCAGGGACAGAAAAACATTTATATCTAAAATGAGTGATGTACAGTATCTTGTAAAGAAGTTTAGTTAACAAATATGGTGCACAGATGGCTCTGGAGACAAGAAAAACTATCATACACTGTGTGCATGCACACACCAGTCAGAAATGTCAAAAACTGTGGGCTAGATCCTGAAGCTTTCACTCCGCTGCTCTGGCAAACTCCTATTGTCATCAGTGAGTTTACAGTGTGAAACTTCTATCATCCTGCATACCAGTATACATATCAGCTGAGGCTGTGGGCTAAAATTCATGCCAGGTGATTTCTTATATATTTAAGAAAATTATTTAGACCATGTCAAGTGAATGTTGATATGTTTCTTTATTGATAATTTGTAACATAAGCCTCGTCTTCCCTTGGAACAAAAAGCTGTGCTCTTGAGTTAGTGAACTTCAGTGAATTCCAGGTAAAATCCTAGTGAAGACAAGGTGTACTGTAGTTTGTGCATGTGTTATTAGATTGAGTTAAAGATTAGGCTCTTGAACTTGACCTGAAAACTTGTACATAAACTACAAACTGCCTTGGCCACTCTAGGTTTTTTTCCTTGAGTTGGCTAAATGGAGTTAAGAATATGGCTTTTCCCTGTAAGGACACAGACAAGAGATTTGCACATGTTTATTTGAAGAACTCTTCATTCAATATAAGATTTATTCAGAGTACACTGTATAATATCCATTTACATTTCATTTCTTCATTGCAGTCCTCTTTCACAAATCTGGAAGATGGCCAGGAAGTGGTGGGTATATATATTTCCAATAGTTTATTTTATTATAACCCAGTTCTCACTCCACAGAGTATATTTCTCATTTCAATGTGTAAGGATTTGTGTGCATAATTTCCATTACCATTAATTTGACGCAAGCATGTGAAGGCCTGCACAGCTTAATAAATGCACCTCTAAATTGGTTTCTGGAATTTCATTGTCATTGACTGGAGAGTTTGTTGATGTTGGGTGTATATTGTTCTCATACCTTGAAACCATTCTGACAGGCTAACCTAATCCTATGGTTGAAAGAATATTCTGACTAGAGAAACTCCTAGTCAAACTGAGAAGCACCTAATTTCTAGTCTCAAATATTGGGGTACTTCAAAATGATTCCTCTGCAATACAGCAGAAAGTCTTAATCCACTTGACCAGCTAGTGTAATAGTTAAACGATTTAAGTGTGTTAAAATGAAGTGGGATTTCTATATATATTATCAAACAACAGGAAATTCTTCAATTTTCCTCATTTTTTATGCTACGAGTGTAGTTATGAAACAACTTAATACCATTAACTCATTTCTAGATAAAAATAAAACCCATTTTTGATTGAGAAATTACAATCTGACTCATATTTTGCTATTCTTCCAGAAAAGAATCTCTGCTCAGGTAAGAATTTAAGGACACTTAAATCCCATGGTCTTCACTGCAATTTAAGCATGTGCTTACAGATAAGCCTGTGATTAAGGGCTTTCTTTATCAGAGCCTAACAGAAAATGCAGTTACCCTTTCATGCACTTAAGAACAACTCTCATCTGTTCTAATAGTTATAGACAATTGTTTACTTGTGTTTACAGAATTATATTTGTACAAGAACAGAGCTTTTATTTTTTTTTAAATATCTGCTTTGCTATAAGCAAGTTATTTATCTTGTCTCACTTCTAGCCTCCACATTTTTATTGAGGATGTATGGGTAGATCACAACAGCGGTGACAGGTCCATTATAATCTATCACATAAATATGTATCCTGACACATTTTAAAATGTACATTAATTACTTGATGGCCAGTGTAAATCTCTCATGACCTTTCATGATATAGGGTGTCATAAAGTTCAAATGGGATACATAAGAATAAAGTTTTCATATGGAATATACGCAAGACATGATGGTGTTAAAATGTAAATAACTCAGCTGGTTTGGAATGATGAAAGGTTGCTCAAGGAGCCTAGTCTAAATTATAGCCAAGAATTCTGCAGTACTCCATTTAAAAAAATGTTTTGGAGTTACAGGGACAGAAAAAATGGTTTGTAGCCAATGGATGTATGTTTATACTGTCTTACAACAGACTCTCTATTGTGAAACTAATTTTCATTTTAATATTTTATGTAACCCCTCTGAGAACAGCGGATTTGTATTCTGTCATACAACACTGAGGATGCCTTGAATACAGCCATGATAGCAAATTCCAAGCCATTTCACTAGTATCTCTGCTACTTATGTGGATACTGTATCTTGAAATGAAAGCACTGCAGGGAAGAAGGTACCATTATCTAGTAGCTTTAGCAATAGACCAGGAGTCAGAACTGGACTCCATCCCCAGCTCTCTGACTGATTCATTGTGGGCACTATCCAAAGCCCATTACAGTCATTGGAAAGACTCCCATTGACATCAGTGAGCTTTGGATCAGGCCCTGAGTGACCACAGACAAGTCTCAACCTCTCTATGCTTCAATTTCTCCAACTGTAAAATTGGAACACCTCCCTCAGGACTGTGCTATATGAGGCATACTTAATTGTAAATTTCCATGAGATTTTTGGATGGGAGATGTGACAGAGGGGCAAAGTATTCTCATTATTATCATAACCAAAGGTCTAGATTGTGAATCCCTTACTAATATTGGTGAGCAGTTTGTCACAAGAATAGCCCCAAGAAAGTCAAGCCAGAAATACCAATGTGAGTAATTGCTTACTCGTGTATGTAAGATATTCACAATCTGCTCCTAAGAATTTACCAGCTCATAATTATATTCCGGCTAAGTGGGTGAAAAAGATATGAGTGCAAGGATGATTATTTTCATGATAATGTATACTGTATTCTACTCAAGATGCCCAGTATATCTTATACAATATTATCTAGTAAGAGCCACTTCAGATATATTTACATCTGTATGAGAAGAACCATAAGGAGAAACATTATCAAGGGCCAAAGGGGAGACAAAGAGAATGTTGCAAGCTTGCTCAGTGCTAACAGAAGTGGTTGACATTTCAGAGGCATCACTATGTATAAAAGGCATGATATCAGGCATATGTTCTCCATATCTTGCTCTCCTATTTAATTGTGTAGCTCCCCGCATTGTGTGTGGATTAAGTTTAAGAAAAGTCATCTAAACAGTCCCAAATCTGCTGTTTGTTAGGTATGCTCTTTAATATTTTTTTAAAAATATCTGATGCGTTAAGAGAGTATATTCTGTGCCTGAGGAAATTATTTTTTACAGTATTGCAGGACTGAAGAGAGACTTCATTCACCTATTATTTCGTCATTTATCTTTCTACGTTGATGGCATTTCTCATTCAAACATTCTTTCTCATTCTCTGTCTCTAGCATGTGTGTTTCCTGATACTGATTCATCAAATGCATTGTCAGACTATTGGGGTATAGCCTTTTCTGTCAATAATAAGACATCACTTGCAAATTAATCTAATATACAGCTGGTTCTTGTTTCAGACTTTTTAAATATGGAGGTGGGGGGACAGGGACTTGCATGAATTAGACATTCAAGGAAAACTTCTCAAATTTAGGTGACTAAAATTAGACATCTAAATTCAGTAGGCATAGACCCTACTGAGTTTAATGGGAAACTTACATGATCTACAGCTGTGAAGTTGACACTTATTAAGATGCATAAAATCAGGATTTAAGAAGCTAATGGTAGACACCCAAATTTGGAATTTTTGACCCCTTACCCTAATCCTACATCCACTGAAATCAATACATTTCAATCAGAAAGGGGTAAAATGGTTTGGGGGAAAGTTAGAACTAACTCAAACCTCACGCACAAACTCTAACTGAACTTTGCACATAGAGGTCAAAAAGGTTGCTTTCATTTGTGTCTGAAATTCTGGGCCAGATGAGGAAGAATCAAAATACTAAATGAAAAGATCTTCTTGGGGTATTTCAGCCAGAAAAGGAGGACATTACACAAATCTAATGTGAAAACCTAATATTTTAGGGGACTGGACTTGATGACCTCTCGAGGTCCCTTCCAGTCCTAGAATCTATGAATATACAGACCAATGCTGTCTCAAGAGGTTCAAATAAGTTTTGCTTAAGCATCCACATTTCTAGGGTGGTCATCCAAATCACACCTTTTGAGGATCATCTATTAAAGTTCTCAAGACTTCAGACACCACAGGTGAAGGAGGTATTTAGGAAGGATACATGGGGAATGGGGCCCTGCATTCTAAAGAAGACCAGTATGGCAGTGAGTGGGTGAGAAACCAAGCCTTTACGAGAGACCTTGCTCGACAAGACTAAGAACACCACTGGATGGGGAAAACTGGAAATAAGAGGGATGCAGGGCTGTAGATGAAGATCAAAGAGTGAAAGGAAGTGGGAATCTGTACAAGGGTCCCAAAAATAGGGACTGTCTTTTTTTGCGTTGTGTTTGTACAAGGCCTAGCAGAATGGAGTCCTAGCATGACCGGGGCTCATAGGCACCACTGTAATACAAACAAACCACAATAATGGAGGGAAGCACAATTTTGTTGGATCCTGGTCCCATTCAATTTTAATTGAACCCTATCTATTAAACACACCTAGCCTGTGGCAAAGAGGCGGAAAGAGAATGGGGCCATCCCTCTGTGTCTGTTGCTGCACCAGTCGGGAGAGCTAACCCAGCCTGCATCAGAGATGAAAGAATAACTCACCCTCTTCAAGACACTATGCCAGCCTGAGGTCTCATGGAGGTCCCAAAGGGGTGCGTGTTCTGTGGACTGTGGTTTACTGCCAGGCTTAACCCCACAGTGACAAGTTTGAAATGATCGTCAGATTAACAGATCATCATATAGACCTTTTATTTGAGACAGTATTTTTATGGATAGAGTGGCTATGATGAATAAAGAAATGCATCTTGAATGAGACCAGCAATTCTCTTTCCAGTGAATGTCACCTAAGTACATAACTGAGTTAAATATGAAGACATGGAATCAGTCAGCAGCAGAGAGAGACTCGCATGGCTTCAACATGCACACTTAGTAAAAAGATTAAATACATGTTAACACCGAAGATGCAGCATGTGTCACTTTCCAGGTCAGAGACCTCCTACTTATACTTTCTGGGCTACATTCATTGACACACTTAAACCATTAATGGCAGTGCTAACCAGAGCAGTGCTGCCTGGAGGTGAAATACCCACTGGAATGGGCCGGTGATGGTGAGAAAGCTGCAATATCCCATCCATCGAGGATACTGCCCAGGATCAGTGTGTAGCAAAGCACTTCCTAAGAGTTCTTTGTTTGGTTTTACTCTTCCATTCAATCCCTTAAAAGCATGAAACAGTTATTTCCCCGCTGGTTTTGCATATTTGAATCCCTTAAAAGCACGAAAAAGTTATTTCCCTGCTGGTTTTGCATATTTGAACTGAGCAAGCATGTATTCCGCCCCCCAGCTCCTTTATTTCACCACATCATCCTGAATGCCTGCACCTTTCTAAGATTATAGAAAGGGTCGGCACATTTTCTTGGATGAATTCCCAGCTCCATTGAAGTCAATGGGATTTCACCTTTTGTGTTCCCTCTGCACTGACATGTCAGCTGAGCGGGAAAAGAGGCACATGAGGAATATCCCTATAAGTGCCAACTGGTGCTTGATGGGAGACCTGCATACAAACAAGCAGGAAATGACAGGACAACATATCCCACAGCAACAAGAGAGAGGATAATCAGCGCTTACTCAGGTGTCAGAACTATCAGCTTTCAGATCCAGTTAAGTGGACAGAGGTGAAATAGAGACAAGCCCCACAGTGGGTCTACAGATTCAGGAAACCTGTTGATACCAGTGCAGAATGCACAGGCACGATTGTGCACGAATTGCAATAGGAGTAGATTTTTCACTTATATGCAGCTGTTGAAATTGTCCCTGAAGCTCCAGAAAACCCACATCTTATTTTAAGAGATATGTTAAAATCTGAGGCTAAACTACCTGTTAGTGTCCCTTTAAAGTGAGCCATTGTGAACAAGCATATTAGTTTATGAACAAATCTGGAAACATGATTCTCTGAGCTAACTGCCTGGAGCAATTTCTGAGACAATTTCCTACAACAGAGCAGAAACTTGCACGACTCAAAATATAAAACAATCTGGGTAAACTAATGTTTCAAACCTTTTCTTCCTTCCATTCTTCTGCCATGCTTATGTTTGTCTACCTGCATTTTTTTTTTTAGCTGCCAATTTATACCTTTGAAAAGACTTGAAAAAAATCCAACAGTATCTGGAAAGGGGAAAAACATTTGCTCCGACACTTTTTAAACTCAAAATAAAATTGCACCTCATTATCTGAACATCTGAACTGCTTGGATTATTTAACTGCTTGGATTATTTAACAAAAAAATTGTCAGATGACAATTTTGCATTGAAGTCATCACAGAGTGAACACATTTTTCCAGAAATAACTTTTTCTACATCAGTGAGTCTTCTCACCTGATTTATTTTTCCATCATATCTACTGATGAGTCCCACCGAACTGGTGGTCCATAATCTATTGTTTGTTCCATATTCCAGTTTTCTTACCCGACTTTTCTTTCATTAACCAAAATCTTTCCTAAATGTTAAAATTAAATAAATAAATATTTGAATATTTTTGAGTAGTTAACCTATGTGGCTTAAATTCAAATTAAAAAAATAAATAAAGCAAAAACTGTTGTTAAAAAATAAAAATCAATATATTTCTATTTTACTACTCATTTTAAGTTTTTTTCCTCTCAAGTTAAAATGTGTCATTAAGAAACTCCTGTAAAAGTAAAGTAATAGAAATGAAAGAGGGGGAGAAACTATTATTTGAACACTGCCATCACTTGCCTATGCAGAATTGCCCTTAAAACTGGATGTTTTTCCCCACTCTACTTTTAAATGTCTCTGCAGCCTTGGAGATTATTAAATTGTTTGTGGTCTTGATAGGAAATGTTCTCTGGTATTTTCTTTTGTTCAGTTTCATTTCATTACTCCTAGATACAGTATATTCACTTCAATGGCCCAAAAAATCCAACTTACCACAGGGCATTTATTGGAATATGACTGTTTTCAAAATATTTCTCTCCTGATGATGATCTGTGGTCCAGGTTGTTTTTCCTTACAGATTTTGTCCGATGTGTTACTGAGTTCTAAACTAAATCCAACTCTGTTAATTGTTTCAGGATATTCCTAACCCCTCTTAGTTCCTTTGTTTAATTCCTCTAACCGCACTGATGTTTGAAATTTTAAGAAAAAGAATATTATTTTCTTAAATTGTCCGTGGCTCCTTGAGAACGAGCAATCTGCCCTGAACTGAAAGAGCCACTGAGAAGATACCACAGGGTATTAGACTGAAAAAACAAAAAGGAACTAGTAAATAGAGACAGGGAAGGAACCATCTGCAAGATGAATACTCAAGAGCCCATCTCTCTTTTATTCTCTCACCATCCATCCAGTCATCTGTTCTCCTTTATGAATTTGTAATATGCTATCCACCACAGCATCTAGTTGCCAAATACATGGGTAAGTAGAAGCATAAATTGGTGTCCTATTAGGACAATAATCTTTTCCGCTCCCAACGAGACAGTTAGATCTGAAATATTATTTGCAGAGATGGATTACACAGGAAAAGATGGAATGGAAGAAGTGCCAACTGGCCATTTGGGATACTACTCAGTTATGGGAAGTCTTGAGAAAGGTAGTGCGTCCTGCAAGTACCTATGAGTCTCTGTCAACTGCAGCATGTCTGGTGATTGTAGAATTTTGGGAGAGGTGTGGGGAGAAAGATGACAGAAGGCTAGGTCCTAGCATGCATCTTGAAGTAGGTCTTATCACATAGAGAGAGAAGGTATAGAATGTGAACCTGCAGACAAATATGCTCTCCTTGGTTTGTGTTACTTAGGATTCAGGCTGCTGCATGCAGTACAGATAAAACTTTCTTGAGGCCTTCACAGCCATCCGAAGTAACAAAGCCATGGACTATGTCACTATGTGACTGGTTGAAAATGGAAAGTCATTCCTGGCCATTGTTGCTTTCTTAGTGTCTGTGACCGATGTATTCAATAGACAGTGAAATCTCTACACTATATAAATGAAAACCTCAGTACTTTCCAAAATTCTACACTTCCACTGAATCTACGGATTAAAAGGGAGGCAGGAAAAACCTGCTATCATTTAGAAATGTCACCTTGAAATAATGTGAGTGAGACTGGGGATGCAGCTCAATTATAACTGCATACAGCTTTGCTAAGTGAGAGAACTGTTGTAGAGCAGCATCCCAGTGAAGAGAAATGATATGCCAGATTATGTTTAGTCTGTTTTTTTTATTTTACTTGCTCTTTTCCTTTGCCCTTTCCTCAGTGGCAGATGGTGATAGCATCCATTTCCCTCCTGGATGCAAGAGGAGGTTTGTTGAGACAATTGAGTCCATAACTTTAGCCTGCTTGGGATTAACCATAAGAAGTAGGTCAAATTATTTTCAATAAAGAATGTTATAAACAGGTGTAAGAAAACTAGACGGAGAGGATTAGTCCAAACAAAAAGGCCTACTGATATAGCTCAAGGATCTGTGCTGATGTTGGACTCCAAGAAAATCAGAGAACCCTTTGGTCTTATGGAAATGGTTTTAATTAGTGGATGAAATAATTAAGTGTGAACCTCAGACGGAGCTACTATAAAGTGAGTGCATAACTGGTTAGACAACTGTTCACGGAGAGTAGTTATCAGTGGTTCGCTATCAAGCTGGAGGCCATAATGAGTGGGGTCCCACAGGGACTGGTCCTGGGTCATATTCTGTCAATATGTTTATCAATGATTTATATAATGGCATAGAGAGTACACTTATAAAGCTTGCAGATGATAAGAAGTTAGGAGGGTTGCAAGTGCTTTAGTGAATAGGATTAAAATTCAAAATGATCTGGACAAACTGGAGAAATGGTCTGAAGTACATAGGATAAAATTCAATAAGAATAAATGCAACATATTCCACTTAGGAAGGAACAATCAATTGTACACATAAAAAATGGGAAATGACTGCCTAGGAAGGAGTACTGCAAAAAGGAATCTGGGGACCACAGTGGATCACAAGCTAAACATGAGTCAATGGTTCAACACTTTTGAAAAAATAAAAAAAGCAAACATCATTCTGGGATGTATTAGCAGTAGTGTTTAAGCAAGATACCAGTAATTCTTCCACTCTTCTCTGAGTTGTTTAGGCCTCAACTAGAGTATTGTATCCAGTTCTGGGCAGCACACTTCAGGAAAGATGTGAACAAATTGGAGAAAGTCCAGAGAACAACAACAAAAAAAAATGATTAAAGGTCTAGAAAACATGACCTGTGAGAGAAGATTGGAAAAAAAATGGGTTTGTTTAGTCTGGAGAAGAGAAGATTGAGGGTGGCCATGATAATAATTTTCAAGTATATAAAAGATAGTTAGAAGGAGGAGGGAGAAAAATTGTTCTCTTTAACCTCTGAGGATAGGACAAGAAGCAATGATCTTACATTGCAGTAAGGGAGGTTTAGGTTGGACATTAGGAAAAACTTCTTGTCAGGGTAGTTAAGCATTGGAATAAATTGCCATTGAGGTAATGGAATCTTAGTCATTGGAGATTTTTAAGAGCTGGTTAGACAAACACTTGTCAGGTATGGTCTAGATCAGTGCTTCTCAAAGCGGGTCTGCCGCTGGTTCAGGGAAAGCCCCCAGCGGTCCGGGCCAGTTTGTTTGCCTGCCGCGTCTGCAAGTTCGGCTGATGGCAGCTCCCACTGGCTGCGGTTCACCACTCCAGTCCAATGGGGGCTGCGGGAAGCAGAGTGTGCTGGGCGCCCTTCCCGTACCCCTCATTGGCCTGGAGCGGCAAACCATACACAGTGGAGGCTGCGATCAGCTGAACCTGCAGATGCGGCAGGTAAACAAATCAGCCCGGAGCGCTGGGGTTTTCCCTGAACAAGCAGTGGACAGGCTTTGAGAAGCACTGGTCTAGATAATACTTAGTTCTGCCTTGAGTGCAGGGGATTGAACTAGAAGACCTCTTGAGGTCCCTTCTAGTCCTACCTTTCTATGATTCTAACTATGCTATCCACTCCCCCCACCATTTTGAGGTCTTTAAAATGGAGACTTGGAACAATCATCATGGCATCGAAGCTCAAAGCGACTCAATCAAGCTCAGCTCTTCTTCCCTGATCCCACGACAGAAGGAGCGGAGCAAACCAAAGGATTTTCTTCCCAAAAGGAAGGCTGTCAGGATTTGCTCTTCTTTGAGGAACTTTGTTTTTCATTTGAGTCCTGAAAGTCATGATATCATCATGACATCCAGCCTTCAGCCCACAAGTGGAAATACCTAACTGACAGTGCCTCAGGGGCTCCAGTCAGATGCATGTAAGATTTTGTTCTGTCTCCCTTCACTTTTTGTGTTACTTACTGCCAAACTATTCTTCCTCCTATCCTCTATCTCACTCTTTCAGCTTTTACGGTATCCCAAAATCAACTACACTGCATGCATCAGCACAGCAAGATGAGACAGCCCATATAGCCCTGACCTCTCTAAGAAGAAAGGATCCAACCAGATGACATCCCTGACTGGAATGTGAGCCAGGGTTCAAGCAACAGGTGTCATGGCCGACCTGCCAGCCTGAAGCATGTATTCATGACTGATCAGCTGCCCAGTATTCCAAGTACACCAAATCAACAGTATTTCCACTCCTTTTTGTATCCTCCACCTTGTGTCTGTTGAAAATAGGAGAAGTGAATGCCCTTCACACATCAGGACAGAGTAAAATTAACCTCTTCCTTTCCTTCAAAAAAGATTATTGGTGAAAGTAAGAGACACGCTGATAAAAATCAAAACCTGTTAAGGTCTCTCCAAGTTAATTTTGCACAGTTACTCAGTTTCAGTTTTTGCTTGTTTCTGATTTCTTGTTCATTCCTGTGTTCTGATCAGTCAACTTCCAACTTTAGAATGATTGCTTTTGGGGTGTTTGCCAAGAAACCAAGTAAACCAGGGTCTCTGTGGATAAAGCCCAAATCTTTGTACTACTGTTTCAACATTAGAGAGTGAGAGAGTTTATAACTAACTTTTTTGGCCCTTGAGATCAATACAACAGGGTGCAGAGTAGTGGTTGCATGTGTTGTTCTTGAGAAGGTTTTTTTAATGGAAATATGTCCTGGAAGAAGTGCTTGGGAAGAAGTCTGGAAAGGTGGAGTGAGCAAGAGTCAAAGGGAAGGAGGGAGTGGGCTTAAAGCTGGTTTCTAGGCCACTGGAAAGTCAGTTGAAGTGGAAACTTTAAGGTTCAGAACTCCTGAGCAGAGTTTTCACTAGGAGGTCCACTGCTGATAATGTCTGAAATTATTAATGCTTATCACCTATTTGTTTGGATGAATAATGTTCAGTCCATGGGTTGATGATTAGCTGTGGTTCAATCCAGTCAACAGTCATTATTTATTATACTTCTGGAGTGACTGATCCCCTGAATCATATGGTAACATTTCTGCTTGCTCTCTGAAGGTCGAATACTTTAAATGATGGACAACAAAATTCTGGTACAATTTTTGAATAAATACACATTTGTGCAAAAATTTGTGAAAAGATAAATAGTTGTGTCCAAATACTCTCAAAAACCTAGTAATGGGAACCCATGAATCAGAGCAACACCAAAATGGTGCATTTATACTTGACCGTCTCTAACTGTGACACTCATTTTCTCCCTCTCCGCTCTCCTATCACTGCCTTTTCCCTGAAATCCATAAGTGTCTGACTGCTCTTGTTTGTTGCCCTTCTCCATGTTCCATTTTCAACACAGGTTCTTTTTTCTACTTTCACATCTCAGAGAAGCTATCAGATCTTTGAGTGGTTGTTGTTCTGTCCCTATCTGAATAGGATAAATATTTGTATGTAAAGAGTTTCAAATCATTTCCCCTGACTTCTTCTAAATAAAAGAAAAAGTAATAACTAGGTGGAAAAAACACTGTCAAAAAATTATATAAATATTTTCATAGGTTTTTTTTCCATATTATATCTTACAATTACTTTTAAAGATACTGTCTACTATTTTCCGAGATGTTTTGCACAGAAAAGGAGAAAGTGTTTAAAAAACTACCTCTCTCATCACTGTTTACTGCAGCATGTAGAATATTCTATTTAATCCATTACATTTATCTATAATAGTTTAAATTATACCATATAATTTATCCGTGCTGAAAAGGATTTGTAAAGATGGACTGTAGTCCAACCAAGGCACAAGACATCGTATGCTTATCATTTCCTCAAAATACCATCTAAATTCATCATTTATATTCCAAAATCTGTGTTGGCTTTCTGTCTCCTTCTCACGAAACAAAGATGACATACTTCTTTCTATCATTTCAGAACGAAAAAGAGAACTATTTATCTGTTGGAAACACCCTCCCTGCAATTTAAATCCCATCCGTTCAAGTAGGAATAATTTACCAAGTCACTAAGATCAAACTCCTTTGCCGCTCATAGATAATGTTGACATGCTGGGTCATGTAACCGAATCCCATCTGCCTCATATGAAATCTGATAAACTAAACATAATGTGTAAACTGGAAAAACACAGACTTTGCTGTCAAATGGGAGTGGGAAGAAGTTATCCAGAGGGAAGTGTCCTTTTAAACTTTTGGGCTGTGCTACTTGACATTCTGTTTTAACCAACTCTAGCAGGAAGAAGCTGACTGGCTTGACAGTGGGGAAAAAAAAGATCTCCTGAATTTACACAGCCTTAAATGTTTACTTTTTTTAAAAACAATTACTTCCTCTCCTAACTTAAGTTGTTCCAGTCCCAGTTTGTAGCTGCCTTACTAAAAGCCTGGTTTAACTGAATCTACATCTTTGCTGTGTGATGTAATTGACCTTTTGACACTAAGGCTCTTGTAGAATTTCTGATAGTCACAGCCACAAAACCACATGCACAGTTGTCTATGTGTGACCATTTCAAATTAAATGTATGCTGGTCTATTTAATAAAATGTCATACACCTCTACCCCACTATAATGTGACCCGATATAACACGGGTTCATGTAGAGCGCGGTAGCAGTGGGGCTCGGGCGGTACTTTAAAGAATCCCAGGCTCTGGCTGCTGTGGGAAGCCCCGGACCCTTTAAATCTCACTGGAGCACTGCTGCTGCTACCCCGGGGCTGCGGCAGTGGGGGTTGCCGGTGATTTAAAGGGCCCGGGCTCCCCGCAGCGGCTGGAGCCCGGAGCTCTTTAAATCACCGCCGGAGCCCTGCCGCCCCAACCCTGATAAAACAGGGGTTTCTGTTCTAATGCAGTAGGGATTTTTGGCTCCCCACGAGTGCGTTATAGTAGGGTAGAGGTGTATAGTGAAAACTCCATGCAAGATAAATATCCATCTTTCTAAATATGGTTCGCAATTATTTATTGAAGGACCTTTGAGATGAGATGTGTATTTCCTAGCTATTCCATGCCCCCGCAACACACACACACACACACACACTCTTCCTGTGGTCAGATGGGAACTGATTTGAAAGGATTCTTGTAATCTGAAGGTAGGCCCTAGGGATAAAAGCTCAGATTCCCTTAATGAATGAGGAGAAATACAAGGCAACTAAGTGCCTGGAGATTCCAGTTAGTAGAAATGTTATCATGTTGGGACTGCAAATGCCTTTCCTTTTTCTCCAGGGAGAAAAGGGAGCACAACGTATTGAGGATGTTGACATATGGCTGAGAGCATTTTTTTCTCTAAAGTGCAGTATGGCTTTGAGTGTTCCACTATATACATGCGAGAGAATCAGTTCACCTTAGAGGCAGCCAGAGTTCTGTAACATGAATTTAGAGTAGGTAGTCTGGGCAAAGCTGCATTACAACCACCACCAAGTCAGCTGCAAGTGTTTCACCATTCATACAGGAACCTAAAATATGGACTTAGGAGCCTAACTTTGTGCTCTAATTTGAAAAATAGTGGTTCTGGGCCTTTGATCTACATGGCAATGGATGCTAATATTTTGGGTAAAGTTTTGGAGCAGTGGAAAGACCAGTATAACATTCAAGCTTCTTGAGTGACATAGGATGGAAAAGACTAGAGCAATTGTATAAATATAATCATTAATCTCCACAAACGATGGATTCTTTTAATCATCATACTAAAACACAGAACTAAGACAGTTTGCATGGTCATTGCTGTTTACAACGGACATCATTAAACACATATTATTTTTTTTGCTCCTCTGTACAAGGGCATCTGTCTATAGGGCTTGATAAAACCATAAACATTGCTTTTGATTGCCAGTTTGAAAAACATAAGGCTGAATTCCATGAGGAACAGAGCACCGCATGCAACTTCTACTGAAGTCAGTAAGAGATGCAGCTATTCAGCACCACTCAGTCATAAACCCCACCCTTGGAGGAGACCAGGATGCAGCAGAAATTCCACAAACCTGATTCTCCCTGGCCTTGCATCTTGGGTAGCTATGTACACCTGGATAAAAATCAGTATATTGTGAGGGCAAAATGCATAATTGCATTTTAAACACACTTTTCACAGGTGTAAATTATGACAAAAGGAGCAAAGTCCTGGAGAATCAGATCACGTGATTTAGTCTTGCAAAGCTTTGGAAAATCTCTGTCCTGCAGTCAAGTGTTGCCACTGGAGAGGAGAGTGTATCCAAGCCATTATTTACAAACTGCTAAATTCACCCAAGCACCATCCAGTTCACCCAGCCATCAAAAGTTAATGCTTGCAGACAAGTCTCCATGCTGCAATACAGTTTTAGAAAATACACACACAAAACCACACCACCACCACCACCAAGAAACTAGCAACATGATTGTTATTCTGTTGCTGGAGCTAGGATTAAAAAAACTAATGTATTTCTAAATCAGCATCTAAAAGGGTTTTTGGTTTGTGTGTGTTTTGACTGAGCCCTTTTCTAATTCTTAAAAAAACAAATTTGGAGAAAAAGAGGGGAAAACACTATTCCAAATTGGTGAACTTTTAATACTATACCTTCCTGTTTGTTTTTTAATGAGTGCGCTGCAGTTGTCTCTACTGTTGCTGCTAACCCTGGCCTTTGCTATGCTGGACACAATGCCTCCTGCCTGTTAGCATTAGAAAGCACTACCTCTGGAAGTGACAAGACAACATACCAAAGGACCTGGAGTTATCCAACTTTTTTATTGTAGGTCTGTATCTTAATGGTATAATTTGGTCCTGGTGGGCAAGCCAGTAAAAAGTATGTGACAGCTAATTCTCATGCAAAGCCATGCTGTGTAAGCCAGTTACTTCGGGTCTGACCCAACATCCACTGATGTCAATGGAAATTGTTCCATTAATTTTAATAAGCTTTCAATCAGGCCCGTACTGCCTTCTCCCAGTGTATTTTACCCGAGTCTTTACCATTTACTATTTTTGTCTTTGGACTGTTGTATTTCTAATTAAGTTATTGGAGGAAGCCGGACATTCAGACACCAAAGGTTCACACTTTATTTAATTCCCCCAAAAGATGTTCCTTATTTCAGTACTGAACATTCATTATTTAAGGTTGCTTTAAGCAGTAAAAATGTTAAATGGAAACATTTCTGTGGCAGCTGCAGCTTACTTCAATTTGTAGCTCTCATAGGTTTTATATTTTAGCAAGAACACATTAGCCATAGTGCCTGAGGGCTACTTGATGATTTGTAAAACACCAGAAATTGAAGGAAAAGGAAAATAATACAGATAACAGGATCTCTGTTGCTTTTCATTGATAAAGTGATATTGGATTTAGCAGAGTGAAAATATCAGGACAACTCTCCCCCTGCAGATGATTCCCCTCCCCCTTTTCAAATAACAAGAGCCAGTCTAAATCCTCCCTTTGTTCTTGCCCATTTTTGGGGAGCCTTTTGTTACTCTCCTGTCTACTCTGCTATCTACTGCTCTGCTGACTGGCTGGCTTCCCAGTATTGCCCATCTGGTATCTTGAAGAGGTTGATTGTCGGGTGATGGCTGTGCACCTGCTTTGACTTAACTTTCAAAAGGACACCAAGCCACATTCAGAAATGATGCAAAGGGTCGTAGAAGTCAGACCCACTTTCACTCATTTTGTTTCCTATACAGGTACTCGCACCCTTTCTAATGATGTGCACAGATGTCTCAGTGCTTGATCCAAAGCCATTTGAAGTTAATGGAAAGATTGTCATTGACCTCAATAGGCTTTTTGATTAAGTTCTCAGGGGGGGAAACTCCCAGGCAGAAGGCCTGGAAGGTGTAAATTAGACTAGATTGGGGGTTACTTTAATTAATATCTTCTTTTAGCTCTCCAGATTGTAATTTAGACTCCCTTACACATTTGTGGAATGGGTGAACACGTCCAAAGGAGTCTGAGTGAGGGTAAGATAATGAAGTTTACATGAGGTCATACAGCAGTTCAGAATTTGGCTCCTCAACTTTTCACAAAGCTTTTCAGGGGAGGCGCTACATACACGCACTCTCATTGAATCATACAGTAAAGAATTTCACAATCGTCCTAAATTATAAATGGCAAGCACATCAAAACTTCTGCCGTCTACCTATTCCTGATATTACATCTTTTGTTTTTTTCACAGTTAGGTACCCATAACAACAAGCTAAACATGAGGTATATCTGAAGGTATTGAGTGATGGGGAGAAAACCCTTAGCGCTTACCTCTATTCTTTTAATTGTTTAGCCTTCCTTAAAATTGCCACTGCAGCTGTCAACTATTTAGAATTTCTGCAAATGATTAATTTACTACAATATTATGAAGACACTAAACAACTTCTATACACACACATAGAAGAATCTAAATCCACTCTGAAAACTGCAATCAAAAATAATTTCCAATTAAAATACTTTCTGTCAGAAGAAGAAAATTAATTTAAATTTTAGCTCCAGGACAAAAGGAGAACGAGCAACGTCATGTTTCATTTTCTTCAGTGCGTGAACTGTCACTTCAATTCTCTTTTGAGAAGGGCTTATTTTGAGATGTTATAATTAGAATCCTGAAATGGCAGTTTTAAATATACATGACAGATGTTTATTAAATTGTCATATATCTAGAATAAAATTTCCTGCCCCCACCCCATTTTACTACAGCAACTATAAACAAATTCTGATCTCCAGATTTCTGTTGCACTGGCGTATATCTGGAGCAACTTTATTGTTGTTAATGTTGTTACTCCAGATTTTCATTGGTGAAACATGACCCAGTAGACCACATTTCATCACTGGGGTGAAGATGCAGCCTGGACTATTAAAGATAATCTAATAGATATGCAAACTTTATGCAGATCAATATCCTAAATTACTTTCCATAAAGTAAAGTGAAAGTTGCAAAGAAGTTAAACTCCATAGGATGAACAAGGTCTCAGTCAGAACAGGATTTGGACTATTATCATGTAATTAAGTCAGTAGTGTGAAGCGGTACCATCCAGTCATTGTGGGGTGCACATTAGGAGAAAAGTACATGCATAAAGTGTGACATTAATGTACCATTCATTTCAACAGGGATTTCAGCTTTTAAAATTATGGTGCAATATGGCCCTAATTTTACCTTATACTGTCATAAACAGATAGCTGAGGGTTAATGTTTCTTTCACCTGTAAAGGGTTAACAAAGGGAACCAAACACCTGACCAGAGGACCAATCAGGAAACCGGATTTTTCAAAGCTCAGGGAGGGAATGTTTGTGTCTGTGTCTTTTGTCTGTCTCTCGGCTATGAGAGGGATCTTTCTATCTTCAAGCTTCTAATCTTCAGTTTCCAAGTTGTGAGTACAAAGGTAGAAAAACAATAGGCTTTTATTGGTTTTTTTTGTATTTACATGTGTGTAGTTGCTGGGATGTTTAAATTGTATTTCTTTTTGAATAAGGCTGTTTATTCATATTTTTCTTTTAAGCAATTGACCCTGTATATTGTTATCTTGATACAGAGAGCATTTTTATGTCTTTTCTTTCTTTTTATATAAAGCTTTTCTTTTTAAAACCTGTTGGATTTTCTTTTCTAAGTGAGGCTCTAGGGGATAGAAATCCCTGTGCCAGGATTACGGTCTCTCTCAGGGAAAGACTGGGAGGGGGAAAAAGAAGGAGGGGGGAAGGTAAATTGCCCTCTCTGTTTTGTAATTCAAGGAGTTTAAGTACAGTAATCTTCCAGGATAACCCACGGAGGGGAAGCCTGGGGAGGAAGTAAAGAGAAGACAAGGGGAGGGGGGTTATTTCCCTTTGTGGTAAGACTCAGGGCATCTGAGTCTTGGGGTCCCCCAGGGAAGGTTTTGGGGAGACCAGAGTGAGCCAAACACTGGAAATTTTTGGCTGGTGGCAGCGCTATCAGATCCAAGCTGTTAATTAAGCTTGGAGGTTTCATGCAGGCACCCACATTTTGGACTCTAAGGTTCAGAATTAGGAATTATGCTTATGACATATACAAAACACTTTTCTAGGTGAAAAAAAAAAAAACCTTCCAGGACATAAGAATTGCCATACTGGCTCAGATAAATGGTCTGACTAGCCTGGTATCCTGTCTTCCAATAGTGGCCAGGTGCTTCAGAGGGAATGAACAGAACAGGAAATCATCAAGTGATCCATACCCTGGCATCTACTCTGAGCTTCTGGTAATCAGATGCTAGATACACCCTGAGCATGGGGTTGCATCCCTGGCTCACTTGGCTAATAGCTAAGGACTTTAAATTTACATTTGCCTTGGAAGGGGGATTCCTGCCCTATGAGTTCCTATTAAAGATACAGACTTTCCAACCTGCAATCCACGTAAAATTTAAAAGGCTCCAGTAGCGTACTATAAATTGTAATCAGAAAATGGAATTATATGCATAAATAGCTAGATCTTGAGCACTGAGATACACTCTGTGAACTTCCAGAGGGTTGAAAAAACAATCATGTACAAAACATCGACACGCACATCAAAAACACAACACAATATTTATGTAGAGAAAACACCAGCCTCTCAGTGGTGAGGATAGTTGCTTTCACGCTTTAATGGTCACTTGTATTGTTATGCTACTACTGGCTTGTTCATTTTATTGTTTAAAGTTCTAAGCTTTTAAAACCTCTGTGTATGCAAATTATGGTTTGGAATTGTTGGACTTATTTATAAGTCCAAAAATTCCAAACCAAAAAGAGTGAGTTTTATAGTCACATTTTAATTAACACTCCAAAACTATTCGCTTTGCCTTGCATGTAACAGTGACAAGTACTGAAGTAAGCAAAAAGTTGCATTAATGTTTTATAAATAATTCCCTAGTCGATTTGATATATTTTGAGAAATTCATTGGTCCAAGAACAAGAAGGGGTAGAATTTGATTGACATCCCACATTGCTTTATGTTCATGAGGGTTTAATCCAGCAATTTATCTCTATCCAATTCTCTCCAAAGGGACACTAAACTGTCAAAAAATATCTCTGAATATTTAACTCAAGTAAGATTTATAGGGTATATTTAAGTAAAATACATATTGTGTTATATAAATAACTGCCTTTTCATTGATTTATCAAGTATATCAAAAAACAGGTACAAGGAATCCAAACCATCCCATACTCTCCAAAGAGGTTTTTTACTTTGAATACATGTTGTGTGTTTCAACAGCAAAGTAAACCAACAGAACTCAATTAACTTCAAAGCAAAGGCTGCCACCATTTCTTTCTTAACTCATGTCACTGTGATTAAGTATTCCAGCACATGAGACAGGTACAATTGTGCAGTATTCAGAGTTGAAGAGGAATTTCTTGGCTGGACTTTAAGAGGAAGTCTTTTAAGAAATATTTTAAATTGTCTTTGTTGCATTGTTATGAGAACCCTAAAAAATACAAGTCACAACAGGATGTGTTAAGAATGAAGGGCTTGATCTCAGTTATACTTGTGTGAATCAAAAGAAAGTCTACTAAAATTAATGGGGTTACATCACTGCAGAATCAGTGTGAAATCAGAATAAATTCCCTTTAGAAGCAGACCTATAACAGGTTTTTGTGTCCAGCTTTTTTTTTTCTTACTGGCAATGAACACAAATGAAAGAATAACACTCTCTTTTTAACTTCCCGTTGGGAGTTTATCTTACGCAGGGATGCTGAATGAAATTATTTTTCACAGCACTGACTCGATCTCTCCGTTGATAAGATGACAGTACCAGACAAACACAACATTTTTATTGTGTTTTTAACTATTTAAAGGGAAGTCATGGAAAAGTACATGGAAAGGCATCAGGAAGGAGGATAATGCTTCAGTGAACTGAGTCCTGACAGCACAAGCCAATCCCTTCTCAAGAGCACATTCTGAACTATTCTGAGGTGGAGTAATTACTTTTCATACCCTACAAGCATATCCTCTTTCAGCTGTGTATCTTCTGTGTGACTCAACATGGGGGGTATCCGCTACATATTAGTCTGCCCTTGGGACAATAAAAATGGATGGTCAGATACTGCTTTGGGTAGAGAAAAGCTACAGATGTACAGAAGAGTAGGCTGACTACATACATTCACGGGGATTCCCATTTTTATGACGATATGAAGAAGCAACACAAAGCTTAATGCACTGAGCATGCTGCACGCTGCTTAGTATTTTGTTACAAAGAAGCATGGTAACAGCTTCTTTAGCATTATCTGTTGATGCCATGTTCCTCATGCTTATAATTTCAGTCCTTGAAACTCTATGGTCACCAAATGATTTCCTTCTAGGTTCCAAGGACACGCTTGAGGGTCAGGACACTTCAGATCTTAATATTCCTAGGTGTTCACCGATTTAAAAACCAACCACAACTTTATACATTGTTTATTTTTCTAATCCATTGCATTATATTAGGATAGTGTTGCCCTAGGCTTATAATCACTGCATGTACAGCACATCAAATTCTTCTCTCAAAAGGTACTAGCTATGCAGAAACTGGTCTCAGAATTACTCTCAATATTCCTATCCCAAACAAGAATTTATATAGATACAAACGCGGGAAAAGATCACATACAACTAATAGCCTACAAGACATCAGAGGAGATACCTATATAAGGGATTCCAATCTTACTATCCTGACTCTTAAATCTCTTTGTAGGTAGCACTTACTGGCATCTTCAGGACTACAAAACGTTAGAACTTTGTTACTGATACAGTCCTGTCTTTCTTCCAAGTGGAAGGCAATTACACCATTGGCCAACAGGCTTCAAGAGAGGCCATATACATGATGTCCAGTCCTTCCTCATAGAAAATGGAAGGGAAAAATATTGAAAAAATAAGTAGATTGCATACATATTATCGATGTATATATATTTTATTTGGTTTGTAAGTTCCTTGGATCAAGGACCATGCCTTTCTCTGTGTTTTGTACAGTGCTTAAATAGGTTATATTGTATAAACATCTTTGGTGATCTGTAACGTGCATGTTAAATTGCAAGTCTATGGGGTGCTTGGGGTTCAGTGGGCTGGCAGTACTTTGACCTTATTTCAACACTGTGGCAATTATCCATCACTCATATAATTGGAGGAAAGTCATTTCACCAGGCACTGTCAAATAATCAGCTGTCACTCTCAGAGAATATATGGTTTCCTACTTAGATTGTATCTTGAGTCTAGCCAAGTCTTGCCAGTTAGTATCTGGGAGTGGATTTTCTGAAGACTGGGTGGTCTGTGGGAAAGAAATTGTGCTTCATGGATGACTTAGCTGTGAAAACACTTAAAACTTTCTAACCTTTAAAAGCTATGAGATCAAGGTTCTATAAACTCTGCCTCGTGAGTTTTGTTCTGTAAAGTATATGCTTACTTTGAAGCATATTGATTGGGGCCAGAATGACAGTACCTTGCAGCTCTGATCCCTGCTTGAGGGAATTAGTAGTTATGCTGGTTGCAAGCTGAATGCAATCATAGTTTGCAAAATTCAAGCACTTAATAAAAAAACAGGAAAGTTTCTCCAGCAATCTTAACTCAGCCACATTTCACATATGTTGATTTTTATTTTTTTTTCTCTTTAAATGGAATCTTTAATGTATTACAGTGTAAGCAATTAATGCAGATCATAAAATATAAAAGGTGTGCAATGTGCCCTAATTAAAATTGCAAAAGAAATCTTAACTTTTGGGACTTCTTGACTTTGAGATCACAACCTTAAAACCGTATTAAAGCTAGTTTTGTTCTGTTTGATTTTCTTCCCCCTGAATGTATAGCTCTCTCAAGAGCAAAAGGGAAGATCTGTATCAAAAGACTCTTATAGTTGAGAAAGCAGGGCAGTGTACTCTGAAAGGGAAGAATTTCTCTGTTCTTATTAATCTGATGTGACTTCAGCTATTGCTGAAGCCATACAAGGTGAAGTGTTGACTAGAACTGTGGATTTTCTGTTGGAGATTTTGTTTGACTTGCAATAAACTGTAAATAAAGTAAAAATCAGAGAGGATCTTTCTTTAGTTCACTTGGGATTTCAAGTGGGTGTCTGTCCAGTTACAGTCATATCAAAAGCATGTTAAAAACACCCCCCCCCACACACACACAAACACACACGCACAAAACCAGTAGGAGACCTGGGATTTTAAAAGGGGCCTAAGTGAGTTAGGTACCCAACTCCCATTGATGTTTAATGAAAAATGGGTGTTTTACTCTGTTAGGCCTCTTTGAATGTCCCAGTCTAACTCCACAGGCAATTAGTCCAAACAGAGGAGGACCTGAAGTATTTTCAAGAAAGTCCAAAATATGATAAGCCTATGTCCACTGCCAACTCACCATAAGAATCAGCCAGATCGTCTTCCACACTCCTTCTTGCATCAGCAAACCACGGCACCATCACAAAAGACTGTGAATAGAAGCTTCAGTTTATAATATTGTTCCCTGATATAAGTGCATTTGTTCTTTCTTCTGAGGTGGGCTGGGGACTAATCAAGGGCAAATGCCAAAGTGATTTTCACCCAGTAAACAAAAGGATTTTAAAAGTCTCGTGTCTCTTTTTAGGCTTTTACCAGCATTGAGAGTAGGAAAGAACTCACACACTTTTTTCAGCTGAAATTCTCCTTACAGTACAGCAAGTGACTGAACTAGACCAGTAGACAAGGGTTACAATACTCTAACCACCACTTTTCATCATTTTCAGGGAGACCTATTAACTTTAAGTTCTTAATATTAGCACTTGGAAGGACTGAAGGGCACTCTCTGCCAACCTTTTCTAGTTATATGCCAATCGAAGGCTAAATTGTTCTCCCTGAAGCACAAAGAACTCTTCAAAGCTTCTCTGTTCTCCCTAGGTGCATGGGAGCCTCAATGATGTAATTAAGAGCACATAGCTGACCAGACTTCCTATTCCTTTCCATTCACACACATCTTGGACTATGTACGGTGCAATAAGAGGTACCTCATCTTGCCGAGCCTAAGAAACTTGGTTGGGAACAGAAATCTCTTCAGAGTAAGGGATGGGATCAATCCTACTCTCAGATCATAGGCTGCACTAGGGTTGATGCACAGAGACCTACTCTATCCTAGCAGTCAAAATAGCCTGTGTGGCTGAATTCCCATATAGGAAGGAGACATGTGGACCCTGTGGAATCTTCCTTTCTTTTGCCCATCCAATTCCTCCCTTTAGGTGAAGCCCTGAGTGGACACAAGGACTGTGTTAAGGTCATACCTGGTAAACAAAAAAGAATGTACGACTGAAAGTCAGTGCACTAAACTTGGTGTGTTGGAAATTAGGCCTAATGGGTGGACAAAGTAATAAGAGGATGGACTATTCCTCCTATCACCCCTCTTTTGGGAGTCTTAAAAAAAAAAGACTTGAAGAGGAGTGTGTGCTGACTGAGGGATTCCTGAAGGAGCAGGAGAAGACCTTCAGTCCTCCACTTTGCTCCAGGGACTTTGTCCTCCACTTGTGAACCTTAAGAGTCATTACATCATTGTGACACCCAGACTTCAGCATAAGAAGGGGGCACATGGCCATCACTGCCACACCAGCGGAGACTGTAGCTGGAGATATGTGAGACCCTACTGTGTCTTCCCTTCTCTTGTGTGTTCCTTTCCACACTATTTTTCCTCCTGTCTCCTCTCTCTCTCTCTGATTTTCATCTGATCCTGAGCTCAACTATACCACATGGCACAAACATGGCAGATGAGATGGCCCATCCAGCTCTTCCCAGCCTGAGAGAGACTGGTAAGAGAGACGGCTCAGACCAGCCAGATTACGTCCCAGCCTGGGGAAGCAAGCCAGAACACAGAGGCAGTGGGCAACCTGCCAGCTGACAGCATCCATATGTGACTGTTCTGCTTCCCAGAATTGTGAGAACACCAATAAAATATTATATTTCCCACACCTTTACTATCCTGTCTCTTCACCCCCTTGTTTCTGTCTGTCACAATAGCAGGGAAAGTAACCATCACATTTTGGAAACTAACCCTTTCCTTCTGTGACCGGGTATACAAACCCCACACCAGTAAGGACAGGGTTATAAGCAGCTGCTCTGGCCTCATGCAGCCCAACCCGACCACTAAAAGAAGAACAAGCCAGTTCAATAGGGCAGCAGACATTGAAGGTGAATGGACCTACCTTCTGAACTCCTAAGGAGATCTGCAAAAACACTAGCCAGGATGATGGACCTGATGCCTTACATCCATCTCTCTCTTTTAGATAGTAGATACCTAGTAGATATCAAATATTGGAAACAGAGCCGGCCAAACCTTCTTTGGGGGGGGGGTGAAAAATGCCAGTTCAGTGTCCCCAAAACATTTTGTGAATTCATGTCCATTTTGCTGAATTATTTCAAGTGAAAACAAAAATATGATAAAAAACCCAGAATGCTCTGTTTTGACATTTTCTAAGTGATGTGTTTGTTTTTCACTTTAAATGACTTTGAGTTTCAATATTTTCTTTAGTTTTATTTAGAAAAAGCAATAAAAAGTGTGTGAAAATGTCCCAAATCTAAAATTTTCATTTAGATACTGTTGAAATGAAATGTTTCATTTGACCCAAAAGATTTTTTGACAAATTAAAAAGTGAAACAATCTTGAGAGAAAATCCTTTGGCCCAAAACATTTTTTAATTGCCAGTAAATCCATTATTCATGCAGCTCTAATGGGAAGCTCTCCAATATTCAGCTGGTCCTAGGGGCACTGGAATATTTTCTATAGTGGGGATGCTGAGAGCCATTGACCCAAACTGTAAACCCTGGATATAATGGAAACCACTTCAAGCCAAGGTGTGTGGCACCCCCAGCATCACTAGTTCCAGCACCTATGGCTGGACCTGCCTAAATGATTCTGCTTCATACTTGGTGTTCATATCCTTCAAATACTTTGTATATAGCTATTATCTTCCCTTCCCCTTTCATGTAACCCCTTAGTTATCATGTAGCCAAAAATATATGTATGTTTTAGTTGTCTCTTGAAATACTATTGTGGGTATACAGTGGTGGAGAGGAAGCATTTTCTAGGGTTTTGAAGCACAGGGTGGGGAGTCAGGAGATCTGGATTATCTTCCTAGCTCTCTCAACAAATTTCCTGTGTGGCCTTTGGTAAAATGACTTAAACTCATATTCTAAAAGGTATTTAGGCATCTAACTCCAACGGGAGTTAGACCTTAGAGGTCTCGGCTTTAATCTCTCTGTGTCTCATTTCCCCCTTTGTAAATTGACACTTAATTACCTTAGAAGTGGGCTGTTCTGAGTTTAGTGATGACATATTTAAGCACATACTTAAATGCTTTCCTGAACCGGTCCCTACATGAAGCAATATGAAAAAAAAGCTGCCATTACTGTGTGTACCAAGAATTCCCAGTCTGTTTGCCATTGTGTTTCTGATAAGAAAATGTATAAGCCCATACTCATATTGCCAAGGAAACTTTTCTGAGAGGTGTAGAAAAGTAAAGGTGATGTGCCAAAACATTCAGCTTGGGAATAATAAAGGTTCCCATTGCAGGACTTCTTTATGGGAAAAGAAAAAAACCCTAATTTGTATAACCATAAGCCGGCAAACCTCTTCCAATCCTTTTATGTTATCATCATCCTTTTAAGTTTCACATTCTTCAACAGGTAACTTAATAGTCATTCTGTACATATATAAAAAAAGACTGACATTAATAGGAAGTAAATTTTCTATTCCATTAAAATCTTTGATGGCTGAACAATATAACACACCAGGAGCATCATAAATGGCTGTTCGAGCTCAAGGACACTCACTGTTTCTGGACACCGCATACAAAATCAAAATCACAAAGCATAATAAATTGCTGAATGGATTCCTATAAAAACAACAACAACATGTAAGATAATTACAGATGAGCAAAATGCAACAGGTGAGCACAGATATTTGCTTCCTTTTTTAAATTAAAAAGTTCACCTACATCAATGCTAGAGCCAGATACTAGACTGTGATAAGCCTGCATTTGACAGTTCCAATGGAGCTCTGACTGGCCATTGGGAACTTTTATTAGGAGAATCCTTGGATGGCACAGAGATGTCTTACTGGTTTCTACCAACCACCTCTGGATTGCTGGTGTAGGGGGCAGGACCACAGACAATGAAACATGTAGTGGATGTTTGTCATCCTTCCAGTCCCATGCACCCACTAGCACCTGGTGTAAATGTACATCAGGGACAGGACCTGTGGGTTATTAGCCCCAGTGTCTGTAAAGAAGAAAGTACTCCCTTATACTCTCATTCCTAACCCCACACATTGCTTGTCTGCAACTAAACATTTGGCCCCTATGGCCTGATTCTCCACTGACTTGAACTTTCTGTAGTTATTTACCCCTGGGCAAATAGCGGGAAAAGTGGGTGTCAAATACTCCCAAATCAGTCTCTCAGACAGAAGGTAGCATTTTATACCCATTTCATATTAAATTTGCATAAGGGTAAATGACTGCACAAGAATTCAAGGCAGTGGAGAGTCAGGCCCCAACTGCCTTAATATTCTACCTATCTTGCATATTCCATTCAATATCACGGAGTTCCATAAAAGAAACAAAAAGACACTCTGCTGGCTGCAGAGCAGCTGGACTTTTTGAGGATTGAGACTAGTACTGGAGAACTCTCAAAAGCCAAGAATTTAATGGCATCCACAAGACCACTTCCTTTACTCTCTCCATTTTATTATGATGTTGAAATAAATCTCTCCTGTGGCCAATTATATCTGCCATCTCTTCCTAACTCTCAGACTGACATTCCAGGGGTGAGGAAAGAAATCTGTTCTTCCCTTCCCTTATCTCTTTGTCTCTCTGACACGCCATGAAGAAGAAAGTACTTATCTGTCTCTCCTAGACCTCAGTATGTTTTTCCATGCCATCTCACTGGCTCTTTCCATTTCTCTAATGCACAAGTTTCATCTGCTATACACCGCAGAAACTAAGAGAAGACAACCTCGTGCAAGTGATATGGTGCCGAACATCATCTTAAAAAGATTCCGGCTTCTCCAGAGGCCCATGTCTTTGGAGTCGTTTCAAATTTTCCTAGTAGCAAAGTGAGTTCATTTTTCAGGCCACCCATTCCAGTGTGCTGCATAAGTGGATATTAACGTGCATAATTACTAGCATGGGATGGGTCTGGCTTGTTGGGCAACACTTGCACTTGCGCAGATAGTTTGCAATCTCTCTGGAAGTGATGCTAGTCTAAATAACACAAGTTTCTCTGCCACTGATACATTGCTGAAAGATAACAACCCAGTTATCTGCAAGACACTGACAGAGAGCTACTCTAAGCATGATAGCAGCTGTCTGTATATTCTGAATAAATGCTGATAGCTGAAAAGTATTCTCTTTTGGGGTTACAGTTATTTTATTTATACAAAATGCAAGAAAAATTAGCTCTGTGGCAAGTGTCAGAGGGGTAGCCGTGTTAGTCTGGATCTGTAAAAGCAGCAAAGAGTCTTGTAGCACCTTATAGACTAACAGACGTTTTGGTGCATGAGCTTTCGTGGGTGAATACCCACTTCATCGGATGCATGGCTATATAAACATTAAAAGCGGCTATCTTGAAACAATGAATAAGAAGTTTATAATAATCCCACCAGATTCATAGAATAAACCAGGTGTCTGGCCAGGTGTCTGGCTGATATATCCAGTTGCACCCTCTGCTAGTGCATAGAGTCCAGAAGCTAGTTTTGTTACACCAGCAGGCAATAGGGTTGGAAAGGCCACAGAGGGCATTGTATTAATTTCAATGGAATAGTGGGCCCCGAAAGTCAAAGATGTTAACATGATCCTGTCACTGAACAACATTAAACAGCCAAGCAGGATGTGGGGTTTGGTATCCGGAGACCTCAGTTTGCTTGGTTTAATGGCAAACATACTAAAAGAGGAAAATTTATTGGTTGGGATATACACGGGGAAAGGAATCAAAACAAGGCATGAAGCACTGAGTGATGGACAAACTTAATCAAAGAGTATCAAAGTCCCTTTTGAGAGAGAGGATATACACCTCTACCTTAATACAACGCTGTCCTTGGGAGCCAAAAAATCTTCCCGCTTTACAGGTGAAACAGCGTTATATCGAACTTGTTTTGATTCACTGGAGGGTGCAGCCCCACCCCTCTGCTTTACTGCGTTATATCCAAATTCATGTTATATCGGATCACATTATATCGGGTAGAGGTGTAATTTAGAGTCTTATTTTGTTGAACAGTCTCTCATCAGGGAAAGGAGATCACTTGCTGCAGGTGCCACTCAGTGGTTGAGCAGGGCATGTAAGTTTCTTTTTTTTCCTGGCTCCCCCTGTTGACAGCTGCTCTGGTCCCATGGTAGTCTGCCTATTCTGTGACTCAGCCCTCTAGCCAGTCACATATTAATGTCCATCCCTGCTGGGCTATACAAAGATTCCAGCAGTTGGTGAGTCCTACAGGTAAAGTGAGGGGCTCCTGGGTCTCTATCTTTTTAGATTGATACATGAAACATACATGCAGTGTTTTCATTTTCAAAAATAGAGCTTAGGGAATGAAGTCCAGCTGTATTATTCAATATTTTGCAAACAAAATAAAAGGAGGGTAAGACTTTCAAGCGGTAGATAAGATAAAATGATACAATCATTCTAAGTCAGAGCTGAATCTAATTCAACTTATAGTTTTCCCTAAAATCATTGTAAATATGAATATTCTAGAGAATAATGCAAAGATCAAATGTGAAATACATTTGCTGAAAACAGTAATTTTTCATTAAAAATGTGAGCATGCTGTCAGTCCAACATTTAGAACGAGAAAGTAAGAAGTCTATTGACTGCTTAAAGATGCATATTGCCACAAAAAAAAAGAAGAATACAGAGGGTAGTGCGCACTTGCAAATGTTGTCAATAAAATAAAGCAAAAGCTTTGTATTATGTACTGTTGCCCTTTAGAGTGGCAAAATATTATGGATGAAGAATAATGTGATTCACTGTCAGAAAAAGAATATTTCAAAAGCCATGCATGCCAAGATTTGTACAAATGGCTAGTCCTTCCAAGCATGCTTATGCATCTTGGTACTGTAGAATATGCAAGAACGTTTGGTTTGCATGACTTCTTGGGGGAATAGCTTCTCTGAGTATGAATATCCACCAACTCATGCATTAGCAAGAGTATTCACTAGTTAGCCATCATTCATCCTTCTCTTGTTTCAAATGTTTCAGTCATGCAATCGATAAGAAGAAACAATATTAGGTGGCTTGGTGATTGATCCCACTTCACAAAAAGTCAAAGTGAACAGCAAATCAGTGGGCCAGAGTAACCTCATATTTATGCCTCCTTAATGCATAAATCCTTTAGCTCGCAGGTAGCAAGTACAGAATGAGGGGCCAGGATACACAGCAGACGCAACCTTAATGATAGTGGAGGAGTGGGCAATAGGTCAGCACAGTTGACAATGTGGGGGACACTTGTTGGAAATATGTAGTGGCTAGCCAGGGTGCCATGGGGGTGAATTTCCAGAGTACAAGACACTTAACTTTGCTGGACTTGGCCCAGTGTCATATATCTGCATTGATTTTCTTTACAGATGAATCCTTTAAATATATAGTATAACATAACCATAACATAACATAACATAATACCTATCTTTAAAAAGGAGAACAAAGAGGACCCAGTGAATAATAGACCAGTCAGCTTAACTTTGATACCTGGACAGATACTGGAACAAATAATTATACAAGGAATTTGTAAGCTCCTGAAAGATAATAGGGTTATAAGGAATAGCCAGCATGGATTTGTCAAAAACAAATCATGCCAAACCAACTTAATTTCCTTATTTTGACAGGATTACTGGCTTAGCAGATGCTGAAGGGAGGGGAACTAGATGTGATGTATCTTTTGATATATTCCCACATGACATTCTCATACGAAAACTAGGGAAAATGTGGTCTAGATGAAATTACTATATGGTGGGTGCACAAATGGTTGAAAGACGGCACTCGGAGTAGTTATCAACTGCTGGTTGTCAAACTGGGAGGGTCTATCTAGCAGAGTCCTGCAAGAGTCAGTCTCGGATCTGGTACTATTCAATATTTTCATTAACGACCCGGATAATGGCGTGGAGAGTGCACTTATAAAATCTGCAGATGACACTAAGCTGGATGGGGTTGCAAACACATTGGGAGGACAGGATTCAAATTCAAAACAACCTTGACAAATTAGAGAATTGGTCCAAAATAAACAAGCTGAAATTCAATATAAGTAAGTTCAAAGTGCTGCATGCACAAAGGAAAAAAAAAATCAAGTGTGCAACTACAAAATGGGAAATAAATGATTAGATGGTAGTACTGCGGACAGGGATCTGGAGGGTATTGAGGATCAGAAATTTATTATAAGTCAACAATGAGATGGAGTTGCAAAAAAGCCTAATATCATTCTGGGGTATATTAACAGGAATGTCATATATAAAATATAGGAGGCAATTGTCCTGCTCCCGTCAGTACTGATGAGGTCTCAGATGGAGTTCTGTATCCAGTTCTGAGTGCCACATTTTAAGAATGATATGGACAAAATTGGAGTCCAGAGGACAGCACAAAAATTGATAAAAGGTATAGAAAACCTGATCTATGAGCAAAGGCTAAAACATCTGGGTATATTAAGTCTTGAGAAAAGATAGCAGTCTTCAAATACGTTTAAGGGCTCGTATAAAAAGTATGGGGGTCAATTGTACTCCATGTCCCCTGAAGATAGGACAAGAAGAAATGGGCTTAACCTGCAGCCAGGAAGATTTTGGTTAGATATTAGGGAAAACTTTCTATATGGGTAGCTAAGTTCTAGAATAAGAATAAGCTTCCTAGGGAGATGGCGGAATCTCCATCATTGGAGGTTTTTAAGAACAGATTGGATGAACACCTGTCAAGGATGTTCGCAGTTTACTTGGTCCTACCTTAGCACAGGACCTGGATTTGATGACCTCTCGACGTCCCTCCCAGCCCTACATTTTTATGATTCTATATACTACAGCACTTTGTAGATATTTCAAACTATTTTTAACTATATTGCAAATTAAGTGCAGCAGTTCCTAGCAGGAATGAAAAGCAAATTATTTATTCATCAAACCATATCAGGAGGAGAGTGAACAGCATTTTACATGGATTGAGGTAGCACTAGCTCCTATATATCTCTCAATTCACACAAGAACTGATATTTTCTTCCACAAAGCTGATTCTGTAACATTTGCAAAAGAGCACAGTGGGTAATGGATAAAAATGATTAGTGCTCTATCAAAGAAGTTTAAGAGAACTTGATTCTATGAAAGTATAGCTGCCTTTTCTAGTATTCACATAAGAAGCATTATTTCTTGCTCACTGCAGGCAAGTGTCACTTTGAAATGGATTTTTTGTCCCCTAAAATACAAAACTTCAGGCCATTTACACAACATCAGATTTTTAATTTTTTAATTTTTATTTTTTTTTGTAAGTGAAATTCTGCTATGTTCTATTTTGGGTCATTTAGACCACACACTTTGGTACAGGGCATCTTTCTGCTCTGAATCTATGAATCAAAATGTATTCTCCAGTGGATCTTTGGAGGTATAATTTGCCCCCTTATGCTCTTCAATCTTCATCTCTGACAAACTCAAGGATGCTCAGGTCCCACAAGAAAAAAAAATGAACATAAATCTTCAAAAATATGTCCTTACATGCTTTCTTAAAATGAAAATGGATGTTCTTCCATAAATTATTAGAGTTTGCTGCAAACTCTGAGGAACATACACTTTTGGAAACAATTTGGATACTGAAAAATACATAAATAATATAAATGTTGATAGATTTGGGGCATAATCATTTTTGAAATTGCTGAACACTTCCCTGAGGTGCTAAGCACATTCAACTCCCATCCTCAGAAGTGAAAATGCTCAGCAGGTTTTCCAGATTGGGCCTTTCAGCTTACTGTATATGCCATATTTTTCGGTAAACTGAAGAAAATAACTTTTTCTGTCATTATATTTTGCATGTGGCCATGTGTTATAGAAACAGGTCCAAGCTCAAACCTTGGGTCTAAGCCAGTGGTTCTCAAACTGGGGCCGCTGCTTGTTCAGGGAAAGTCCCTGGTGGGCCGGGCCGGTTTGTTTACCTGCCACATCCACAGGTTTGGCCAATTGCGGCTCCCACTGGCTATGGTTCACTACTCCAGGCCAATGGGGGCTGCAGGAAGGGCATCCAGCATATCTTTCGGCCTGCACTACTTCCTGCAGCCCCTATTGGCCTGGAGTGGTGAACCATGGCCAGTGGGAGCCACAATCAGCCAAACCTGCAGATGCGTCAGGTAAACAAACTGGTCTGGCCCACCAGGGACTTTCCCCGAACAAGCGATGGCCCTTGTTTGAGAACCACTAGTCTAGACACCCCAAATTTGCTTTGAACTTTGCAGCTAAAATTACACTGAAGTTCATATTGAGGTGAGCGAATAGCTGATTATTTTTCAGCTCAGTGGTCAAACCAAAAAATCTGAATATATTTTTTTAGTGCAACCCAGAAATGGAAAATTATTTTTTTCTCGCTATAAAAATAAATGCATTGAACTCATTATTTCTTTCAACCTGAAACATAATGTTTTGTTTAGTTTTTGAGAGCTTATCTTTGTGTTTTAATAAATCTAACTACATTTCTAACTGAAATATTATTTAAAAATGAAAAGTTAAAATGTTTCATTTGAAAAATGTCAGAATGAACCATTTTGACTTTTTAAAAAATCTCTTGCGGGAGAGGTTGGGGACATGAATCTATTGGCGCGAATTTGATGTGAATTCACAAACAGATTTGGCTGATCTGAAACTGCGTTTTTTGGCAAGGAGTAATGACCAGGGAGGAAGAAAGGCTGCTCTGGGTATCCTAGCTGCCCCAGAACCTTTCCTAGGTATCCACTGACTCACCTGCCTACACACCACCTTATCTCCAGGTCAGATGTAGGGGGAAGGTTAAGGCAGGTGCCTCTGTCTAGTAGATGGGGAATTGCCCAGCTCTAGTACATATACAGGCCTGAACTTAGTGGCTGGGGTGTTATATTGCTATATGCTAACCCCCCCTCCAACACAAAATGGAAAAAAATTATCTGACAAACAGTATTTAGGCAAACTAGGCAGGAGCCAGTTCAACTCCCAGTGAAATCAATGGGGAAAACTCCCATCAACTACTAGAGGAGTTTGATTTGGCCCTAAATACTGGCATATGATACGGTTTAATACAGGGGTTCTCAACCTCGGGGTCAGGACCCGTCAGGGGGTTGTGAGGTTATTACCTGGGGGGTCGCGAGTTGTCAGCTTCCACGCCAAACCCCACTTTGCCTCCAGCATTTATAATGGTGTTAAATATATTAAAAAGTGTTTTTAATTTATAAGGGGGGGGTCACACTCAGAGGCTTGCTATGTGAAAGGGGTCACCAGTACAAAAGTTTGAGAATCACTGGTTTAATACTACAATATTTAGTTACTATATGTCATATTTCCAATCTTTTCTCAAGATTGAGACTGAGATCATAGATGTAGACTTCCTCTCTATTGGGGGGGGAGGGGTGCTCAAACCCCCTCTCCCCTCCACCCCAGACTCCACCATTCCATCCCTTCCTCCAAGCCTCCACCCCACCTCTTCCCTCCCCCATTCCATCCCTTCCCCCAAGCCCCATCTCCCTTGCCTCTTCCTGCACCTGCTCTTCTTTCCCCATCCCCACTCACCCCCTGCCTCCCAATGCATTCTGCATGCCATGGAACAACTATAGGGAGGCGGTTGGAGGAGGGGGAGCTTGACTGCCAGCAGGTGCTAAGCACCCGCTAATTTTTGTTCCATGGGTGTTCAGCCCTGGAGCACTCACAGAGTCATCACCTTTGTAGCCAGCCTGGTGTTCTAAAAGCAGACAGGTAATGCAGGAAACCTAGGCTCACAGTGGCTTCAGATCTCCTTTCATTCCAAGTAGCAGAGGAAGGAAACACCGTGGCTACTGCACACTTGACAACCATAATCTGACTGCACAAATTCTTCCTGATAACTGATCCCAGAATTGTTCATCTTCAGAAGAGCAGCAAAGAATCCTGTGGCACCTTATAGACTAACAGACGTTTTGCAGCATGAGCTTTCGTGGGTGAATACCCACTTCGTCAGATGCGTGTAGTGGAAATTTCCAGAGGCAGCTTGCATATATATACCTGCTCCTGGAAATTTCCACTACATGCATCCGACGAAGTGGGTATTCACCCACGAAAGCTCATGCTCCAAAACGTCTGTTAGTCTATAAGGTGCCACAGGATTCTTTGCTGCTTTTACAGATCCAGACTAACATGGCTACCCCTCTGATACTTCTTCAGAAGAGGACACTTAATGTTCCTTCTGATCTTCCTTTGTTCACACCCTCATATAAGGGCAGGTTTTCCAGTTGTGAGATATTTAAAGGCAGTCCAAGGGATCAAGATTCTGAAGGTTCTTAGGAATTTATCTTAACTGGTCTTCATCTAGAGGCAAGTGTGATTAGACATAAAAACTGCTCAGTTGCGTGGGAGGAGCAGATGGTAAGTTGAAGCTCACAAAGCAAATTACATATATTTTTTCCATCAAATAAATGTCCCTTTAAATATTCCTTTTACTTCCTGGGGAGTTACCAGATATATGGGGTTGGGGCGGGGGTCCTTAATCTCATTAAAAACAATAACCTCAACATTTGTCTTTCCATTCAGAACAACCAATCCTTCACCCAGGTGTGTTTACTCATGTATAAAGTCTGAGCTACCTAGCTCTGATGATTTTGGTTGGTTGGGGTTTAGTATCCGGATCTTGAATTTCTGCAAAGAAAAGACTCCCAGAGCTGTCTCACAGCAGCTCTTCTTAAAATATAAAAGCATGAAAAAATAATATGGGTTGCTGCTTATGTTCAAAAGGGAAATCAAAAACTGTCAGATGCCTTGTACCTCTCCATCTCAGTATCTCCCCTTGGGCAATATTTTCAGCTTCCCTATGATACATAAACATGAAAGAAACTAAACTTGAAATAAAAAAAATAGCAATTTACATTCTGTCAATTTAGGTCGAGTCAAGAGGAAGGCTTCACATAAGCATCTGCATCTACTCAATGAACAAAATTAATAAAAGAGCTAGAAAACATGGACTAACTTTGATCATCACTTTAATACAGTTGCTTTAAAAGCATTTATATCAACTTCCAGTGCATTCACATTTGAATAATGAGAGTCACATTCTTTTGTCCTTACATGTTTAGTCTACCTGATATGTTTAACCTTAGACTAAGCCACGGTTTCCTCAGTTGCTTTCATTGCTATTCAGTGAATATGCACAGAATAGCTAAAGATAATACCACTTTGGCAATTGTTTTTGTGTTTCAAGAAAAAATATACAGTAATAAAAAAGGACTGATACATAAGACAGACTGGGCTGACTGCAACTAGGGCTCACATGAAACTGCCGAAATTTTGGCGGTCAGAAATAGCTGGCTCAATTTGTATGGTTTCATGGCTCACCTGAAACTTGGAGGTTGTGCAAGCTTGCACAACCTCCGTGTCAGTTTCAACAAGAAGCTTCCCTGCAGGACTTCCTTCTGTAAATTCTGGGGGTATCTTCTGAAATTACATCATACAGTCACTTGAAAATCCTGCCCTTCAGCACCCATAATCTTTGGAGAGGGAGTGGCTCAATTTCCTCTCCCTCAGATCATCAGTGGGGGGATCTTTGACCCATTCTTCACAAACAGAACGACCAGATGTCCCAATTTTATAGGGACTGTTCTGATATTCACACTCACTATCTGGTCACCGTATTCACAACTGGCATCCACATAAGGGCAGCAAATAGGACTGGTTCCTACCCATCCCCCTCCAGCATCCTGGAAGACTTCCTGAAAGCAAGATGTATGTGCATGCCTCATCATTAAGCAGCAGTGGGACCGAGATATGCTACTCCAGTCTCACCCTGCCTCTGTTAATACCCTAGTCTAGAGCCTGAGACACCCCAAGACAGTATTGTGACGAGAGAGAGGAATTCCTTTAACTGTGACTTGACATTATAGAAAGGGAAGTGTTGGCATAACCATGCCCACTTATAATTATTTGTATTATGATAGTGCCTAAAGGCCACCAACACTCAGGATGAGGTCCCCCCGTGTTAGGTGCTGTATAAACACACAGGAAGATAGTACCTCTCCTGAAGCTAATTTTCCAGGTCTATTACAAGCCTCTGCCTCTGAATGGGATTGCAGTCAGGCTCCCAAGTTCCTCTGATGAAGTGAATGCAGGCTATGGGGAAGCAGCAGGCTGGCTTGTTGGTCCCTAGAAGATGCTGGATAGAGCAGCAGAACTACTGGCTGACTACAAAAGTGCCAGGTGGCATGATGGGTAAGTGGGATAGTTAACTGCCAGGAAGACTCTGGAAGGAAAAGCGAGATTGCAGGCCAATATGTCACCCCAAAAGACACATTAAGGCAAATCAGTGGGGGTCAGAGCCTACAAGAGAGGGAGAGCCTGGTATGGTAGAAATGGAAGGGACTCGGGTTAGACTATATTCTCAGCTAAAAGTTAATTATAACATATGTGAGCTCAGGTAACACTGGGCTTCAGTGCTGAAGGTCTGCATAGTTCCAGCTATAGCTTTATAATGCTTTCAACACACGCAGAAGCAACAAAAATCACTTTTGCAATTTTGGCGAGATTGGATGATGCCACCCTACTTTCCACACAAAGGTATCAAATCAGCAGTTAATAGGAAATCCTGGGGAGCTCAAGTCTTGCTTTTAGCACACACTGTGGAGTAGCAATAACAGTTCAATCTTAGACAGATTTCTTGTATGTAAATAGCATCATTATTTCATGTATTACCACTGACCTTTGGCGCATACTAGGCAAGGTAGGGTTGTTCATCACCTTCCATTGATTTTTCAGTTCCCAGTAAATTGGTTTTATCTTGAGGTTGTTTACGTATTAGGAATAAAAAATGCAGAAGCCTGACTTCAGAAAACAATAACAAGGTTTTGAACTGGGGACCCTGTGGTTAAAAAGGAACCTTTAGCAGATATTAACATTTGGTTCTGCAGACAGAGGATTCTGCTCTCAGCTATGCCAGTATAAATGGATTGTCAGTGGAGTTACTCCGCATCCACACTGATGTATCTGTCAGAAGAATTTGGGCTTTCACAATATTAAATGTCAGTTACACATTCCAAAATAAATATATATTGCTGAATTGCTCTCCTTTACCAACAAATGTATAGACAGTCTGGCTTATTAAAATTCATTCTGGCTTGCAGGAAGGGACTGATTTTTGTTTTTTTATTATAAGAACTAAGTTTTACTCAGTGAAATTTGTCCCACAGGCTAGAAAATTCCCTTTCAGACCAGAGGGTATTTAAAGAGCCATGCTAACACCCAGCACAATTTCATAAAAGGTCAGATAGGAAATCTTTTTGTTCCAAACCAGCAGACAGCTACTGTTTCAAGTTCTAAAAGTTTATTCATTTCTGTGATTTTATGTCCAGTGTTATGCAATGAAAAAATCTACTGTATCCAATGTCAAATGCATTGTCTATCAACTCTGTGGAACCAAATTCACAAATGATGAGCACGGTATACAAACTCTGATACAGACATCAAATGGAAAGCTCTACAATATACAGCTTTGTTGAGCAAATTTCAACCTCTGAAGATTTCTGAGCCTCTGTTCATGTAACACAAAAATACTATCAACAAGTTTGCTCAGATGCTATGTTGAAGAGGCCTACATGGATGGAAGGACAGTACATATATTTAGATAGATAAATTGTTCACCTACCTCACGGTCCAACAATGCAGGTGATACCACTGTGACAATGTCTCCTTTCTCTGGATCAATGAAGAACATATTTGGAGATGGTTTGTCAGGAGTCTGCTTAAGGATATTATACCTCAAAAGAGCATTGTCTGTACCAGGGTCATCAGCGTCAAAGGCCATCATGTGCATCACAGTACTTCCTAAAGAGAAGATAGACAAATGATATAACATGGTTACCAATATAGACTATGTGCCAAGAATGCATAAAGCTCCTTTGGTTCCACATGTGAGCATCACTAGGCTGTAATCCAACATCAGCTCAGGAAAACCAATTAAGAATTTCACCTGCTATTTAGTCTGCCAGTTTACTTTTCCTCAGGCTACTGATTTCTAGGTTGGCAACAACAGACACATGTGTCTACCCTGCAGCAGACAAATGTATCTAAACCAAACATGGCATCTTCCCCATGTGGCTTTCATGTGTGGTCACACTCACATGCTTGCATATAACCACTTTTTCCTTTTCACACCATGAAAAAGAAATTAAAGAGTCTAGGATGTCTTCCAGCTAACAACAGACGAAAGAAGAAGAAAATGAAAAATGCAATACTTAAAATGAGAGAAGGGTTTCAAAACTCTGTAGTATTCAGGCTTCTGAGCTGACCAGAACTATTTTTGAATTTGATATGAATTTGCTGAATAATCCACACGCCCCGCCCCCCACCTCAATTTTTTACATTGCAGTAGTTATAGCACTATCCTTAACTATTCTGGGGTGAGCTTCTCTCAATCTCTCCTTTTGAAGCTGTTCTGCTGCTGTCCACAATGACTCCAAGTTCAAATCCCTACTCCAAACCAGGCAGAGTGGGGGCTTGAACCCAGGGTGTCTTAGATGCCTAGTGAGTGTTCTGCCTACAAGGGGCCACCACCTCCTGTGGTGTTCTGGGAACAGTCTTTCCTTTTGTTTTAATAAATACAAGCAGTTCAAAATACCTAAAATAGAACAAAACATTTTATTTTGGATCAAATTAAATGTCTGACCCAAAACTTATTTTTTGTTTCAATTTTTGGGTTTTACCAAGTAAACTGGAAAGTTTTCGTTTCGAGTCAGTCCAAAAAGACATATTATCTTTCAATATTTTCATTCAGCCAACAAATGGAAAAAAATCAATTATTTGCACTGTAGACATGAAACCATATAGTGATGTTCTGCAAATCATGTTGTTGTTAGTGGACCAACAACTGGAGAAGCCTAATCTTAGAACTCTTTCTCAGTCCCATTGCTCCTTAATGATGAGATATGCACATGCATCTCACTCCCAAGAAGAGTCTTCCAGGATGCTGGAGAGCGATGGGCAGGAAGATGGCCTGTTTCCTGCTCTTGTGTGGATGCCAGTTGTAAAGAATGGGCCAGTGGTTTCCCACTGATGATCTGAAGGAGAGGAAATTATGTCATCCCTTCTCCAAAGATTTGTGGGTGTTAAGGGGCAGGCTTTGCAAATGACTATAAGATGTAGACTCAGAAGATACCCTCAGAATTTACAGAACAGGGTCCTCCTTTCCCAAAAGATTTCCCAGTTCCTAATAAACCTAAATCCCTCCTCCCATCATCATGGTCTCATCCATGCATTGAGACTCTGCCGTTCTGCCTGTCTAATTGGTCCTGTACATGGAAGAAGAAGCATTATGGAGAATGCTACCATTGAGATCCTGGACTTTAATCTCTTACCTAGCAGCGTGAATTTGGCCTCCAGGACCTCTCTCCTGCCTTTCTCTATGTCACTGGTATCCACATGCACCACCAACACTGGCTCCTTCCCACTACTGCCACCTTTGCGTGCAGCAGGCAATTTACTCCGTGGTTCTCCTGGGCATCGCAAACCCAACCACTAATAATCAAATCCCCCTATTACATTTTGCAATACTGGGAAACATAGCAAGGCATCAAGGGATAAGTTTCTTCTCTCAGAGCTGTCTGACCTTTAATCACAGGTGAACAAAACCAACATGCTGTCAGATCTCTGTTATATTTCTCAAGGGGGGTAACTGCCTGAAGTGGCAATGAAGCAAAACCTTGGAGAGCTCATTTTCAAGGTCACTACAACAAAAGGCTCTGCTTTGTGCTCTGAGACATACAACAAAAGAAAGGGGAGAAAAAAAAGCACATTTGACCAAGAAAGTTGTAGTGCTTATTTCACAGTGTGCTATAATGTTGTTACATCCACTCATAAATGCAGTATCCTTTGTATTTTCAGTTGTTTGATTTCTAAGGGCTTGTCTACACGGGGAGCTATTCTAGAATAGCTATTCCTGATTAACTCCATGTGTGGCAGTCTTAGGCCTTGTCTACACTACCTGATTAAATCGAATTAGTTTAAATCGATTTTATAAAACCGATTTAGTGTGTCCACACTAGGATTCTAAAATCTATTTTGTGCGTCCATGGCCCATGTCTAGCGTCGATTTCAGGAGCAGTGCACTGTGGGTAGCTGTTCCACAGCTATCCCATAGTTCCCACTTCCTGGTTGAGAGCCCAGTGCCTGCTGGGACCAAAAACATTGATGTCCCGTGGTGCTGGGTACAGCCTCACCCCTCCCTTTGTGAAAGCAGCAGCGAACCATTTCGCGCCTTTTTTCCTGAGTGAAGAGAGCAAACGCCATAGCACAGCAAGCATGGACCCTGCTGAGACCATGGACCCTGCTGAGACCAGAACGCAATCGTGCACGTTGTAACAGCACGCACACTCTCGTGCTGTCTATACTGAGCCATGAACTGCAAATTCAGGAGGAGAGGGGTAGGAGGAGGAGTAGTAGGAGGAGGAGGAGGCGGCAGCTATGCAGCGCACCGACAAGAGCGATGATGATGATGACGACATGGAGACTGATTCCTAACCGTGGACCCAGCATTTTGGAGCTACTGCTGGTATGGACAGCTTCTACTCATTGAACGCCGATTTTGGGCACGGGAAACAAGCACAGACTGGTGGGACGCACGCATAGTTTATGCAGGGTGGCGATTCCCAGTGGTGCAAAACTTTCGCAGATGCGTAAGAGCACTTTCTTTGAACTTTGAATGCTTTAACGCTGAATTGCTTTCCCCTGCCCTTGAACGCCATGATACTACATCGGAGAGCAGCCCTCACAGTGCCAGAAGCGGGAATGCCCTCTTGAAGCTGGCAACTCCAGGACAGCTTACGGTCAGTCGGAATCAATTTGGAGTGGGGAAAATCTACCGACGGGGGCTGCTGGTGATGCAAGTAGCCAAAGCAATCGTTTACGCTTGCTGCTACGAAAGTTTGTGACTCTGGGAAACGTGCAGGTCCAAGTGGATGGCTTTGTATGCATGGGATTCCCTAACTGTGAGGGGCAATAGATGAGAACCCGTATCCTATCTTGGCCCAGAGCACCAGGCAACCCAGTAACGGGGAAAACCCGGGGCCCAGGGGTACTTTTCCATGTGCTGCAAGCACTGTGGATCACAAGGGACCGTTTCACCAGCATCACGTGGGATGGCCAGGAAGGGGTCATACGCGCGCGTCTCGTAAACACAACATTCTTTAAATGGTGCAGCAAGGAAAATTACTTCCCAGGACCAGAAAATAACAGTTGGCGATGTGAGTCCTGTCGTTATCCTGTGGGGACCAGCCTACCCCTTGTAATGCCATGGCTCACTGAAAGCATACACAGGCAAGCTGCGACAGTGGTCAGGAGCTGTTTTCAACTACAGGGCTGAGCAAGTGGCAGGATGGTTGGGTAGAGTTGCATTTGGCGTTTAAAGGGGCGTTTCGTCTTACTTTACTCGCTCAGACCTCAGCCAAAAGAATTGTCCCCATTGCTAATTGCCTTGCTGTGTGCTCCACAATCTTCTCTGTGAGATAAGGGGAGACCTTTCTGGCGAGGTGGAGGCTTGAGGCAAATCGCCTGGCGCTGACTACGAGCAGCAGACACCGGGCGATTGAAGAGCACACCAGGGAGGCGGTGACGCGATCAGAGGAAGCCTTGAAAGAGTTTCAGCGTTGGGGCCAGGTATGGTTGTGTGACTGCAAGTGCTGTTTCCCCTCTGCATGACACTTCCGCTCTCTTGTCCTGTAGCAACCCACCCTCCCCTTTTATTACAGCTTGCTGAAGGACTTTTAAAAAGGCAACCCACCCACCCACCCCTTGATACATCTAGCTGAAGGAAATAAGTCAGTATATTTGAAAAGATCATTTTATTCAGTATTAAAGTCATTTGTTATTCTTAAAAAGTCGATGAGTTCTTTTTTAAAATCTTCCCTGTAAGAAAACACCCTCCCCCGTTGGATGTATTCTTGGATTAGAAAGTATTATATAAAGAGGCACTAGGTGTATCTAGGTATCCCTGCTGGTGTGCTTTTGGAGGGAGGATCGGAGTAAGGAAAAGCCATGAGCACATTTTCAGCTTAATGTCAGCCTTGAGTTTGGGCTGATCACATGGGGTTGAGTGTTCTGGCTGAAGAAAGCTTCCCCACACATTCTAACACGTCTGGGTGGAGGAGATATGGACTTGGGGAGCTTCGAGGGTGGGTTAAACCATGGCTGCAGTGGCACTCTGTAACCCCGCTGCTTTTTTCCTGACCATCCACATGGTCTGAGGATCTCAGTGTGTTCACGCAGCAGACTCCAGCGTTCCATATGCCAACGCCAGAGTCTTCCTGCCACACCTTCTGATCTTCCTGCTGGTCTTCTTGCGCCACCTCTCTTTACCTGCCGGTTTCTTCCCGCCACCTCTGTTCTTCCTGCCGCCACCTCTCATTCTCGAGCGATCTCTCCTGTCCTCCCGGTCACTGGCATCTTTCTTGTTTTTGCTACACTTCCTTCCAATCATTATGGATGAGCTCTGGTTGATGTGGTCTCCATGATTTTCTTGAAAAACGTTTCATTCTCGAGTTCTCTTCTTCCTCGCCTTTTGGCTATTCCTATCCACATGGGGGCAGGAGTACAGAACAGTGCGCAGCTGACTATGGGGGAGGTAAGAGAGTACAGAGAAGTATGTAAAAGATACATTTTACAGAACAATGATTGACATTAGTGAACCAAACTGGATGCACCTACATAGGCACATGTGATTTCCTACAAGGTCGATTTTGCATTCTGTTTAATACTGAGGCCTCTGTCCTGGGGTCAGAGCACACTGCAGCGGCAGGTTCCCGGTCCTGTAATCATAATTCAGGCTTCCAATGCAGCCATTAGGTAAGTCCAGCTCCTCACTCCTCCCTCCTAAAGCATCCTCCCTCCACCCCTTACAGGTGTGGTGTTAGCGGGAAGAGATCCTGCTCGGCAAACAGACAGAGAAGCCCGGCACAAGCCTTCTATGCTATTTGAAGCAATGATTCAAATTACGTCGGTGCACCTGGAGGGAAAGTTTTGTTCAAATGGGGGACCGGATAGGCTGCGCTTGCCCGGAAATCTACTGGAAAAGGCTCTTTTGATTCCTCCAACATCAATTCATGGAGATTTTCTTGGGAGGATTTTCACTCCATCCCCAGAATGTTAACGACTTTTCTGTAACTGTACTGTCTTAAGAAGGAATGACAACGCATGCTTCCAATTTATAATTAAAAAACGCTTGTTTAACCATGATGATAGAACATTCACTCACAGAAGTTCCTTCCATGCTCCTGTCTGGATAGTGGCTTGGTTGGGCTGGAGTTGTAAATCAGGGCTCAAAAACAGCTCGGCTGCTGTGCGTAGATTGCGGCTGTGTGCTATCTTCAAATCTCTTTCTCCTGCTCATTCTGTCGTCATCTGCCCCCTCTGCAGATCCTCAGCTACGGTTTGAATTGCAACACTGACCTCTGAATCCACGGCCAGGGTGGGTACTTGTGCCAAGCCCCCTAAATTGCATGCAGCTCTGCATAGACCTGCGCATGTTTTCGACCTGCTCCAGACCTTCCGTTTTTTGCCCTCTGTTTTCTTGGGTATGCCTGCCTCAGTTCTTTTGACTTTTATCTACATTGCAACGAGTCCCTCCATGTGCCCTTTTTCCAATCAATAGACTTTTGAAATCTTTCAAATGTTTTCTTCATTTCTTGTTTTGAGAACGGAGTTCTGTAAGCACTGATCCTCACCCATATAGCAATGAGATCACTAGCTCTTGTTGTGGTCCATGCTGGAGCTCTTTTTCTTTCTCAGGAGACGCATTTCTTTAAATGTGTGCTGAGCTGTACGTGGTCACCTGTGCTGCAGAGCCCCACGCTGGCCAAACAGGAAACTGATTCAAAACTCCCCAGGGCTTACCTGTTTACGTGGCCAGTGCATCGGAGTTTTGACTGCTGTCCAGAGCAGTCAATGGTGCTCTCTGGGATACCTCCTGGGAGGCCGAGTAACTTCGATTTCCATCCACACTACACTAATTCGAATAGTACATCGATTTTTAGTGACTCCTGTGTTTTGAAGGAGTACTAAGAATCGATTTAAATGCCTTTAATTCGAATTAAAGGGGTTGTAGTGTGGACGGGGCTGCACCATTTATGCGAATTAACGCTGTTAAATTCGAATTTTTAGAATGGGAATAAAATTGCCTTATTCTGCATTTAGGTTATCCATTTGGATGTCATTAGCTAGTTTAGAATAAGAGCATCCACAGAAGGAGTTAACAGGAATAGTAAATTGCTTTGAATCACACCCGACCCTAGTGTGGATTCATTTTAATAGGTAGAATTCAGGGCTTGTTCACACGAATTTAGGTGTGCAGCAAGCCAGGGCGTACTTCTCTAAGCTCACAAGCCTCTGCATGGACCCGCTACTGCACACTAAAAGTTTGTAGTTGTTCTCTGATCTACTGCTGTTATCAAACAGCAGCACATCAAACCAAAAGCTGAGCAACTATTTCGGGATGTGATAGCAGAAATCCAAGGTACTTAGTGATTTGGCAAAAAAGGGGGGCAGGGGGAAACAATGAGCTGTACATCACAGCCCCTAGCTTGATGTGCATTAAGACTTCCAGTAGTCAAGCCCTTCATCAAATCATAGGAAATGCAAGGCTGGAAGGGAACTCAATATTGTCAGTCAGAGTGGCATGAAACTCGATGTGATATTAAGGGCTTGTCTACATTACCCATTGGATGGGATTTATCGCATCTAATCCAGACGTGACAAATCAACACTGAGGCAGCGCTCGCCATTAGCTCCAGTACTTCACCAGGGCAAAGGCGCAGGCAGATGACGGAGAGCGTCAGCTGTCAGCTTACCATTAGTGAGCACCACAGGTAGTAGATCAAGTACATTGACTTGACATACGTTATTCACATGGGCTGAACTTGGATAACTGTAGATCGATTCCTCCCCACTCCGTGTAGGACCGGCCTTAAAAGAGTATTCACAAAGGGCTAAATACTGCTGTTTTGCTACACGAATGATCTGAATAGGCAGGTTAGAAACAATATATCTCTCTCTGTTGTGAAGTAAATTTCCACTGTGCAAGTGTTACTAATTCCAAATGGTAGCATTTCGCAGTCACTTTGTATAGGTGTGGATGCTTAATATATGTGGAGAAGCAGGTCCATTTTTTTCTGTCTTAGCTATTTCTAAGGTGTCCACGCCTCACAAGTTACTCTATTTCTATGAATCTCTGTAACCAAATTGAAAATAAACGTAAACAGATGAGGTTTTCTGAGGTTCAGTAATATCTCATACTGCTTATACATCAGTACAAATCATCCGTGCTTGTACATTGTTGTGATACCTGTCACTTGTTCATACACATACACACATGCAGAATAGCAACTGTTTAGATCCAAGATCCCCTGATACCCTCTCTCCCACTGCACAAAGGGAAGAGTAGCTCTTTCAATGGGACCAATCTAAGTGTTACAAAGGCTTGTCTATCCAAACTAAAAATGGCCCGTGTTCAAATATATACCCAAACTAACATGAAAGCTCATTGCTGCACATTTCACACGTGCACACTAACAGCACAGTAGCAGCTAATATATATTCAAAGCCATTTTTTAAAATGAAATCTAAATGTTTTACAAAAATAGCAGGCAAGTGGTTGCATTTTCTTCCTCCAAAAACACTGCTGCTTTAAATTAAGAGTTAAACACAGTCACTGTTCTATATTTGTACTTTATAATAAATTAAAGATTGGACCCAAGTCAAAAAGACCAAATTCAGATCTGCATTTCCTAAAGATGCAAAGATCAATGGTTCTGGTTTGGGCACACATACTGCTGTTAGTATTTCAAAAGGATCTATAGCGTAGACTTCAGTGCCAACAAATTTAATTTAAGATGCATACATCTTTGGCATTACTCCTTCATCATAAAGTTTTATTCTTCATAAAAGATTCATTTCCCCAGACTCATAAACTGACTACATCTAATTCAGTGTCATTTTATAAATACTTCCATTCCTGGCATCAATCAAATGCAGCTGGCTTCCAAACCACAAAACAACAGCTTGCAACATTATCGTGTTAAACAATACATATTAACTTATCAAGCTGAGGAACAAATGTCTGCAAAATCAGCAAATTTATAGTTCTGCCAGTGATTTGGAGATATTCACGTTAGGTTCTCTTCCTCAGCAAAGGTATAGGAACTGCCATGCTATATTTCAATGTTTGTTACACCTGGGCAGTTTTGTTATTGTTACAATCACTGGAAACCTCTACTTGTACCTCCCAGAGTTGCTCATTGATTAGATACATATTTCACCAGCCAATTCATTGCTCCAAAGACTGTAGCTATCAGTCTGCTGATTGTTGATTTGGCCTACAATTTGCTTTAGAAATATTAGTGAATAACTTCCCTGAGACACCAGAAAACAAAACACAATGCTTGCACAATCTTGTGGCAAGTGGAATAAATGGTTTCTTGGGAAAAGTTCCTTGTAATTTACCTTTCAATAACCTTTCTTTCTTTCTTTGTCAGGTGCCAAGAGAGTATCTGATACATTTGAGCTGACAGAGAAAACGCCTATTAACACAGAATTATTTTAGGTTCAACTATCAGATGGGTTGAGGGCCTTTTGCTTCATTACCTGTCATCTCCATTCGCAGTTACCTTGGGGGTCATTACTACACATCTTGCCCTAACCTAGATGTGCAGTTACTGTATTTTATCATGTATTAGTTAAGGTTACCACTAAGTAGTGCAGCTAAGTGAATAATGAAATTTAAAAGGCTTCCTGAGTGATATAGGCTTCAAAACATGAATTGTTGATTAAGGTGTTATTTACATGTTCTTACTGCAAAATGTATGGAGATGGGTTAAAATGTAAGGCATTACTTTTAAGGAATTACGGTTTTATGGTGAAGGCACAGGACCGGAAGGCTGTAGAAATGAAACGTCTTCCCAGCTCTGTCACGGACTTCCTGTAAAACCAAATCACTTAGGGCCAGAGTTTCAAAAATGGCTTGTAAATTTAGACACCCAATTTTAGAAATCTAAGACCTGATTTCAGTGGAACTGAGGTCAAATGGAGTTGCCGCACCTACCAAAAGAAAACAAAAAATCAGGCCCAAGATCTCAAATAGGGCACCAGAAATATTGAGACACCCAAAGTACGAGCTCACTTTTGCAAAACTGGTCCTTAACCCCCTTGTTCCCAGGTTTCCCCAGTCTGTAAAATACGAATTGTATCAGTAATACATGGCATTAGGTTAATTCATAATACAAAGAGTGTTATAATATTAATGTATCACAAAAATCTACTAGAAATGTATTACTTTGTAAAACACTACTATGTAAATGTTGTTCTTTTGGCATTTTCCTTCCTTGCTCTTCATTACTTCTGAGGACATTTTGTATAGAAACGGGGAGCTACCCATGGCCTTTTAGCCACAGCATGTATTAGGATATGATGCAGAATTTGAAAGCCCAAGTGAGCTCTCCCAGGAATGTGAAGCAGGCAGACAAAATTCCTCCTACAGCCCAGGGGGAGCATGTGTGTTGCATCATGCTTTGAATTCTCATCACTGTATGAGAAGGTAAATGAAGCAATATCTGGACTTAGGCTGACTGGCCTTACACAAGGCTATGATAATAAACAATACAAGCCAGGTTCCCTTTTACACTAAGGTCCATTTCAAAGGGCTTTAAAGTGAGTCTCAACTACATGCATTTCCATTTACGGCCCCTTTACGCCACCAGAATGGAGTAAAGGGCCTTAGTGTAAATGAGAACCTAGCCCACAATCCTTTGCTGATTTTGAGTCTGATCCTGCAAACACTTAAACATGTAAGCAGCTAATGAGATTACCTATGCAAGTGTAACCCACACACCTCCTGGGTGTGGTGTTCTGTCCTATCTAGTGCCACTGAGACCATTTAGACCTGGTCTACACTTGGTTTGATGTAAGATACGCAACTTCAGCTACGAGAATAGCGTCGACAGGAGCGTGTTCGGGGATCAATTTATCACATCTAGACGAGACGAGATAAATCGATCCCCGATAGATCGATCGCTACCCGCCAATCCAGCGGGTAGTGTGTACGTACCCTTAGAGAGAAAAAAATGAATCTGCTTTACAGCCTTAGGTAACAGCCAAAACAAGAACAAAGAAGAGAAGGAGATAGGAAAAGGAGAAAATCCAAAGAGTGACAAACATCTCCACTACATGTCACATTTATCGCTATAGAAATAAAGCAACTCTTGGAAAATAGAACAGAGAAGGGTAGTCTGCTGCCTCCTAAACTCATCATAACCAATTACATGTTTGACTGTCAATTTGTACTTTAAAGAAAACAAGCCCCAGGGAAGCAAAACAAATGTAAGAAGAAAGGTCTATTACATCTCCAATCAAGTACATTTGAATTGAAACTGCAAATATTCACTTATGGCTGTTATTAAACTTGGAGGCCTTACTCAATAGAGGAGAGGTTTAGTAAGAATTAATGACTTCAGTCTTTGAGCATATTTTATATCTTTGTAGGACAAGCATTTCTAGTCCTTGCTTTACGTTGTCTATTTAAATGGCAGGCAAACACAGGACATTTTAAAATTAGGAGTGATTAGCACTGTGAAGACAAGACATCACATTGGAGCTGACAACAAAACGCAGCCAGTCAAAAAGGCTAGATGAATTGGTGAAGGTTTGTTAGTTGGGTATGCTATAAAGCAACTCCTCTTGGTCTGTGTGGGATCAGTGACAAAAGTAGATGATGTTAGACATGAAGTGAACTCCTGGCTGCACTGAAATCAATGGGAGTTTTGCCGTCAAGGATGAATGCTTAACATCACAGGATATTCAAGCTACTCTACTTTTGTTCACCGAAATAAATTACAGGTTTCAGAGAAATAAATGAGTGGCTGTTTTGTGCATCCAGAGTGAAATTCTCCATGCAGAGGACCAGCAAAGGTCCTATGCACCATTGAAATCTTACTTAAGCCCTGGACATCAGGTATGGCAACCAGCAAATCCACCCACCGAACCAAGCACTGAAATTGGCATATGCCCATCTGTAAGATTGATGTCATTGATTATTTGGCTAAGTGATACTTTAAGTCTGATTGCTCATTCCAACTGTTTCACAAACACAAGAAATGAGTGACTTTTAAAATACAGATGAAGCCCTATTAAGAACAACTGGCACCTATGGAATGAGAACAATCAGTCAGAAATATTTTATCAATGGAAGAGGAAATAACAGGACATTATTTTTTAATTGAAAGCTATGATAAACTATGCACACAGTGAAGATTTACAATTGCAGAGTTTAGTCATTCTGCTACTTAATCATTTTTTTCTAGAAAGCATTATGGATGTTTGATTAGAAGATTATTCATGCATTGGTTTACTTGAGAATGTGTATGTACAGTATTGTCCATAGCAATACTGCAGGTGAGAGTGCTGTGTGGCTGAACATTAGAATACGTTAAATGCTTCCAAGTAACTGATGCTCCAGGCAAGGCAGTGGAATATGAAATGCCTAAGAGTTAGGATGTGAATTTGCATTGTTTGGGGGCATATCACCTGGACACTACTCTGGTTTGTTGTTTTGTGTGCCTCTACTGGGATGAAGGCTTCTTCCTCTGGAAATGTTGATTGAACATTGGTTGAAAATGCTGGGTCCAAACCACTTAGCACATGTATGCATGACCCAGATAGGAGATACAGACCTCAGTCACACATATAAGATGACTGCCTTGAAATCACATTGTTTATCAAAACAATACATTACGTTAATTGGTACTGCAGCAACGTTTTCATGTAAACAACTTGCATTCCATCTGACACACGTACATCATGTTGTGAAACTGGTAAAGTGAAGATAAACACCATCATTATAGCAAGTATACTATTCCTCTCTGACGCACATTACGTACACGGATAAGTATAAGCTATTGGTTCAAACACCCAGAGAGTGCAGATTGTAAACAAACAAACAAACAAAAAATAAAAATCAATATGTCCCAGATGTCTAGATTTAGATTTGAAATGCGCTTTATTGAAGTTAGCCAATTCTCTATTGCCACACACTTATGCAGGCTGAAAAGTAAAATCTATTTGTCAGCTAAAGGTCAGCAAAAATACTAGCACACTAATAGTCTGGGCTTTCACTAGCTAAAAACTACTTATTATAGTTTTCAAGGAATCCACTTACAAATGGACACAGAAACACACCCACATATCTATGTAAGTGAAAATAATGATGGGGTTCAAATCCGAGGCTATGCTTACATGGCTGTTAAGGGCTCATGAGCATCAAGAGAAAAGCTGGTTAAATGTTGAAAATATTTTGAAATTTTAAAAAAGGAACATTTTTGGTGTTATTTTCCCTCTGTTTTACAGATAGCTGCATAGCTGCTTCACATTTTTTGAATTTCAAAATAAAAACCTTTCAGATTTCAAAAATAAATGGGTGGAAACAAAGTTTATACATTTTCTTTCTTTCCCCAAGCAGCTCAGCTCCATAGTTTGCATAAATACGGTGCCTCCACCCAGGGCTGCAGTACACCTCCCCCTATGGAGTTGCAGCAGACAAGAGGACAAGACCACAACATGGTCCTGAACCATTTTTTGTCTGTTTTTTAATCGGGGGAAGAGTGGACTAAGGGTTTGTGGGAAGGTAGGGTGGTGACTGCTGCTTTCCCTCATTGCCTCTGGAGATTTCATTGATCAGATGAAATCCCCACCATAGCCAGTCTAGAATTCTCTCTTCAAACTGAATGGTCCCTTTAAGTTGGCATTTGCTAGGCCAAGGAGTTTGTCCTTAACTAGGCGTCTGCCTAAACTGTGGAACCACAGTGCAATGTGCTTTACTGGAGTTCTACGTCTTTCCCTTTCTACCACGAAAGTCTATTAAAAAAGGTATGAATTACTTCTTGAATCATATACCTGCCCCTGGAAATTTCCACTACCTGCGTCTGACGAAGTGGGTATTCACCGACGAAAGCTCACGCTCCAAAAAGTCTGTTAGTCTATAAGGTGCCACAGGATTCTCTGCTGCTTTTACAGATCCAGACTAACACGGCTACCCCTCTGATTCTTGAATCATGACCACAAGGTAAAAGATCCCACTGTTCTAGTATGTCAACTGAAAATTCATAACATAATGTGTCAGATAACATAATTTACAATACAGCATGTTTCCTTGAAATAAATGTTTTACAGTAAATGATTGAACAGCTTGCAGTAGGTAAATATGATATAATAGCAATTACCCTGCCTACTGTACTTTAGGGAGTAGTCAACCAACACATATAGGATGTGTCTACACTGCACAGTTGACCTGGGTGATTGACACTTTGTCTGGGCACTTGGTTTAGCCTCATTCTAATATGAGTGTTCCCACAGTAAATCCCACTCTGTGTCACCTGTGTCCTTACTATTTCTGCACTTTCTCACATGCATAACTCCTGGGTCTTTGTGCTGAGATGCTCTAGGAATCTTTCCCAGACAACTGCTGGAGAACTTGCCTGTTACTCAGAGTGAATTGTGGGAAGGGCATTGGAGGAGTCGGATGAGCTTACCTGCATCCTCACTTCACAGTGGGTGGATCCCAGTCTGAACTAAAGCACAGTTTGGTCTTTAACCCAGTTCCTAGCTGTGCAAACAAGTATGCATTCAAAACACAAACAAGCATGTGTTTGAGTTTTGTATAGATGGATGGTAGTTGGGGTTGGGGAAGGATGAATAGGAACATGGGCTAGGGATATAGTGTAGCATACCTTTAGGGCAAGAGTTTTCCCTGGGCATCCTCAGGTGGGTTAAAGAGGGGCCACAGCTGATTCTCCCTACAGTAGTTCTGCCTGACTTGGCAAGAACTGATGCTGGGAGCTCTTGAGAAATGTGTGCTGCAGTGATAGGTCCTCACCTGCAAGAAGATAGCGCATGCTGCATCCAGCCAGCTATGGTGTCAGTGCAGAGCGTGAGATGGAGCAATGGCCCTGTTCCAGTTCAGGCAGGTAGTGAAAGTAAAAGTGTTGGTCAGTAGAAAATACTACACTCCCTAAGCAGATTCTGGCCAACAACTGACCAGGAGGGTGGGAGGGAAGGAATCCACATTTTGAGCCTTCCCCACATCACACACAATCCATATGGCAGACAGAATCTGGCCTATGCCTTGATAAAATCTATTCCCAGCTCTGCCTAGACTGAATAGTTCTCTCAATGTCATTCAAGCTGAACTATTTTACAGCTAACATTCTATCATAGGTGCTCCCATCTCACAGGATTTGCCATGCTGTTTTTCTCAGTTCTTATGGCAAACTGGAATTACCTGTGATAATTCAAATTTCATTTCAGACATTTCCAAGTGGGTTAAGTGCAGATGCAAACTTTATAGTCTAGAACTGCTAAGTGCAGAGCTTGCTCAAAAAATATATGTTCTGCTAGGTTTCACCTTAACACTGTTTAGCAATCCAAAAGTTTTCTCCAGTTCCCCTTGGACTTTTCTTTAATATTTTCCCATTCTTTTTCTCTTTGCCTATTAACTAGGCATCACAGTTCCTGATCGCTGCAATCCAAATTACTAAGAGAAAGCAAATTTAAAAAAATACCAACATATAAGCCCTACTGTAAGTTTCATATTCACAAATACCTGTGAGAAATTATCTTGTAAGTGTGGTGAGAAGAAAGATTCCCCCAAGGCTCAAGATAGAAAACAAACAGGACAAAATTAGATTAATTCATTAACTTGCTTTAAAAAACAGAACAACCCAGAATAACAACAGCATTCCTCAGTTTCACTTGGTTTCTAAGCTGAGAGAAATCTTAAAGCAAATGGAGAAAAGAAAAATATTTTAAAGAGTTTAGGGCTCACAAAGCATGAGAGCCAACAATTAAGTCTCATAAAACTTGACACACAATAATTAGGGCTCACAAAACATAACAGCCGATAATTCTGTGCTATTTTTTTTTTTGATAATTGCCTCACTCAGTCATCTTTCATCCTTTTCCCACTCTAATTCTATGATGAAGAGTTACCATTTTGCATATTTAGTGGATGAACAATAGGAGCAGTGATGAGTTCTTTTTGTTTTTCCCTATTAAGCAAGCAAGTCACCACATTTTCTCTGCACTGAGTGACTCGGATGAGGGAAGGCTAAGGCTGACTGGAAAATGAAAAATTCAGTTTCATATGAAAAGTTGAGGTTTTGACATTAGTTTCCATTCTGTATTGTTAGACAAATGTGATCTTCTGGATGTGTGTTTTTTTGTTGTTTTTTTTTGGTGTGATGAGAGAGAATAATTGTCCAGTGCCATCCAATGGTTAGTGCATTCACCTAAGACGTAGGCCCAGGTTCAAACCCTTGCTCTGAATCAGGCAAAGCATGGATTTGAACTTGTGTGTCCCACATGAGTGCCCTAAACACTGGGACATTGGTAGCCAGATCCTCAAAAGTATGTAGGCACCTCATTCCCATTGATACGCCTGAGGATATGGGCCTGAGAGTCTCAGAAGATCTGACTCTAATTTTCAATACTGCGCACTACAAATCTGGCTCCCCACTCACCTGCCTATGGCCCCTGCAGCCATTAAGACAGCCTGGGATCACAGCAGTGCTCTGGACACACTTTTTTACCCCAGGCTAGGGATTGGGAAAGGTCTGGCAGAGTGATGCTTTGGTAGGTCTTTGTCAGTCACATTTTTTCTTTACACAAGAGAAATCCCTAAGGAGGCTGACAAGCCATCTTTGTGGCTGCGTTTCCAGAGGCAGTCAAACTGTAAGGGAGGAACAGGACAAGTGTAATGAAATTCATGACAGTAATGGGCAAAAGAGGGAGAATTTCAAATGTGCTTTTCATTTTTTTTTGTAGTTCTTTTATTTTCTTTAAAATATTTGAAAACAAAGAACAATGAAAAGAGTAGTTCCTTTGATCCCAACAACTCCTTGCTTATAAAAAATAAAAATAAAAATCTAGGAAATAAATCTGGCAACTTTAACACTTAGATTATTTTATAAAACATAGTAAAATCCAATTTCTTGATGTTTTTAAATATTGTTGTAGCCATGCTGTTCCCAGGATATGACAGAGACAAGGTGGATGAGATAGTATCTTTTATAGGATGACTTTTGTTGGTGAAAGAGACAAATGTTTGAGCTTCATGGAGCTCTTCTTCATGTCTGGGTTTTTTTCCACTTTCTTGGTGGTCTATTTTAGTAAGAATCCCAAGCTACGCTTTGCTGGATGTGCATATTTTTCACTAGAGCTGGGCATTATTCAGGGCACCTAAACTACTTATGAATTCAGCAAATAGTTTTAGCCAAAAAATAAAACAACCCCAAAACCCTCTAAAGCAAATTTCAGAAATGTCACAATGGTTCAACATTTCATTTTGAAATGATTTTTTTTTTCCATTTCCATGAGAGAGAAAAAAGAAAAAAAAATCAGTTTGAGGCCAAACCTTTTTGTCTGGATTTTTCATTTCAGTAATTGAACTGAAAAATCAGTTATTTACTCAGCTCTACTCTGCACTACAGATTTTTTTTGTATTTAGGACTAAACTTTGACATTCCCCTCCACCACCACCCCAAAAAAACCCCAAAAAACAAAACAAAACAAAATAAACCACACCTTCTTTTTGGCAAAAAATGCAGATTGAAAAATGCAACACTGAAATGCTTTGTGATGGTTTGCACCAGCTAAGAATCTGTCTGCCTAGAACATGAAATATGATTTTGCCAATTTTAGCAGAGAGAGCATTACATTCTCATTGTTCTCCTTTTACTCTCCTGATCATTTGGTTGACCTCAGCACTCATCTTATTTTCTTATGATTCTCTGGTGTGGTATTTTTTTCACTTAGAGGTGCCAATCAGAAAAAAAAAAAAATCCACAGAAGTCAATGATGTTACACGGTTTAAAATTAATGTACTTCAAAGGGCAATCTGACCTCTTCATTTAGAGATAAATCTCTCCTCATATCTTATGGTCCTGCTTCCTGGCATCTGGACATAATTTTACTCTAAATTATCATTTAATCTTCCTATTGATTTCATAGTCAAGTCCTGTTAATCTGATCTGCAAAGGAACATCTAAAGTCCATGTGCTTGATAAGTGACAGCCACAATCCTTGAGGATATCCTGGCTCTTTTCCAGTTGAACTATTTGTCTTTTTGCTGTCTCCCAGCACATGCCTGACTGAAATTGTTATAATTATTTAAAAAACTAGTTATCCAGTTATTTTTCCATAGTTTTATTTTTTCTCATGTGCCTGTATTGTTTCAGTGACTTCACTGTCTTCCAGTGCTTTTGCATTTTACAAAGCCAGTTTAAGGTTCTTACTCTAGCATTTAAGCTTGGTTATGACATCTGGGCTGACAAATTTATCCTAATTGTGAGGTCAGTTGTAAAAGTATGTAAAAGATTATATGATATAATAACCCGTAATAACAAATTTTGATAGAAAATAGGTCAAGTTGCTTTCAGTAATGAATGTTATGAACAGGTGCAAGAGACTATGATAGTCCAAACAACAACAAAAGGCCACATTGATGTAATTCAATGATCAGAGGGGTAACCGTGTTAGTCTGGATCTGTAAAAGGTGACAAAGAGTCCTGTGGCGTCTTATAGATTAACAGACGTATGGGAGCATAAACTTTCGTGGGTGAATCCCACTTTGTCGGATGGATGTAGTGAAAATTTCCAGAAGCAGGTATAGACAGACTGATTCTTGCCTGCATATTTATACCTGCCTCTGGAAATTTCCACTACATTCATCTGACAAAGTGAGTATTCACCCACAAAAGCTTACGCTTCACTACGTCTGTTAGTCTGTAAGGTGCCACAGGACTCTCTGTCATAATTCAAAGACTATGTTGAAATCATGCTTCTTTTCTTTATCTTTTATAAAAGGTTAAAATTATTTTTAATCTTGTGTTTCTCATGGTGCTGAGCAGGCTAAGGTCTGTATGCCAAACCCTGAATCTGTTAACAATGTTTAATGTTGGACTGTTAACACATTTGACTTATTTGTTCCATCTAAATTAATACAATAGCTCTTTCACTATAGTTTGCCACATTACCCGAGGAACTTGGTGTCTATGAGAGTTACTTAATTATATTTGCAATAAATTAAACCAATGGCTGGGCGAGAACCTAGTTGTGCCTTTTTTTAAATTACCATGGGACAGATGGCTGCATCTGTTTCGTTTAAAAAGAGTGAAGCTGGATGCAGGTTAAACTGAACAGGTAGAACTTTATTAGATCCTGCGCACTCCTCTGTCCCTGTGGCTTTCATTCTAACTTTCTCCCCTCCTTCTTTTCCTGGTGTTTCAACAATAATCCTCCTTCCAAGGAACATGTGTCCTCTGGCTCCAGTTCCACTGATCACGATCCAGCATCTGGACACAAACCAGCAGTGGGAAGGAGGAGAGTGTTGCCTGTTTCCTGAGCTGTGTCTAGAAATTCCACAGATTGGTGGGGTAGGGGGCATAAGTCAGGCATGTCCACTGCACGTGCCCAGGTAAATCTGTCCAAAGAAGGCAATGGTTCTTGCAACCATTACTATATCTTTACACCAAAGGGTCAATTTTCATTTTGATGCATTAAACTTAGTGAGAGAGAAATGGTTACATTCTCACACATACTATTAGGGCAATTTATATGGAAATAGGACAAAATATTCACATGGCAGCTAGCCTAAAAACACCCCCAGATTCTTATGAATAAGGCTCAATAATTTCCTAGTTCAGATGAGTTCATGGCAACAAGGAGAAACACAAACAGCCATTCTGAACATCTCTTGTTTGAATTGGTCCACCTCTACATCAAAATCACAGCCCCAGCTCAATCCCTTAGAGTACTTGGAGCAGCAGAGGATAAAATGTTTTTCAAGCTATTTCTCAGCTGTATAACTGAGGTTTGCTTGGAGGAAATCTGCATGTTGAAGTCTCAACAGCCCTGCTCAAGCTCCCTCGGCATTTTGGTGGATTTTTATTTTAAGACCATTGACAGTTCAATCTCAGGAAATACTTCAGCTGTTTAAAAAATGATGCAGTATGATTTTTTTAAAAAGAGTCTTTTAAACTACTGTATGAAATGCAGGGTTCAAATACACAAATGTATATATAAAATGGATCTAGTCTGGTAAGTGATATGAACTTCCATGAGAAGAGCCCTGATGTTCTACTGTGTATGTAATCACCCTACATAAAAATCCCCTGAACCCAGGTGACTATCCCCTGCAAAGATGTGCAACAAGGTCATAATAAAATGCATCGCCAGCTCTGTTTCTTTCCCATGACTTGGTGACAGAAGCAGTTCTTAGGCTCAACTGATGGCAAGAATAGAGCTAACACAGTGTAATCTACCCTAAAAGAGTGAAGAGGAGGAGGGGCCATGGCCCACCCAATTCCTGACACTTGCAATACTGCAGAGGGGAGCATAGACGGTATCCTTGTAAGAAGGGTTGCAAAGGCCACATGCCCAGCTTTGCTTCAAGCGTCACTGTGCTCTGCACTGATACTTGTCCCTACAGAGACACAATACAGCCCCTATGTGACACCGAGTAATGGCAGAACACGACAGCAGCATTCTTACATCCTTGGAAGTGATGCATCTTGTGAGTTAGGGACCTTAAATAACAAATCAAGCTCCTTTAACTTAGCTTGGAACTGATTTACTCTTTATGTCCATGCAGAGAAAATATAGGCATTCGAAAGACTCTGCATGTCATGAAATATCTGTTCTATTAATTGAGCAACTCTTTAAAATAAAATTAATAATTAAACACAGAACTGCACTTTCTCACTCTCTCTGTATATATCACTGGATGTTAGGATGGAGTAAGAGATCAAAGAGTTGTGTACAATTAACAATCATTAAAACATTGTCTGGTTTAAACACACACGCAGATTTTTGTCACAAATTTGCCTGATTAGGCTGATGATTTAGGATTTTTTTTTAGGGAGGAGGTGATGAAGCACACCAAAGGGTTGAAGTTTTAAAGCTTGATTAATAAAATACAGCAGAGAGTGCTGGGAATGCTTTTACGTTACTTAGAGGAAGAAAGCAAGCATTAGAGCTCCAAGCCCTGACCCACTTTTATACTTCTACATGCACTACCCAAGACTGGCCAGGCCTGCGTGTAGTGTAAGAAGAGGGGGAGGGGTGGACAAGAGTTTTTGCCCCGGGCCCAGGTTGTTTGAGGAATTTACTGTAATTTTTTTAATTGCATTAGGTTTTGGAAGGTTTTTAAATTTTTGTTTTCGGGGGGTGTTGTTCTTTAGGACTTTTTTTGCTTGGTGCTTTTTGTACCAGTTTTAATTGGTTTGCTGTGGCTTTTTTGGCTGCCCAAAACACACCGGCTTTGGTTTTTTGTTGTTGTTGTTTTTATTGTTGCTGTTTTATTTGCTTTGGTTTTGCTGTTAATTTTGCAGCTTTGCTTTACTTCAAATTTTTTTAAATTTATTTTATTTTTAACACGACTGGGCAGCTGTAGATATTTTGTTTGTATACTTTTTGTTGAGCCCATGACCTTTGGCTGGGGCCAGCGTTTTATTTTTTACACAAAGCCAGCTAAAGTGCCGAGTTAACCTATTTCCCCTAGCCCCTTTTTTTGGCCTTTTGTACTCCTGCAAAGGATTTTTTTCTTCCCATTTTGGCCCTCCTCAAAATGCTTGGCGATGCTTGCAACAGCACTAACCACATACAATGCTGTTTAGTGTTTCCTGGGGACTCCCTGTTGCCTGCCTGCTTGTTTGGGCCCAGTCCTGTTTTTTTGAGGGGGGTTGAACCGTTTTTTTCCATGGGCACAGGCTTTGTTCCACTACCAATTTAGCAAGGAGGGTGGGCTCCTTAATAGCCCCCTCCCCTCCTGGTACCTTCCTTTTTCATAATTACCCCATGGGGTGGGTTTTTTTTGTAGTTGGGGGTGCTGTACATATGACCTGCTTCCACTTCACCCACTGGCCCTCTCCTCAGTCGTAATGAGGGCCACTATAGGGGTGCAACAAGGTTCCACCCAAAACAGAGGAGAGACTAAAGCCCTCACAAGGGTCACTCAAATCATCCCCCGTGAGGCTCGCCACCTGGATCAAACGCACGGCCAATTGACGTTTTAACTGTTTAATTTTTTTTTATGGCAAGCGCACTGCAATTGCCGTGTATGTTGAGCAGGGATAGTCAAGTTTTTGATGAGTTCCTGAAGGAACTGTACCTGCTCAGCCAGTGCTTCCAGGCTGTTGCGTTCCGCCTTTTCCGCCTGGAAGTTCTGTTTTAAGACTTGTAATTTGTCCTGGGCATAGGCCTGGGTTGCTGCCTGGTTAGTGATCTGCACTTTCAGCTGCTCAATTTCTGCCCCCAGCTGTCGGGTACACACTTCCCTTTTTCCCAACTTTTTTTTGTCCTGACAACATTTGATATTACATGGCTGCTGCAGTTCAAATTAATCCCACAGCTGTCCCTTGGTTTTTTCCCAATTGCTCCATATCTAGTTGGCATCAAGTGGAATGCCCAAAGGGTCGGTCCTGGGACCGGTTTTGTTCACTATCTTCTTCATTAATGATCTGGAGGATGGCATGGATTGCACCCTCAGCAAGTTTGCAGATGACACAAAACTGGGGGGAGTGGTAGATATGCTAGAGGGTAGGGATAGGATACACAGGGACCTAGACAAATTGGAGGATTGGGCCAAAAGAGATCTGATGAGGTTCAACAAGGACAAGTGCAGAGTCCTGCACTTAGGACAGAAGAATTGAATGCACTGCTACAGACTAGGGACTAAGTGGTTAGGCAGCAGTTCTGCAGAAAAGGACCTAGGGGTTACAGTGGATGAAAAGCTGGATATGAGTCAACAGTGTACCCTTGTTGCCAAGAAGACTAACAGCATTTTGGGCTGTATAAGTAGGGGCATTGCCAGTAGATTGAGGGATGTGATCATTTCCCTCTATTTGGCACTGATGAGGCCTCATCTGGAGTATTGTGTCCAGCTTTGGGCCCCACGCTACAAGAAAGATGTGGAAAAATTGGAAAGAGTCCAGCGGAGGTTAACAAAAATGATTAGGGGACTGAAGCACATGATTTATGAGGAGAGGTTGAGGGAACTGGGATTATTTAGTCTGCAGAAGAGAAGAATGAGGGGGGATTTGATAGTTGCTTTCAACTACCTGAAAGGGGGTTCCAAAGAGGATGGATCTAGACTGTTCTCAGTGGTACCAGATGACAGAACAAAGAGTAATGGTCTCAAGTTGCAGATTTAGGTTGAATATTAGGGGGAAAAAATTCACTAGAATGGGTTCCCTAGGGAGGTGATGGAATCTCCTTCCTTAGAGGTTTTTAAGGTCTGGCTTGACAAAACCATGGCTGGGATGATTTAGCTGGGGACTGGTCCTGCTTTGAGCAGGTGGTTGGACTAGATGACCTCCTAAGGTCCCTTCCAACCCTGATATTCTATGATTCTATAAATTCAACTGTGTATGAGAAATCCCTGTGTGTTATTCTTCTTTTCTTAGCCTCTGTCCATCAGCCAATCTGTCTTTAAACTGTACATTCCTAATGGCAGTGACCATCTCTCCTTGAATCTTGAGAAAGCATCTAGCACATCATGGGGCAGATCCCCAACTGATGTTAACTATCCTAGTTTCATTGACTGGGGTCCAGGAAGGATCTGACACAGAAATTATGCCAGCTCTATGCGAGAATCAGGCCCCCAAACAAAAAACTTCAATATAACTTACACCACCAAGGATCTGTCCAGTGAAGCACAAAATAAATAGGCCTTAATTCTGCTTCCATTGAAGAGAATGGAAAAATGGAGCAGAATCAGATCCATAATGAATATTAAAAATTTTCATTTCCTCTTTCTCCTTTCAGACTTAAGGCAATGTGATGTTCTTAATAATATATGCAATAACTTTAAAGACAATATTTCATACAATTTAAGTATTAAAACGTGCTAAAGCATATCCTTTTAAGCTATATTTGCTCTCAACTATAGATCTGATGGCAGCCATATGAAACACTGTATTCTAGTTTTAAAAGGTATCAAATTGCAGGATCAAATCCATAATAATTTGAAAAAGGATTTTTCCATGCAAGATCTTCAGCTAGAAAAAGCAAGGACGCTACATGGTCTTGTGATTTATTTGTTTCTTTCCCCACTGGCTTATTTGAAATCTTGCAGCTTGTGAATTTGAACTGTTAAGCCTTCAAACTAATCATTCATGTAACTCAAGGTCAGTACTCAAGTATCTCTCTTTGCCTCTTAGATACTTGCTAGTAGCATCTTTCCTTGACACTGTCATGCAATTAGATGAGATTGTCTTTATACTTTTTGACATGAGATTTATATAATTCATGAGAAGAGGAAAGGAAGGTTTCCATCAGAACAATATTCTTTTGGTGTCTGACTTTTCTCACCATAACCTCCTTCAGAAAAATTGAACCCAGTAATTTTTAAAAGTTACTGACTTTGATAGACTTTTAAACACAATTATTTTATGTCTGTTTAACCACAGTGAAGAACCATTGATAGTTATGGTATAATAGTGAGTCACAATGATTTATATCTATGGATTAAAGTGTCACATTTGAAAAATAGTAGTTTAAATCATGTATTTATGTCAGACTTTGAAAACCGAGGTGGAGATATGCCAACTAAATGCACGAAAGTCAAATGAAGCTATCCATACATTTTTGCTATGTTACAAAAAAAATGCATTAAATTGCTCTGTTCAGAAACTTTTCTGAATTTTATAATATTTTATTCAAATATACAGCTCTGAAGAAAGGCATGTAATAGGCCTAATTTTGATTTCCTTTGCACTGTGTATATCCACTGACATAAACTGAGTTACTTCTGATTTTCAGCCGTGTGGGATCAACTTTAAGTCACACAGTTAATTTGCATTAGTAAGTACAGTAACTCCTCACTTAACGTTGTAGTTATGTTCCTGAAAAATGCTACTTTAAGCAAAACGATGTTAAGCAAATCCAATTTTCCCATACGAATTAATGTAAATGGGAGGGGAGGTTAGGTTCCAGGGAACTTTTTTTCCACCAGACAAAAGACATTATATACACACACACACACACAATAAGTTTTAAACAAACAATTTAATACTGTACACAGCAATGATGAGTGTGAAACTTGAGTGAGGTGGTGGAGTCAGTGGGTGGAAGAGGGTGGGATATTTCCCAGGGGATGCCTTGCTGCTAAATGATGAACTAACACTCGGCTAAGCACTCAAGGGTTAACACACTGTTGTTAATATAGCCACACACTCTACAAGGCAGTTCGAATAGAGAGAGGAGACACAACAGACACATGGCAGTGGCTGCAAACATTCCCTGCAGAAACTGAATGTGATGATGAACCCACACAATCCCACTGGAGCGCACCACTCCCTCCACTTTCCAAAGTGCCGGGGGGTGCATATACTTTGTGAGTGTGAGGGAGGGAGAGACACACACCGTGTGTGTGTGTGTGTGTGTGCGTGCGTGTGTGTGTGTGTGTGTGAGAGAGAGAGAGAGAGAGAGAGCACGACAGAGACACACACCATGTGTGTGAGAGCCAGACACACACTGTGTGTGTGTGTGAGAGAGAGACAGAGAGAGACACACAGACACACATGCACTGCCCCTTTAAGTAAGCTGACCCCGCTCTAAGTACACTACCTCTTAAAGTAGATCAGCTATTTTAGACAGCAGCTGCTGCCAGCAAGCTCCCCCCGTCCTGAGCCCTGTCATGTCCCCCCATGGTCTGTGGAGATGGGGTACAGGAGCCAGGGACAGGAGCGGGATACCCTGACTTCAGCACCCCTCTAGTTCCCGCCATCCCTGCACAGCAAGAAGGAGGCTCCCGGGTGCAGCTTCAAGGCAGAGTGGGGAGGGACACCTGAACTGCCCGGCAATTGATAGCCTGCTGGGCAGCTGAGCACAGGGAACTTAGGGGAGCTGATAGGGGGCTGCCGGCCCACCCTGGTTCCAAGCCCCCACCAGCTAGCTCCAATGTGCTGCTTTTTCTGCAAGCAGTGGACAAAGCAGGCGGCTGACAAACAACGTTATAAGGGAGCATTGCGCAACTTTAAACAAGCACGTTCCCTAACTGATCAGCAATGTAACAACGAAACAACGTTAACCAGGATGACATTAAGTGAGGAGTTACTGTAGAGGGCAGTAAATTTTTAACGAATTTCTCAATGATTTTGAGCAAGCTTTCCTGGCAGAAAAGCTCCCAATTAAGATAGAGTAAAAACAAATGAAGGAAAATAAACCCAAGAAAGTGTCAGCAAAATGTGTTTATTCATAGTAGGAAGAGGGTTTTTGGGTTTTTTTTTCCCAGTAGCCAATCAATGACGACATGGTAATATTGCCAAAAGGCAGAAAAAAGCAGCTGTCAACACTCCACATGGTGTGACATGTTACTGTGTGGCGTCATCACCTAAAGTAAACACTAAAGAAGATGTTGACCTCTGATTTTCTACTATATGCATGATGCCAAACACACACATTCCTCAATTCTTGTTTTCTGGCATGAGAATTTTAGTTAATAAAACTCCACTCAACTTACCTCATGCCCCTGCAAACCTTATGGCTCTGTGGAGACTATCGTATCTTGCTACGTTAAAGACTCAAGGACTAGGAACGGCTTTAATTCCTTGAGAGGATTTCATTTGAGAGTGGGAAATGTCAGCTTCCACTGAAAAGTAACAGATGCACTACAATTTTACTAAGACATTTCAGTATGGAAAAGCAACTCATGTGTTTCAGCTTGCATTTGCATTAAACAAATAAGCAGCTTTTGCCAATAAGCAACTTTAGCATTACGTTACTGACCTCCATACAACACTAAGGTTATGCCCTCAGCCTCATATACCAAGGAATATCCTCACCTCATAAGTAGTAGTCCATTCAGCTACGCTATTGAATCAAACTCACTAACAGGAAATAAAATGGCTGCTCAGAAATGTTCTTAAAGAGAAGTTGAGATTGTGCAGCACTTCTCAGTTTCAGGCCCCAAACAAATAATATAGTAGGCTTATTTTATTCCACTCACTTCCAAAGATTTTACTGTGCTTTAAAACATTAAGCACCCTTCAGACTTTCAGATCATGATGGAGCTTGTTTTTACTCATGATAAGTGATGATTACAAAATTATTGCCGTTATGATGATGAACTATGATGCTAAAGCACTTGCATCTTTTGCATTGAACTTGTGCAAAGAAATATATGACATGAGAGTTGCTAACAGAATATGAAGTTGCCTTTGTCAGCCTGAGTGGAATACATGCATCATGGTGCCCACAGTACCGTGTTTGCCAAAATTCTCTTTTTCCACTGCTTGGATAATGATTCTGCTGATGGCACTGAAGCCTGAAACAGATATTAATGCTGGAAGCAACATTCACATCTAGCTTCTAAGCTAAACAAAATGAAAGTGCTGACATTCTTCTCTTAGTCACAGTCTATAAACTGGGAATTCCTTTTGTAAAAATAGCAGACAGTGGATGATATACATAGTGCTTCTGGAGTTTCTCATCTAATTTATCATTTCTAATATCAGTTTGTAATATCACTTATTTGCAGCCCACTTATGAAACAACCCTGCTATGCTAATCCTAGCAGGGTGCTTAAAAGAATTAGAAGAAAAAATTCCAAATGTTCTACCTGCATTTTACTTTATGGAATCTAGTGTATGAATCTGCACATTGTGCTTCTACATAGAGCCACACTTCTCTAGTTTGAACAACAATCCTCAAGAGAGCAGAAAAAAGGTTGGACCATGAATAATGTAATGGGATTTGAAATATTATTATAGCTTCTTTTGAAAATACTGTTTTTAAAACAAGGTATTGTGCATTGGGCAAACACACCTCTGCACAATATCCTGTAGTAGGCACATGACATTCCATTGTGACTTGATGGAACTCCAGTGAAGTAGCATTGGTGCACAATGTGCAAGAATCTCAGTGAAAACAAAAATGAAAACAAATATGTTCACAATTTGATATTTTATATAAAGGCTACATTTGTACATAGTTTATAAAGGGTTAATAAGTGATCAATAGATGCTATAAACAGCAGTAGTATGTATCATAGCTGGCTATTAGCAAATCAGTTGAACATGTTATAGATGCTTATAACCTGGTGACCTCTTGGAGTCTATAATAAATAATTTAATACTTATTTATTAACCATTTATAAATGGAACATTAATATAACTTTAATATAAAGCATGACCCACAATTCTCTTCCCCTGCCCTAGTAGTTCAGCCAACGCTACTAAATTGATAGTCAGATAAACAACAAATATATCTCTACCCCGATATAATGCGACCCAATATTACACGAATTCAGATATAACGCGGTACAGCAGTGCTCCGGGGGGCAGGAAGGGGAGTCGCTGTGCACTCCGGGCGGATCAAAGCAAGTTCCATATAACACGGTTTCACCTATAACACAGTAAGATTTTTTGGCTCCCGAGGACAGTGTTATATTGGGGTAGAGATGCATAGAGTGATCATCATTAGGAAGTCAGCATTTACTTGTTGTCGTCTGTTTTAAGTTCAACATAGAGAAACACCTGTCAGTATGTGAGAATATAAATGTTGATTTTCCTGGTGACCACGGCAATGTGAACTGTGCTGCAATAGCATTAAGTAATCACACCGGCAAATTAATAATTTAAGGGTTAGCCATAGATATGCAATTAAAGCAAAGATTTATTTGAATGTACCATACTGATGCAAAGACAAGCATATTTGAATAAGTTGTCCACGTATTATTCTGTGGCATGATTGCACTCTGTATAATATAATGTCAAAATGCATTGTAGGTAATTTCCAATTATAGGGATATGAATGATTGTATCTGATATATGTTTATCTTGGACCAGATTCCGATTTCACTTCCATAGATTGGTTTCACATAACTGTCAATACATACACTATAGTGAAGTTAATTCTGATTTACACTAGAATAAACGAGATCAACATTAGGTCTTTTGTTCACACTAATATTTATACCTGCTTCAAATCCATGCTGGCAGTGCTTCCTCCATGTGCAATATACTAACTAAAAACAACAATGGGAATAAAAAGGCAGTACATGGAATACAAAGCCTACGTTGACCTCTTTTTGTTATAACCCATGTTGATACATCTGCCCCTTCTTGCCTGTGCATCCCTTACACAACTCCCAGGGGTGTGGTTTTATCATTTCATCCTCTATAAAGTGCCATATAAATCTATGATTCTATAAAAAAAAAAAAATTAAAAAATCCTGCCCAAATACTGTTATCTTCTGATAAGTCCAGTGGATTTTTTTTGCTTTTAATACTTTAGAAATTTACTTTACTGTCAGTACTAAAAATGTAATTGTTTATTGATGCAAAAAACAGTTACAGAAATAGACACTACCAATGCAAGTTGCTCTGTACTGGACAGTTTAGTTAATTGTTCATTACTTACAACATATTTAACACCTGACCCCCTGCTATGGCTGCTAATTATGATAGTATGGTTGTTTTTTCTGAAAGGGATTCTGGGAACTGATTTGAGACCACAAATTTATTTCACAATTCTCTGTGCCATTCAATCACCCTACAGTTTTGCTTCTAAGTGTAAAATACACAACTTCATCCTAACTGAAACACCACAAGATTTTTCATGGATCTACAGAACAGCATAGTGAGCATAAAACATTCAAAGAAATATTAATACAGATACAGTACTTGTACTATTCCTTTTATGCTGCACTAAAAGCAATTAGAACAACAACAAAAATGGTTCTGCTGAAAGATATCCCATAATTATTACACAAAAAGAGGAGAAAAACATCATTTTCTCTGCACCTCTGAAAATAGAAAACAATTAAATTGTAAATACTAGTCGCTGAGACATTATTGAAACATACAAACAAAACCGTTATGCTAAAAGGGTGCAATATCACAACAACCATATTGTATAAGAGTGACTGCATGGCTTCTTCACACTGTTTATTGAAGAGAGATAGAGAGAGAGAGAGAGTGTGTGTGTGTGTGTGTGTGTGAGAGAGAGAGAGAGAGATAGAATGCCAACAATTAACTATAAAACATTAGATATCCAGGGTACAAGCCATTACAACTAGTGTAACTAATATCTCCATTCTAAAATTTAACATGGAAATGTTTACAGAAAACTAACAAATACTGGAATTCAAAAAGGATTGGTTCATCTGATTTCACCAATTTATGTCAAGCGAGCAAACAAAGATTTAAAGTCCTCCGCGCCCATGGGAAACTGCTTTATTCTTTATTTTGCATAATCCTGTACTGTTCCAGCATTGCCTTATGTTATCAAGCAACGTTTTCCTGATCACTCAATTTCCTGTAGCTACATAGAATGTTATATCATTTTCAGTAATGAAACACTTTTTAACCAGAAAATGAGAACTTCCAGCATAATAACCTGCCGCCGAGCAAAATATGTTTTCTTTGCTTTAAATGCTGTCTTGTTACGTAAATAATAAATTTATGTTTTTGTAACAGAACAAGCGAGACCTCCTAAAACAGATGGAGACATTTATTTATGTCCTTAAATGCTGCTTGGACTGTCTGGCTGAAATTGTAAAATAAATAGCCAGGGTGACTTATTTCCAATTTGCACACTATATCGTCAAGACCCTCAAAGGTATTTAGGCCCCTAACTTCCACTGATTTCCACACCATGAGAATCTGGGCTAATGTCATTATGAAAGAAACACACAGCCTCCAAAATGGGAGTTAAAGAAAAGAAGAAAGTAACTAACTACATGCTTGTCCGATGCTTAACAACACGTGTGAAGTGTGTTTTGCACCATGCTTTACTGGCTGGTCCACACAGAAAATAACATTCCACTACTGCTGCCAGCAAATTAAATTATTCCTTAGCTCAAGTGGGAGAGACCTGTGCTGTGGTGGTGAATATGTAACCCACACACCTCCTGGGTGTGGTTTTCTGTCCCATCTAGTGGCGGCGGGAGGGGGACTGAGCGAGTGTCTGTCTGTCTGCTTTACAGCCTTAGCTAACAGCCAGTTGCGGTAGAGGCTCATGCACTAAGCTCCAGAGGTCCCCAGTTCAATCCTACCCAACAACGACTGGGGTCTGTGAATGTTACAAATACATAAGGTGCTAATCCTCCAGATGACTGACTAAACTTGCTGCTAGCAGCACACAGATCTGCACTTATATAGGACTTTATTCTGCATGCTGAGTGGACCTTATTGCTTTGATGTCAATGGGAGTGTTCCTATGAGTAAGGACTAACTCCTCTGAAGCTAACAGAAATTGACTTCAGTAGGGCCAGAATTTCACCCCGTGGCGGTAAGGGTTGTAGAACTACCTCCACAAGAGGGGCCAACAAAGCAGGATTGCACTTGCTGGGTGGGTGCGGCTATGATATTTTCTCCACCTGTAAATTATTTAGCAGTGGGGAAAAAAGAACAACTAGCATTGTGGCCCTGGGTGTTGGAGCATGTCCCATAATTCTGCATTTGTCTGTGGTACATCTGCAAGATACAGACCTCAATATTGATGCAAACATGGTATTAATAAAACTACTGATGTGTTTTTGGTTATTACAAACCTGCCTGAGTCTTTACTGAATACTAAAATACAGTATGTTGTAGCTAGACTGCTTGAAAATGCATTGATACCTCTTAGCTAGTTATGTTACAAAAAGATAATCAAAGAAATTGCAGGAGGTTTTTGTTCTGTAACCATGGACAAACCAATGTCAGGAACATAATTCTGCTTAGCAATAAAACTGTGTTTATGACCTCTAAGAGTATTATACAAACTCAGAAAAGCTGCATTTACAACTTTACCTTACTTTAACGTGTATGCTATTTTCCTTTGCGCTATATTTAAAAGATATGGTGTTTATTGCAATTTGTACTTTGTACAAAATATTGAATAGAAGTTCAATTTCTGAAATAGACAGATTGTAGCTCTTAGTGTCCTGGGTCAAGAGACAAACTCCTATGAGTGTCTTCTCTAGACTAGGACTTTTCTCTTTGTAGTCGAGGCAAATCTAATTCAACTGTAATCCTTATATCAAGAAAACAAGCTATATACACATTCATCTTTTAGGAAAAGAGCTAATTGTGTAAAGGCCTGTAAGGTGTGTTATCAAAAAGGTAAACCTACAAAAAAAAATCTAGAAATATCCTTACTGAAATAACTTTTACAATTACTCTGATTCAGAAAACCCGCTAGGAAATGTGTATAGTTGGAAATATTTAAACCCTTTGTTTTTCCCTTAAAATCAGTGGTTCTCAAACTTTTTGTAATTGGTGACCCTTTCACACAGCAAAACTCTGAGTGTGACCTTCTCTCCTTATAAATTAAAAAACAAGAGCATTTAATTTACAGCCCCCGTTCATGGCAGGGCTCATGACCCCCACATAACCACCTCGGGGTTGTAGCCCTCCAGTTTGAAAACCCCTACTTAAATCTTGAAATGGCAAATGACTTAGTGGAATGCATACTTGAAAATATGTTAGCTAAATGCAAACTTCCTAATAATACTGCTGTGTAAATTGTAAAATGCATTAAGTACCAACATGAATTCTAATGATCTTGCTAAACTAATTACTAATTTAAGAAGTATAGAATATTTACATTAATGGGTAGAATAAATTAATGACTGGCAGTACTCATCCAACTCAGGAAGACACACAGAATAATTCCTCCAAAAATTGTAATAGAGAATTCCCAACTTCTTTAATAACTATATAAGCTAAAGAGTTAGTAAGGGTTGTTTAATTTCAAGAGACTGTTTTGAGAACTAAAAAAATATATGTATAAAGAATAGAAATATTTGAACTTTTCAAAAAACAGAATTTCATTTCCTGTTGAACTCTAATAAAATTGAAGGAATATTTAAGAAAATGAACTCAATAAATAAGGAGTAAAAACACAAAACGTAAAGATGTTCTAAGAATCTCCCACTACAAAGACAAAGGAACTATAACCATCAAGAAAGAATTACAACCCTAACGCACATATGTATTAACAAATTACATATTCATAACATAGAGATGTTTCTAAAGACAACCTCAAAGTCGTGGAGCCAATGAGAGAGCGACAACAACAAACTTTGAACCTAAACAAGCTTAAGAGGTGTTTTTCTCTTATAATTTCATAGAAATAGAAAGGAGAAGACTAAAAATAAAACAACCCAACACCTCTGAAGTGAGCACTGTGGCGCACACATTCTCTGCTACTCTACTTAAACCATAAGCGCTCATCAACTTTTCCTGTCCACCTCTACAAGCAAGCTGCCACAACAGCTAAGAAAAACAGTGACGCTTCAAGAAGAAACCAATCCAAAGAAATTCCTCCAAGACTTCAACATGGATTGGGGAGAGAAAGTTAACTAAGGGATTAGATTTAAAACTCATCATGATTTTATCTAAAAATGAAAATGTCTCTGTAACTTGAAATATTAACAGCTTCTCTTGTTAATCAATTGATTAGACTATGTATTCCTGGAGAAGAGGTAGAGCTAAACACTGATAAACAAACAGAGAAACCATGGGATTGAATTGGATTTAAGATTCTTAATATCGGTTAATTGGTCTGTCTCAAGATAGAAGAAGCCATTTAAGAACTCAGTAACTGATTTAATTTTTTTTTTCAATTTCATCAGATACAGTTAAGATTGCTTACTTTGCCCAGTTATAACTTGGATGGCTATTAATAATAACCAACTGGCTCTACCAGTCTTTAAAATTCTCTTGCCCATTTACAAACCTTCTTAGTTATCTAAAGACAGATTAAAACCGACTTTAATATAATTTGGGAAACAAGACCTAGATTGCAATTTATCCAGAGAAAAGTGCCCCACCAAAAGTGGGCCTACTCTCAAAGATGTAATCTCTTTTAAAAGCTCTCTATTGAGAGAGACACAGAAGAAGCTATAACAGAAGTAATCAGTTTATCATTTGTGTTCTGTCATTTGTTAATATTTTTAATGTTTTTGTTCTCTTCCTTCTAAAGTAGGTAAAAAACACCTGTGTCTAAAATAGTTGGAATCACACGACTGCATTGATAGTAAGAGAAAAAATTAGTAAGAAATGACTTACTATATCTTGTTTCTTTATAGTACATAGCTTTAGTCTTTTTTTAAATGAATTACTTAGCAGCTTACCATCTAAAATTAGTCTCTTTCCACCTTACAGAGCTCTCAATTTTTTATATCTAAATTCCCCTGTACAACCTCCAAGAAAACTGAAAATGGGAGTGTTCTCCTCATACCTTTAGAGTTAGGGTGAAGGATGTGATCTCCAAGTCTGGAGGGAATTCTTCTGCAGGTAGGGGTCTCTTCCCAAGCCCATAGAGAAAGTTGATGAGAAGGGGCTGGAGGCAAGTGCATGCACAGACTGGAAGTGTACTTATGGTAGAGAGAGCTGTTGAGAGTGAGGAATGCGAGCTGACTTGCTAACAAAAAGCCATAGAGCATGCTCAAAGATGCTGACCCAGCAAAGCACTTACTCATATGCAGTCAAAGTCAACAGTGTCTGTATTCCAAGCAGAAAGGGCTATGAGGTCCTGAGCCAAAGCCCCCTAGAGTTGACGGGAGTGAGAAATACTGTGAAGACTGCTGCAAGTGAAGTTACAAACACGGACACTGAAACTGAGCCAATGACTTTATTGTTTTTTTGACAGCCAAAACTATTTATCCTTGCTTAGGTTTTATAGGCTACTTCATCACATTAAAAAAAGGAGTGCATGAACCATTGTTGATGTGATCAATTCAAAGTCATACTGTACCATGAATCACTGCATTCTAATGCATTGTGTGATTGAGTATTGGTCTCTTAATCTAGAATGGCTGGAGTTGCACAAAATGAAAAACATTCACTTCATTCTGTGCACCAGGCAGGGGGAGACAAATGAAAAACGTTCACTTCATTCTGTGCACCAGGCAGGGGGAGACAAAGTCAGAGGTTTTAGAAGGAAACAGAATCCTCTTCAAATCCATCAGCATAAAACCAACAGACAGATTATGGTCTCTCTTACCTTTGAACAGATGGAGAAGGTTGTTGCTTTGGCAGGTTTCAACCTTTTCCTAATAAATTAAGTACAAAAAATATCCCACTTCCCAAAAATGCTCATAAGTATTGCTTTGTCATGATACCACCTTTCCTGACAAAGTACATTTCTTTCATTGAAGGAAGGATGGAATGACAGATGGAGAGACTGAGGTTTCAGTTCTTTGGGGCAGGAGATAAAATGTTGTATATTTTCATACAATGCAATAAGATTCCAACCTGACTGTAGTGCTTAAGGTGCTACTGGAATATAATTGCTAAATAAATACTACTATCACTATTAATCATAATGCCATACCCGGATCATTATTCTGATTAGTTTTTGAAGAGGATATAAAATGTGATTTCATCAATTACTTTGTTCTTTTCTAATTTCCATTTTATTCGACTGTTTATTAGAACTGTGCACTCTTGAAAATGGTACTTAAAAAGAATAAAAAGTTAAAGATTGATAAAACTGATTAGATTATCAAGTTCAAGCCTGTGCTGTTACTAAATTATTCTCTTATTCTGTCCAGTTTCAAATGATGGGAACTTGCAGTATATCCTTTAATAGATATTTCCAACAGGACGCTATTGCTATTCAGCTGACATTTTTCTTTCCTTATTCTCACTTAAGTAATAAGTGTAAGGATCTGTGGGACTAGATCCAGCTCTGCAGTGCCTGGGGCACCTGACATTCCCACATTGCCACTGGGAGGCTCCAAGGAGCACTCTGGAGATTAGGCACTGCAGTAAGAGCTGTGTCGAGAGCCAAAGCATCCTGTGGTCTTCTGATTGGCCAATGCTCACTATTTAACCCTGGAAGATGCCCTAGGAAGTTGTCTAGGCAACCATGCAAATGTCTGGCTTGCTGCAACTCCAGATCTCACCTTGCTTTAAGATCTCCAGTCTCTGACTCTAGCCCAACTCTGACCCTTGGCCTGATTAACCTGATACTACTGATCCCAGCTCTAGAAATTACTCTGATCCCTGCTTGCTGACTACTACCATGTGGCCAGCCTTGACATGTGGACACCAGCCCAACCATGACTGCTAAGCCCGACTGCCTACATCCAGGTCCCTCACAGTGAGGAAGGTATTTCTGAGTAGCTTGTGACTGCCTGTGAAAGCTGAGGTCCCAAGGCACAACACAGGTTGCCATGTGAAACCACACTGTCTGCTTCTTTTCCCCCAGTTTTCTTTTTCATGAAAATTGTAGTCACTTGCACTTCAAATATGCCATAAATACTTTATCCTTCTTCCACACATGAGGATTGCAGTAACAGACCCCATTAAACCACACTCATTAGGTGCTTTAATTCTTTAACATTTGTTTACTGTGTTGGGCTTTGGGTATGTGTAGTTCTATGCTGGGGGAACAGAATCTTCAGCTTTCAACCCAGGAGAGCATTGGCACTGCTTCGTGTTACCTCATCCTCTGATATACTTTAATAGCCAAGATCCTCTCCAGATCTTTTCAAAAATAGAAGCCATTTGCACCATGGTCTTCTTTAGCTAAACATGTCCCATCTCTTCACTTTGATGAGGTGTCCTGTCTGTTGCCTGTACACGTGGCCACTGCCCTCCATCCTAGAGGTTGCAACAGTGGGGTAATTTCTGCATTTATCTAATTTTGTAAATTGCAGTGATGTACTATAGTAAATAAACAGAAGTTATTGTGCTGAGTTCCCTAAATATATTTCAATAAACATCTTTCTGTTTTTTGTCACCCAGCTCTCAATCTATCCCTGTTAGCAATATAGGCACAATAATGTTCTCTCAAAGCATGTCACCTACCATGTAATGGCATGCCAAGAGGTGTTCGTTCTGGGCCAGCCAGAAGGTACTGTTAAACTCTTGAGTTTCATTTCCTAGGAGCAGTGGTGAAGAACATATCAGCACTGATATAAATATTATGCTTCCTATGCAGAGCCGGGAAATCCTACGAAGGCTCTGTGGCTAAAACCACATAAATTAAATTTTGATTTGAATATATAACCCAAATAGAGTAGAACACTTTGATTGACTGCTGGCTCTCTGTGCTCCTTGTGGTTAGCTGGCTATGAGATTTAATTTAGGGCACATCTACACTGCATCTGGGAGGAAGCCCATGTTCACAGACTTGTGGTAGCAGGGCTTGCACTACCATGCTAAAAATAGCTTTGTAGGTGGTACTTTGATATTGCAGATCAGGCTGGAGCATGGGCTGTGACGCTGCCCCAGCCAGGTTTCACAGCCCAAGCTCCAACATTTACACAGCTATTTTTAGTGCACTCACGTGAGCCTTACTACCAGAATCGGGTGGACCTTGGCTCCAAGGCTCACTCCCAGATACAGTGCAGACATACCCTTAAAGATCAGGGGAGAAATAATTAATATTGTGCTCATCCAAGCCCTGATTTCTTTGTTCCCATACAGAGAGAAGTCTGATGTTGGATGCTTGGGAGTGGCATAACATCTAATACCATCTGTGATGAATTTCTGAAGATCCAAACAGATGGATGCTTTTGTTACACTTCCCATATTATCTTTGGGAAAACTGTTTGCATAAAAGAACTATATATTTTTTCTAAGGTTGATTAACTAGCTTGTTTCCAGTAAAATGACTTCCCCTTAGGAGAAGATTTAACATTTCTCTAAGGCTGTCTTCATCCATTACCATTGATTATGGCTTCATTAAATATGAAAATGAGAGTTTACTCTTTGCAACAGATATAACTTTTTTTGCAGAAGTGACTAAACACTTCTGAGGGAGAAGCAAGAATTAATATATACTTTTATACAGTGGTTTGAAAGAAAAAAAATCACATGTGGCAAAGGAACTATAGACACAAATCACAGGAAAAATACACTCCAGTGACATGGTGAAGGAGCAGCAAGAACACAAATTCTGACAGAAATCACTATGGCAATCTAGGTAATTTTCTTGCACCAAGAGGTTAAATGCAACAAAGTATTCATTAGCAAAAGAAACTGATCAATCAGATGCAATCCTTACCTGTGCATGAATCAATAAGCTAAGAAAGGTGTGGTGGAAGACAAAAACACAATTCAGTATTAGAATACAGCTAACTGGCTAATAAGCCTTATGATGAAAATTGGTCTGTGGCTGATACAATGGTATCATTTAGCATGAAATAGCCATAATTGAGGGGGAAACAGCAAACAAATTACCTAAGAAAGTATTAAGAGCACTTGAGCTGCAAGAAAGATAAAAAAATATATATTTTTATTATTATTTTAGTAGGGCTTAGTTAGCTGTCTAAAACTGAGAAAACATTAGAAGAAAAGATATTCGTTACCCTAATTAATATACGGGCCTCTATCAATACTTAGCACATGAAGTTTTGAAATGTTAAGTTCCAACTAACAATGGCAATAGCTCTGCCTTGCTGGTTGGGTTGCCAGTTACCTGGTGACCAGGCCTTGTAGTGGCTTCTTCAGATAACTTCAAACCCTTCCTCACAGCGTAATGGGATATTTTGTAGATTACATTCAAGTTCTCATCCAACAGCTTTTGCACACATGGTAAATTGACAAACATACAGAAAACTTGCTGAAAGTGACATTCCCAGCTTCCCCATTTATCAAACAGATTTTTTTTAAAGGGCCATTCTATAACCTGAAGGACTGATTTGGGTAAAGCATATCAGATCAATAAGGTAAAGAAGAGAAAGGAGGCGGGAGGAAAGGCAGGGAGAGTGAAAAAGAGATAGTACATTTAACAGACTCTGCATATATTCCCCTTTAAAACAAAAGCAATTCTTATGATTAGGAGATCTCACACTTGGCTTCACTGCAAAACAATAAGCAGTTATATATAAATACAAACATATATATAATACAAATGAAGCTTGTTATCTTTCTATCAGGGAGCCACACACTGATTTGACCCATATGACTAAAAACAATTTCACTGATAAAAATTCAGATGCTGCTTGCAATTGACCAAAAGGGATGGGCGAAAACCAGATCAGAAAATTTGTGCATGTCTAAGTAGGGCAGCAGTGTACATAAATACCTGAAAGAACCATATCGCAATAATAAATGACTCTTACCACTAAGATGGTTTAAATAACTGTACTGCAGGCAATATAGTCATGGCATCATACAGGAGATTTCAGACTTACATAATAGCACAGTAATTCATTTAGGGCAGAGGTGAGCAAACAATGGCCTGCGGATCTTGAGATCCCAGACAGGGAGGCTAGACCCTGGCCCCTCCCCTGCTGTCCCCCCACCCCCTCAGCCTCAGCTCGCCGTGCTGTCAGTACTCAGGGTGGCGGGGCTGCGGCTGGGCAGTGCAGCTATGTGGCTGGCTCTGACCAGGCGGTGCGGCTGCCAGTCCTGCTGCTCTGAGCAGCACGGTAAGGAGGTAGGTGGGGCTGGATAAGGGCAGGGAGTCCTGGAGGGCTGGTCAGGGAACAGGGAGTGGCTGGATAGGTGTGGGAGCCCGGGGCGCTGGTCAGGGGGCAGAGGTGTGGATAGGGGTCGGGGCAGTCAGGGGACAAGGAGCAGGGAGGATTGGATGGGTCAGAGGTTCTGAGTGGGGGCAATCAGGGGACAGAGAGTGGGAGAGGCAGACAGGGGGTGGGGGCCAGGCTGTTTGGGAGGCACAGCCTTCCCTACCCGGCCCTACATACAGTTTTGGAACCCCAATGTGGCTCTCAGGGCAAAAAGTTTGCCCACCCAATTTAGGGTCTGATCCAATTCCGACAAACCAATGGGAGTCTTTCCTTTGAATTCAAAAGAAGTTGGCTGAGGTCCTTAAGCAGCAGTAGAGGTATAAAGCATATTGTGCCCTCAAAGCACCGTGGACACATTCATCAATTAATCTGCACACATTCTAAGTAAGGCAGATAAGAAAGCATATATTACCTTGCATGCTACCTATGATAACTACTGATGATTCAGTTAGCTGACTGCCCATTCAAAGAAGCATCAGTGAAGCTTAGAGAGTAAATAAAGGTTTTGCCTCTTGTCAAGTCACTCACTTTGTCATGGGATCGCTCTATGACTTGCTAGCACAGTCAGAAGACATTTCAGGCTCCCTCTAATGTGAGAGAGGTGACATTTTGCTCTTGATATGAGACAGGGGAAGAACAATTTGCAAATCTGGATGCATTCAGTAAAAAAAGCTGTGTTTCTTTAAAAAAAAAAGTCATTTCAATCTAGCATAATACATCTTGCTTGCAAGGGAGGGAAGTGTCTCTTAAAAGAACCTAACTAGTTGATTCAAAGAGTAGCTCTTCTGAAAACACAGAAGACATAACACTGGAGTAATGCAGTAGAGAATCAGGCCTACAGCAATTTTAATGACAAAGATAACTGAAAAGATTTCAAGGATGACCACTGTAAGAACATCAGTAATCATGCATGGCAGACATTTCTTTGGTTTAATTATTGGTAATCATTCTAATTCTTGAACTAATAGTCAACCTAGATAGCCGACTATTAAATTTTGATTAAAGTACAATATTTTGATTAAAAGACTAAAACAATGTAAAATTAACATAGTGCACATTAATTAGATTAATATCTGGCTAACTGATAGGCCTCAAAATGTAACTGTATATGGTGAATCATTACTAAGTTGTGTATTTCTAGTGGGTTCCTGTAGGGATGAGTTCTTGGCCCTACACTATTTGCAATTTAATATTTTTATTGGTGACCTGGAAGAAAATAGAAATGACTGATAAAGTCTTCAGATGACATAAAAATTGAGGGAGTGATAAACAATGAAGAGCACTGATCAATGATACAGAGCAATCTGGATTGCTTGATAAGCTGGGAGCAAGCAAGCAATATGCATTATAATATGCCTAACCACAAATGCATTCACTAGGAACAAAGAATGGAGGCCATATTTACAGGATGGGGGACTCTATCCTGGGAAGCAGTGACTCAAAGATTTGGGGGTTGTGGTAGATAATCAGCTGAATATGAGTACTTAACATAGCACTGTGGCAAAAGGACTAGTGAGATCCCTGGATGCATAAAACAGGGGAATCTTGAGTAGGACTAGGAAGGTTATTTTATCTCCGTATTTGGCACTGGTGCAAACAGATCTGGTGTCCACAGTCCAAGAAGGATGTTGATTAATTGGAGAGGGGTCAGAAAAGAGCCAGGAGAACAATTAAAGGATTAGAAAGCATGTCTTACAGTGACTGACTTGAGGAGCTCAATCTAGCTTAACAAAGAGAAAGTTAAGGAGTAACTTGATTACAATCTGTAAGTACCTACATGGGAACAAATATTTGACAATGAACTCTTTAATCTAGCAAAGCAAGGTATAACCCAATCCAATGGCTGGAAATTGAATCTAGACAAATTCAGATTGGACACAAGGTGTAAATATGGAAGTGAGAGCAATTAGCTGTTGGAACAATTTACCAAGGATTGTGGTGGATTCTCCATCACTTAAAAGTTCTAAAATCAAGGTTAGATTTTTTTCTAAAAGATCTGCTCTAGGAAGTTTCTGGGGGGAAGTTCTACGGCCTGTTTTACACAGGAGGTCAGACTAGATTATCACAATGGTTCCTTCTGGCCTTGGAGTCCATGAATTTACAATGTTCTAGCTCCTTTTTATGCATTTTTTCTTTTGAGAGCTTTTAATACTCTCTGTATAAGTGTTGTTTTCAGCTGGCATGACTCAACAGAGCATTCAATGGGAATACTCTGATTTACAATAAGTGTGGATTTGGCCCCGGCATGATAGACGCCATACAAATATCTGTGATATAATATACTGGATAAAACGCACAAAACATACATCTCATTGCAGGAGAAATATCAGTCGTATCATTGACGTACATCTCTAGATAAAAGATTATTTTCATAAAGGAGTGATTCATTACATCCCAACTTGTTTCATTATATCTGATGTTAGGATCAACATAACCTGAAATATTTAAATAAGGCCCAATTCAGCAACAAACAATTAACCATGTGCTTAATTTGTAATTGCTTTTGCAAGGTGCTGAAAGGAGGCCTCTAACTATTTTAGTTGTTTAGGAAGCATTTTAATACATTTGGCGTATTGCTATTGGGGATATCCTTTTACAACTTCTCTACAGTGAATCAACAATGACCCATAATACAGTGTATCCAGTATTTGCCACAAAATGCACCAATTGCCTGAGGGAAGGTGTTAAGGGGGGGAAAAAGACTTCATACTTTAAAATAGAATACTTTGTTTTCTCTTTTAACAAAAATGGTGAGTAAAATGGAGTGCTTCTGAACTAGAGGAAATAACTGCACTGGCTTGTGGCTGGGCAGGGTGTAGGCAGATGCTGTACAAGATTTGGACCCTCAGCAATAAAGTATTCATAATGCCCCTCCAAACAGCTTTGCCAATGAATTTGAAATCTAACTTCAACCACAACACACAATCTGTTCCAGTTCCAGGCCTTTCCTGAGCAAAGAATGTCTATAGTGTGGTATAAAGAAATGGCTATCACCTGAGATTGAATTTGAACTCAGACCCTTATAGGAGAAAGGAGAGTACCCTATCCTACCACATAGGCCTCATAGATTTTCCTTGTACACTCATATTGTATTGGATTTTCTTGTCTCTTTATATATACGCACAGCAAGCAGCACAGCACATTAACTGCATAACTTTCTCCTTATTCCATCTCGGCAATGGTCAAGGACTTTCTCATGTCCTTCATTTTTCACAAAATGCTGCAGTGATTCCATAAAGTCTAGACATGGCCTTAACAGAAAGAAAAGAAATAAAGAGAACGTCTGTATTCTTGCTACATCGTCTTGTGCCAATCTGGACTCTAGGGCCATCATTTCCTTCTGCCAGCAGGCAAGTGAGAAAAAAAAATACTCTCAGAGCTTTGATAGTGTCATCCAGTACGTGCGGTAGTGTCTTATCCTACCTCAGTTCAGTTGTTTTTTTCTGGCTCACAGCAGGCAAGATCAGAACAAATGTTCTAGGACTACCTTTTCAATTCATTACTTTTGAGAAGGATAGCAATTTCCACTCTATTGCACAGCGCTGATAGGTCGTTATTGAAATGGGACAACTGACAACAGGAAATTTAAACACATACACCCAAATAGCTTTTCCCACATAGTGTGTCTCTATGAATGTCTCTGAAGTTCTTGGTAAAGAATGAGAAAAGTAAATGTAACCTCTTGTGATGGGGTTTACAGACCCCACACTAACATGGAACAATGCTGGGCCAGAGATGATCCACCTCCACCCCCACTATAGCTACATGACATGCTCCAGGAGAAGGGACAGTTTAAACTGTACTGGTAGCCCAGGGAGAGAGGAGAAAAAATTGCAGGCTGAACCAGGAAATAAGGATGATACCTGGCACTGTGGGCAAAGAGACTGCAGCCTTGGCAAGATCACTCTGGGAACAGTGATACATATTTCCCCACCTCCATTCCCCACTATTTTGGAGCTGAAAACCCGCAAGAGGCACTGAAGAACCAGCCACTGTCCCTCTGCAGTTGAAGCAGATTCTACTGAATGGAGGAGTCACAGCCCAGTAGAAAGTGACCCACAGTGAATGTAACTTGGGGCAGACCAACAAGTGGTGTGGACACTGTAACACATCTTTAAAGCCCTGATCCCCCTCTCACTAATGTTTTCGGGTCCCTTAAGCTGTTCGTGACCAATTTGAAATACCTCAAAGGAGGTTTTTTTCAGGTAGTTCTGGGCACGTACCCCTTGAGTTTCTTTAAGTGTCTCAAGTTGGACATCCAAAACCACTACTTACTTTTGAAAGTGTAGGCCCCAGTCTGCAGAAGGACAATGGAACTGCATGCTGGACTGTCTGTGAACAAATTTAGGCTGGAAATTAGAAAGTTTCTAAATATCAGAGGAGAGAGGTCCTGGAATAGACCTTCCAATAGGAGAAATGGGGGAAACCAACCTAACTAGTTTTAAGATGAAGCTTGATACGTTTATGAGCAGGATTATATGACAAGGTTGCTGCCACCAGCAATAGCGGACTGGACTCAAGAACCCAGGCAGTCCATCTCAATCTAATATTACTTAAAAGACTTCACACTCAGAACTCCCATTGACTTCAATAGGGTCTAAATTTGGAATGGTAGCATGCCTGGGCTCACAGTATGTATTAATTGTTAAAACACAAGCTTTCCTCTAATATATCATTCCATGTTGAGGTTCTTCTGAGACATTGCAGTTCATAAACAGATAGGTTATTGAAAAGGAAAACACTTTAAAATCTGATTGGGTTTTCTATACTGAAGACTGAAACTGTTTTCAACAATGAGGTCTGAGAGGTAGACAAGGTTACACAAATCAAAATGCAACTAGAAAGGAGTACAGTATAAACCACATAACCCCTTGAATTAAAAGTCAAAAAAATCAGAGCCTAACCAAGATTAAAACAAACACAAAAATACCTACAGTAGACCTTAGCATCCCATGTAATACACACATTTAAATTGTTGTATGTACCTTATTATAGTAATATGAGAGTACTCTTTTACTATATTACAGTAAATTATAAATACTTCTATTTTTAAAGACCAAGGTCTAAGACTGTTTGCTTTTTCCCTTTCTCCTTCAAATAAATCCAGAGGAGAAAAGGATTTTGTGATCAAACACACTGCAAGAATGTCATTATTCATCATCAGCACAAAAGCAGTACAAAGGTTTCAGTAAACATCACCTAAAAGATGGAGACATAAGAGATCAAGGTAATGAAGAATTTTGTAAGGAAAATTTGAAATCTCATTTGAGTTTCATTCTCACTGGAGTGTCAAGAGAAATATACAATTACATTAAATGATTCTTTTCCTTGACAAACAACATACCCAGTTATTCAATCCAGACAGATGCTGAGCAACCTTAATTCCCACTGAAATCAGGGTTTTCACAGGATTGGGCTGTAAAGTAACAAATAACTAAAGGTTTGAAATAGTTCTAATGGCAAATGGAGAAGAATAAAGCTTTAGAGCATGGAGTATTTACCAGTGTTCACAGGGGTACACAGCTAGTAAAAATATGGAAGGTTCTAAAGGAAGATGAAAGTTCTGGTTTGGCTGCAACAACGGACAGACTATGGGACTGATCTTGCATGTAATGCTCACTCAAAGGAAGGGAAAGCACTGGCTAAGTGTCTTACGAGCCTAAAACCCCTTTTCAAAGTTCCATTTTCTGACAGTGCACCTACAGAGGTAACCAGAAGGATCATGAAAGTCAGTGCCTCTTAGGCCCCTAAATCACTGAGGCACTTGAAAATTTTACTCAATGTCTCAGTCTTCCCCATAAAAAAAAAGTCACAAAATCTGAATCTACTACTCCTATGCTTTTTCCTTCTACTTCGCCAACAAACAATGGGTACATGTAAGGAAACGTGTGACTTTTCTCATTACCTCAAATAACCATTTTGACCAGTCATAAGCCTTTATTAGATTATTTTTTTGCATTTAGTGTAATTTTCCTGAGCACAAAACCCATAAATTAGTCACATCTATCACAAAATGCAGCCACAGAAAGAGGAACTGAAAATGCCAGAGTGTTTAAACACTTTGAATAAAGGAAGGGGAGAAAATGAGAAGAAAGTTAAAAGAATGACTAATAACATGGTAGGTGTTATATTAAAAAAAGTGCACTATAAAATGAGATAAAAACAAGCTAGTAGAAATTTATCCCTGGTGAATCATAAATTTTAAAACATTTGCAGAAACAAACAATGGAATTACAATCTCAAATATCCAATTATTTAGACCTGAGATGAGTATCCTCCTGCTGTATCTATTTAGAAAAGAAGTTACAGAGATGCCGAAAAAGCAGTTTAAAATATAGAGTAATAAGAAAAAATGTCTTTTTTGTCATAAAATCCTTGATGAACAAATTACCATTGTATGGAAAAAAATCATCCATTAAAGCTTCTTAAATGCTGAAAATTTCATATAAATCGCATGAAAGATCTGCTTTGGCTAACCTTGTATGGCAGACACTTGTTATAGTTTGAGGCAGAAAGAAAATACAGAAAAAATGTCAAAATATCTAGATAGCCACAAGTTTTCCATCTAAAACTCAATGTGATGCACATTACATTCAGTTGAAATACTCCCACTGACTCCAATGGGAGCTAGATGAGGCCCTTAGAAAGAAGAGAGATATTCTTGCAAAATATAATATTGAATTGCTAACATGCTGCCTGCATTATTAAAAGAGGAGTGTTGGCCTCTCTGGCTGCGCCATACTGTTGGGCAAGAAGGACACCACAAGCCCAGAATAGTATTACGGCACCTGTAAACCAGCAGCAGTCCTATTGGTCAGTCTCAGTGCTTTTAAGAGACACTAAGATTGGCCACTAAGCTGTACATTAAAGGTGGTGCTAGGCACAAGTGGACTCCTTTATACTCTGTCCCCAACACATGGAGATATACCTATCTCATAGAACTGAAAGGGACCCTGAAAGGTCATCAAGTCCAGGCCCCTACCTTCACTAGCAGGACCAAGTACTGATTTTGCCCCAGATCCCTAAGTGCCCCCCTCAAGGATTGAACTCACAACCCTGGGTTTAGCAGGCCAATGCTCAAACCACTGAGTTATTCCTCCCCCTTACTTATAGGTTGGCTAATTGGTGCATGGGTAGCATCAAGTTCCATCGTTGTTTTTGTTAGTATGGGGTTATGCACTTTGCATCAGGTTGTTGTTCTATTTGCTGTGATCATCAGTTTGCAGCAAGCACCTCTGGATTTGCAGGGTTTGTGTCAGCAGGCAAAAGTCTACATGCTGAATGAGTGCAGGTATCGTAATTCACTTGATTTTATTATTTGCTTCAGAGCACCACAGCTTCAGGATGTAAGTCCTGGTTAAAGGAGTTACATTCTCTTTGGTGGGGTTACAATCATTTGAAAGTTGGGGTGTTGGCTCACCCAATGTTACCTGTGACGGAGAAATGACGAAAATGGCCTTCCCTACAAAAAAGGAGTTGCTCATCCATTTTTCCTGAAGGTGGTCACATGCACAAAGGTGCCAGAGTTCTTGTGATGAGGTTCATGGCACTGCAGGCCTTGGAACTGCCCAGGACATCATGGTTTAGGTGGGTTGGTTAAGACTTGGTTAGGTTCCTCAGGATCAGAGCATCGAAAGGAGAATGAGCCAGTAACAATTCAGAGTGACTTTAGCATCCCTTTTCACGGCTGCCAGGCAAAGCTGTCTTATTTGTTTTTTTAAAGTAATAATCAAGTTGCAGCTACTTGTCCAAAATTCTCATGTTTGCTGCGGTCCCCCATGGCCACCTGCCATTAGCAATCTGCCCATTAGTTTGCAAAACAATACTGCCCTATTGCACCGTGTATGGTTATCAGCCATTAAGCCTTTACTCTTGAATATATAACACTGGGATGTTCATTTGCCTTGTGGCTAACTGTCATCATGAAGGATGTTTAGTAATTGGCAGGTGTGAATGGCTGTAATTTATTCATTTCATATTTTATCTCTTAACCAGTGTCAATCAAAAACAGATTCAACCTCAAATTTAGACTGTTAAAAATAACAAATATGTTCCACTAACTGAGGAGAAAACGTTCCCCTGCCCCCGCCCCTCAGGATTGGAGTCAGTAATGATATTAAATCTTAAACAGCTTTATCCGGTTTTTCTGTTGATGTGATACTGGGAAACGAAAAATCTGAAGTGAAGCATCAATTGTCAAAGTAATGATGCCATCCAATGAACTTCACACATCACTAAAGGCCTGATTCTGCATTCCATGGACACCTGAAACTGCCACTGACTTCAGAAGAATACAGGGATCCAAAGAATACAGTATCATTCCTTGAATATCCAAAAGGAAGATTTTGTTATTTCAATGCTATGCAGCATGATACTTATGTAAATGAATTCTTAAAAGTACTGGGAAACACAGGACAGGAAAAAGTCTCTTGGCTAAACAATGCTGTTCATTTTATATTTAATCTTGATACCATCTTGTTATTTGATTACTATGGGCCTAAATCTGTCTGGTCCTTACAAAAAGCACAATGAGGAGATGCAAGGAGTTCTCCCTACACCCCTGCTGGCAGTTTGGGTGTGGTGGAGGGGGCAACGAATCATCGTTGCTATACTAAATACATATAAGAACACAAGGATAGCCGTACTGGGTCAGACCAATGGTCCATCTGGTCCAGTGTGCTGTCTGCTAACAGCAGCCAGTGCCTGATACTTCAGAGGGAATGAACAGAACAGTGCAATTTCAAGTGAGCATCCCCTGTCATCCAGGCCCAGTTTCTGACAGTCAGCGATTTAAGAACACTCAGAGCATGGAATTGCATCCCCGACTATCTTGCCTAATAGCCATGTGATGAACCTATCCTCCATGAAATTATCTAATTCTTTTTTGAACCCACTTTTACTTTTGGCCATCACAACAGACAATGGCAACAAGTTTCACAGATTGACTCTGTTTTTTGTGAAGAAATACTTCCTTATGTTTGTTTTAAACTTGCTGTTGATTAATTGTATTGGTTGACCCCTAATTGTTGTGTTCTTTGACAGGGTAAATAAACATTTCCCTATTCACTTTCTTCACATAATTCATGATTTTATACACTTCTATCATATCCCCACTTAGTCATCTATTTTCTAGACTCAGCAGTCTCAGTTTGTTTGTTTATTAATCTCTCCACATATGGAAGCTGTTCCATACTGCTAATCATTTTTTTCCCCCTTTTCTGCATCTTTTGCAATTTTAATATATCTTTTTTGAGATAGGGTGACCAGAACTGCATACAGTATTCAATGAGTGGATGTACCAGGGATTTATAAAGTACCATCATCATATTTTCTGTCTTATTATCTATCCCTTCCTAATGGCTCCTATCATTTTCTGAGGGTTTTGTTTTTTGTTTGTTTTTTGTTTTTTTAAACTGTCACTGTACATTGAGTGGATGTTTTCACAGGACTATCCATGATGATGCCAAGATCTCTTTCCTGAGTGGTAACAGCTAATTTAGACCTCATCATTTTGTATGTATAGTTATGATTATTTTTTCCATTGTGCATTACTTTGCACATATCCGTGCTGATTTTCATCCGCTACTTTGTGGCCCAGTTTAGTGAGATTCCTTTGTAACTCTTTAAAGTCAGCTTTGGACTTAACTATCTTGAGTAATTTTGTATCATCTGTAATTTTAGCCATGTCGCTGTTCATCACCTTTTCAAAATAATGTAGGAATATGTTGAACAGCACCAGTCCCAACACAGGTCTTTGGGAGACCCCACTACTTATCTCTCTCCATTGTGAAAACTGACCATCTATCTCAACCCTTGGTTTCCTATCTTTTAACCAGTTACCAATGCATGAAGGATTATCCCTCTTATCCCGTGACTACTTAGTTTGCTGAAAAGTCTTAAGAGAGGGATCTCATCAAAGGCTTTCTGAAGTGTGAGTACACTATATTGACCAGATCATCCTTGTGCATGTGGTTATTGACACCCTCAAAGAATTCTAACAGATTGGTCAGGCACGATTTCTCTTTACAAAAGCCATGTTGACTCTTCCCCAACATATTGTGTTTATCTGTATCAGAGAAAGGATTGGATATGAATCCCTGAATCTGTTCCCACAGCTCCAGTTTTGTTTAATGGTTGTGTTCTGGTTCCAGTTCAGAGGTGTTCAACAATCTCATGAGGTTTCAACCCTAACTAGTGCAAAAATCACCAGATTCCTTTCCATTTCCACCATTCAAAAAACAGATAGCAAGTGTCGGTGTCATCAAACCTAAACCCTTACCGTTATTTCACCTGGACTCCACAACTTAGACTAACCCACAGTGAAATCATGCCAACACTTCATTGAGCCATTTCTGATTTTTTCACGCTTAGCTGATATCCTAACTCTGGCTCAACACTGAGAGGAGCAAAGCACCTCCAGCCAGGTGGAGGATATGACTCGCATGTAGATGGCAGAAGAAAAGTGCAGTAAAATAAATTATTGGGATTTGAGGGCATAAAGCTTCCTCCACAGCAAAAGCAATGAATACATGACTTTAGACTGTCCTGATCATTTGGATACCGATAAACTTTGTCTCTTTACAAATCCATGAAAGTCACAGATACTAAAGTCCATTAACAGTTTGGCAGTTGGAGGTTTAGTTTCAGCTAGAAAAAGTGAAGTGACAAGCAGAAGTTAAGCTCTTCAGTCATGCTATTTGCTAACAAGATTTGTATATGGAACCTTAAGGCACTCTCACATCCTGTATTAGGTGTGGCCTAAAGACAGCTCTTCCAAACAGCAAATAAAAGAGTCTCTCTGCCCTTAGATAGCTTTCGCCAGCATCAGTGTCTTATTCTGATGCATCAGAGCAACTTACAAAGGTAACCATACGTGTGTCAAAGCAAACATACTGTTTCCACAGCAGGACATACCTAAGTATATGCTAAGAGCAACATATCCCATCAGCACATGTGGAGAGAAAGCTGAGCTCAAGCCAGGCAACATCATGTTATGCAGGAATGCTGAATGAAGGAAGGAAATGAATATCTTATCTTTACATAAATAACACACGTAAGGCTCAAACTGTTTGGCAAATGATGCTCTGAGGTGAAAAACCCAGCAGAAGCCAGTTAAGTCTTAATAAAATGGAGGAAAAGAGCAATCTTCATTCTGTCCTCGAGAGGTTTTGATGTTTTGTTTGTTTGCTTACCCTCAAAAATGTCTTCATCTTTGTGCAACTGCTGTGTGTGCTTCACATTCATTCTTAATAACTGGGAGAGGACAGAGTCACTATCTGATGCATGCAGCCACTAAAAATGATAGAAGATACATGCAGAGCTGGGCAAATAACTGATTTTTCAGTCTGTTGGCATCTCTAAAAGAAAACCAGAAAAAAAATTGGTTCAGGTCAAACTGAATCTGATTTTGTTTCAGAATTTTCAATGAATCAAAAGAGCCGGGTTTCTATTCTGGAGCAGGGATTTGAACCTGGAATTCTCGCATTTCCAGTGAGTGCCCTGACCATTAGGATAACCATTATTGGGGAGGGACGTGGAGTGACAGTATCACCACCAGGTTCCCTTCCTCGGGGCATTTTGTGAATGGAGGAAACTATTCATGCCAAATTCATGAATAGTTTTGTGTTGTCTTAAACTGCATTTTTTGGACAAAAACAATTTATTACAAAAATTTGCCCAGCTCTGCTTACATGTGGATCCATAAATAAATGCCCCAATCTTGCATTTTCTCCAGGTGCAGCACTCCTGCTAAAATCCATGGGAGTACCATGCTGGAAGGATTTACCAAACTGGACTCTGAGAAAATAAGATAGATCCTATTGCTTTTTAACCACGGATCATAATCTTACCCAATGGGATAAATTTTGCCCCGTGATGCAGGCATAAAATTCAGTAAAATTAATGAGGGATACACCCCATAACACAATTTAACCGGTTTTACATTGTCAGCATTTTATTATTAAGCTACGCCTTTGTTGTTTTAATTAACTGTTAATGTACTAAATATTTTGTAATCTAGTGGTGGATGTAATAGCAAAAATGGTGGCGCAGAGAATGGCAGCTCTTTCTCAATAAGAGTTTCTGTACAGTGATTCATAGCAGGGCAACTGAGGTCCACCTGTACATCGGGAATAATGGGCTGCCTAATGGATTGCAACGAGTATCATGTTTGCTGCAGCTGCTACAGGCAAATTTGGACTAGTTTTCACTTCAATTGCCATTAAGAATTTCATTAAAATGTGACTCTAATGAGCATGATCTACTACCTCTTTTAAATGTTTTCCAAGTTGTTGTATTGTGCAAGCAGTTCCTGAAATAAAACAAGAGTTGTTCAGCTGAATTGAAAATATAATAATAAAGTAAACAGGCAATGCACATGCCTGGGAATTTAAGCCCCACAGGTTTAGGACAGTGGTAAAGTAATGCCAAAGTGTTACAAGGACTAAAGTCAATCACTACACTCATTTGACTTGCAAGGTTAATGAAATCTGGGGCCAAACGAAGCCCTAGAATAACCAAAGAAAATGCCCTTTAAATTCAGTGGGGCCAATATTTGGACCACTGATTTCAAAGGGAGTCAAAGCATTAGAGTCATATTAGAGTTATTCTCCTCAGTCAAAGCTAACATAGAATGAAATTAGGGAAAGATCTATTACTGTGATGTTTGTTGTTTGACCACACTCATGTAAGGTACATTAAATGGACAACTCAGGCAGAATGTGGTTACAGTAAAACAAATAATTTCACTGTAATCTCACTATTTCAGACTATGATTTCTAAGCAGTGGGTGGAAAATCACCATTGTAATGTTAAAAATAAAACATTTCCCAAAGTGACTTGAGTGTGACGAAAAGCACAAACAAAGATATATACTGAAAACTCAGCCTTACATTTTACAGGCTTTGACAAATAGCTTATTAGTAAAACTAATTCTCACGAGTCTATATGCTGTCTTGATTTTTCTAGTCTAGCTCTACCCCATGCCCAATTTCATGCCAAAACATTAACTAATTAAGAAACAATTACATCCCACTCCTTCTGAGTTTCTGTTTCCTCCAAGTAATCTCTAAATATGAACCTAGTGCACAAACTCTCTGCTTGGCACACTGGACCTGGCAGCTGTGCTTTTATTTTGCTATGAAAAGCCTCAGAAGGAAGGTAAGTCTGTTCCACTCACAGCGGAGCTGAACGTGGATTCACTGTGCTGACCTTCTGCTAACACTGAGGACTGGTCTACACTGATAGACCTATATCAGTATAACTATGTTGCTGAGGGGTGTGAAAAATCCGCACCCCCGAGTGACTCAGGGTATGTCTACACTACGAAATTATTCCGATTTTACATAAACCAGTTTTGTAAAACAGATTGTATAAAGTCGAGTGCATGCGGCCACACTAAGCACATTAATTCAGCAGTGTGCGTCCATGGTCCGAGGCTAGCGTCGATTTCAGAAGCGTTGCACTGTGGGTAGCTATTCCGTAGCTATCCCATAGTTCCCACAGTCTCCCCTGCCCCTTAGAATTCTGGGTGGAGAGCCCAGTGGCTGATGGGGCAACAATTGTCGCGGGTGGTTCTGGGTAAATGTCATCAGTCATTCCTTCCTCCGGGAAAGCAACGGCAGACAATCATTTCGTGCCCTTTTTCCCTGGATTGCCCTGGCAGACGCCATAGCATGACAACCATGGAGCCCGTTCAGCCTTGTTTTTTTTTTTTTTTTTTTACGACCCGTATGTGTATGGATGCCACGGAACAGAGGCGATACTCCAGCGCTACCCAGCAGCATCATTTGCTTTTGCATGATAGCAGAGACGGTTATCAGTCATTCTGTACCGGTCTGCTGCGGCGTAAATTGGCATGAGATGACGGTATCCGTCCTTCTGTACTGTCTGCTCTATCAAGGGGTGCCCCTGGCTGAGATTGGCCAGGGGCACAAAGCAAAACTGGGAATGACTCCCTGAGTCAATCCTCCTTTAGGTTTCTAAAAATAGAGTCAGTCCCTGCCTAGAATATGGGGCAGTGTACTAGAGAACCAGTGTATCAGAGAGCACAGCTGCTCCATGTCAGATCCGCAGAAATGAATGAGCTACATGCATTCACGGGGTGCCCTACAACACCCCACTTGCTTCCTCCTCCCCAACCTTCCTTGGCTACTGTGGCAGTGTCCCCCCCCATTTGTGTCATGAATTATAAAGAAATCAGGAATAAAGAAACAGTGACTTGTTAGTGAGATAAAATGAGGGGGGGCAGCCTCCCGTGCATGACAGTCCAGGCACGACATTAAACGGTGCGGTGAGAAGAAGCCAGCATGCCATCGCTATGACGTCCAGGCAGGACGAATCTTTCTTACACAGGAAAAGGAGAGGGCTGATGGAGCTCACCTCTAGTGCTATGATGAGGACGGTTACCAGTTGTCTGTACCATACTGGGAATGACTGAGATCATCCTATTTCACCAGGCGCCCTGGCCAGCCTCACTGAAGCCAGCCAGAAACATCCATGGTGATAACAAGGACGGCTACCAGCCTACTGCACCGTCTGCACCAGGCAGGGAGAGAGTGGATACTGCTCTTCACTGCTGCAGCATGCATCTAAGCAGCATTCAGTAACAGGGTGACATTGAAAGAAGTCAAGATGATTTATTCTTTTTCTTTCATGTGGTGGGGGAGGAGTAAATTGACGAGCTATTCCCTGAACCACGCCAGACAATGTGTTTGGACCTAACAGGCATTGGAGCCTCGAAGAGAATACTTTCGGAGACTACTGTGGACTCGTGGAACTGGAGCCCTCATCATAGTGTCCTCCATGAGCGTCCATTGGTCGGTTCTTTACGCTTGCCACAGACTGTGTAGCCTGCGAGATTTCTTTTTCAATGCTTTGGATCTCGCTCTGTAACGGAGCTTTGATAGGAACGTTGTTTCCCATAAGTCAGATCCAATATCTCCCGTACCGTAAGCGGAGCTCTTTTGGGATTTGGAACTGCATTGCCACCCCAGTCGACAAGCTCCACGCTAGCAAACAGGAAATCGAACAATAAAATTCGCGGGCTTTCCTGTTTATGGACTGCATCCGAGTTCAGATTGCTGTCCAGAGCGGTCACAGTGGTGCCCTCGTGGGAGACCGCCCGAGGCCAATACCGTCGATTTGCAGCCACACTAATCCTAATCCGATATGGTAATACCGATTTTAGCGCTACTCCTCTCGTTGGGGAGGAGTACAGAAACCGATTTAAAGAGCCCTTTATATCGATATAAAGGGCCTCGTAGTGTGGACGGGTACAGCGTTAAATCAGTTTAACACTGCTAAAATCGGTTTAAATGCGTACTGTAGACCAGGCCTTAGTTATCCCCCCTGTGGACTGCATTGTGTAAGGAGAACAGCTTCTCCCATCAACATAGCTACCATCTCTTTGGGAGGTGGATTAACTCCTCCGACAGGAGAGCTCTCTCCCATCAGCTTAAGCGCCTTCCTTACAGTGCTACAGCAGCACAAGGGCATCAGTGCAGCTGTGCCAATACAGCGTTAAGTATAGACGGGCCCTCACTTGCCGTGTGACCTTGGGACATGCAGTGTAGGTGTTGCCATGGAGGTCCCAGGATATTAGAGAGAGACAAGGTGGGTGAGGCAGTTTCTTTTATGGGACCAACTTTTGTCAGTAAGAGAGGCAAGCTTTTGAGCCAGGCAGAGCTCTTCTTCAGGTCCGGGACAGGCAGTCACAGTGTCGCAGCACAATGCAAGGTGGGACAATGTGTTTAAGGTAAGTAGTTAGTGAATATGGTAAGGGTCCATTCCAGACAGAGTGGTCCCTTAACACCTCTGCAGCCAGAGGACAAAAAGAGGGGGTTAGTGGGTTACAATAATAAGCGATAAATCCAATGTCTCTCTTCAGTCCATGATTTTTAGTGTCTAGCAGAGTAATGAACGGAGACACTGGATTTATGGCTTATTACAGCAATCTGAAATAAGGGGCTCTGGAATGTCATGGCATCATCATTTTTAAAAGTGGGAGGGCACCTTTTACTGGCCATAAGGGCAAGTGATGAGGGAAGGGAGCAGAGAGGAGCGAGCGCAAGGTTGGGTCTTAGGGGGGAAGAGGTGGCATAGGAATGGGGCCTCGGGGGAAAAGGCAGCGCAGGGGAAGGGGCTTCAGGGGAAGAGGCAGTGTGAGGGCAGGGGTTAGGGGAGAAGGGCAGCATGAAGGAAAGGGTTGGAGGGAATCGGAGGTGTGGGGGCAAGGCTGGAGGGAAGGGCAGCACAGGGGGCGGGGCCACAGTTAGGATGCCGGTGGCCTCCCCACTTTTAGGGAGCTTCTGCCACTCCTGTCTGTAACCCACTAATCCCCCTTTTTTTGTCCTATGACTGCAGAGGTGTTAAAGGGCCACTGTGCTTTGAATGGCCCCTTACAAAATGCGCTAATTACTTATGGTAAACTCTCTGTTCCATCTTGCATTTTGCTGTGCAGCTGGGAGTCCCTTTTCCAGAGCTGAAGAAAAGCTTTGTGTTGCTCAAAAGCTTGTCTCTCTCACCAACAGAAGTTGGTCCAGTAAAATATATGACCTCACTCTACCTTGACCTTTGGACAGTTTTTAATTCTGGCCAGAAGAAGCACACCGCAGGGTAACCATAAATGAGGAACAACATCTAGCAGCCAAAAAGCAAAAAATAGAGGGACAAAGATGTTTTTATGACATTTTTTCCCCATGTTTGTTTCCATAAAGCCCAGTTGCGTGTTTTATGGGTCACTTCATGACTCTCCAACCAACTGGATTCTTAACATTGGATGGGGGAAAGTTCTGTGTTTCTTTTATTAAATGAAATGGACCAGAGAATCCATCACATGAGACATTTAACCCTTCCTGTCCCTCATCTGATCCTTTAAAAAAATGGGTATGGTAATATTGAGGTGGCTCAAACTTGACACCATATTCAAACCCACTTTCTCTCCAACCCACTTAACTTTGTGGAAATGCAGATTTGGATACAAATCCAGATCCCAACTTTCCACTCTTACCATCTCTAAACATATGACATGGCAATAGGAAAGACGAGCTAATTTTTTTACACCATCTTCGCAATGCTTGTTTGAAAAAAAAGGCTATGTAGGAGCAAATCATTATTACCAAGTTTTATTAATTTTTGTTTTCTGCAACTTGATAACATCAAATATAACACTTAGCAATTATCTGAATTTGCCTTCTCAGTAACGTTCCCAAGGGCACCACTGACCACTTAGAGAGTCAATACTTTTCCATAGCTTATATGCATCTCCTCTTAATTCATTTCACTCTTTTTTTTAATGCCACACTAAAATAGTCATCTCTTTCATGCATTTTACTTGATATCTTCTGAACTTTTACTTAATCACTTTCTAACTGACTTTTCAGTTACCATAGTGCCCTTTTTTCATGTAATCGGAGACAGCAAGGGATGACAGGAAAGCTGCTCATTTCAAAGGCTTACTGCAATTTGTTCTCCTGCAAACCTATTCCTTATGATAAAAGGAGCTGTATACATCTGTTCTGCAATAGAGAACTCATTATCTTTTTGAGCTTCTATTAACTACAAGTTGTGCAGCATATTTAAAAAAATGGCTGGCCATTTTGTAAGTGAAGTAGGGGACCTGTCATATATGTTTAGCTAGACATTTCAATTTTCATTTTTGTGTTTGGGTACCCACCCCAATAGTTAAAAACAAGAAAGAGTGGGGCAACCAAAAATAAAATCCCTCTTGGAATTGTCTGTTGAGATGAAATTGTTGTAACAGTACTGATAAATGTCAGATTTCTTTCTTTCTTTTTTTTTTTAAAGTGTAATTGTTGTGTGACAAAATAGCAGGGCTGGGTCAATTATCATGATCATGGAAAATCATGCAACAGCACTCCCTTGAACTTTGTAGCCAGTGGATCATGCTGTGTCAGCATATTTCAGAAAAAGAAACAGACCTGATGCATTATGAGACACTTAAGTGTCCCAAGTCCACATTATATTAACAAATGTATTCCAGCATCCAGAAGGCTCCTCTGGGAAACAAACAAAGAATGTGCTGGATACATAAAACAGAACAATTACAAAGCTTATCGAGAGCTTTAATTATCTGGAATTCATTGGCAGCCTTTAAAAAAGAATGTTAATGAGACATAAGAATTCAGAATGGGATATGTGTATATATTAGGGAACCCCAGAATCATAAATGTGTATGTCTCCATCTGGTTTGCTGTTTTTCCACTTAGAGAGACACAACATGCAAAAGTCATAGTAACACTTGCTTATTTAATACACTGAAATGATGCCGGTCCTTGAATATCACTAGTAGGAACCCCACCCTCCCACCTTCTGGAGGACTATTTCACAATGAAATTTATTCCTAAACTATTCCTAAAAGTTATGAGCACATCAAAACAATGAGAAGCCAATGAAGGGAAAAATCCTTTTTGTAGAAATCCTCAAATTCATGTACTGTGCCTGTGTGATTATAATAAGATACCATCTGTATAAAGAAAAATGTGAAAAGGAGGACACAAAGAAACAGTGATAGAGGCAGACCTCTTTCCCTGGCTCCTGAAATTCAATCACAATCAAAGTAAAGGTGTATTCAAAATCTCAGTGTTTTATAGATTGGCAATTGCAATCTAAGTTTTTCAAAGTGCGTGTTCATTCAAAACCAACATCAAACTGACTTGTTAGCTACAGGCTCAATCCTGATCCCATACAAGTCAGTGGGTGGGGAAAAAAAGCTGTCATTGCAGAATGAAGCTCTAAGAGAGAGAATGACATTGGTCTCTCTTCCTCCTCAATGCTCATTAAAGTTAATGGGCTAAATTTATGCCAGGTGTGATTCCACTATCATCAATGTAGAATTCAGCCCAAGGAGAGTTATGCACATGCCTTGGTGGTGGAATGTGCACCCTAATATTTTGGTTTTAAAAAGAGTCCTAAGATGAGTAAGAATAACAACCGTCAAGAAATGATACATGGACAATTACAATCCAGTGATAAAATAATTCCACTCCATGAAACACAGATCCCAATAACTTCACTCTCCCAGTGCCACAGCTGCAAGTCTTGTTAACAGATCTCAAGGAAAAAGAGTTCCAGATCATTGGGCCTTTTATGTCACTTTAATGTTTAGGGAGGCAGCTGGGGAAATATATTAGCTTATGCTCCAGTATTCATAGTGGATAGTTTATGAGCTAAATGAAGGACCAGGTTTCTTTTTTTAAATGGCTACCTGCAAAACTATTTCCGGAACTAGGGTATAATTAAATTAATTAAACGAAAATATTCATTAAATTATACATTGTAACATTAACTTGGCAGCAACCAATGAGGCACATTCGCAGACCTGTCTCTCCCAGCTAACTGTCTGCAGGAAAGAACATTCACAAGGGAGACAGGCTGTGAAATAGATTCATTCCAGGGCTTGTGGATTTTAAGATTAGACTGGTTGTTTCTTTTCATGCAAAATGTAAACATATCTGCAATTGCTTCTAAGAGAAAACCAAGTGCTCATAAACTATGATCAATACGGTTCACTACTGTAGTAAGTAATTTCGCTATTTTTTCCTTTTAACTGACACTCAAATTACTCCACAGCAAAGATTGTCACTCTTCATTTAATCTGAATGAGCAGAGATAAGAAGTATCAGAGGGGCAGCCGTGTTAGTCTGGATCTGTAAAAGCAGCAGAGAATCCTGTGGCACCTTATAGACTAACAGACGTTTTGGAGCGTGAGCTTTCGTGGGTGATATCCCATTGTCAGACGCAGGTAGTGGAACATTTCCAGGGGCAGGTATACTATATGCTAGCAAGCAAGGCTAGTGATGAGAGGTTAGTTCAAATCAGGGAGGATGAGGCCCTGTTCTACGCAGTAGCGGTGTGAAACCCAAGGGAGGAGAAAGCTGGTTTCTGTCACATTGGGCAAGCCAACTATCACAGCTTTGTTTAGTCCTGTAGTCTGATGTGTTCAAATTTGGCATGATGACTGAAGCTACAGCAGTTTTCTTTGAAGTCTGGTCCTGAAGTTTTTTTCTGCAGGAAGGCCACCTGTAAGTCTGCTATAGTGTTGGCCAGGGAGGTTGAAGTGTTCTCTACAGGTTTTTGTATTGGCCATTCCTAATATCTGATTTGTGTCCATTTATCCTTTTCCGTAGTGACTGTCCAGTTTGGCCGATGTACATAGCAGAGGGACATTGCTGGCATATGATGGCGTATATTACATTGGTGGACGTGCAGGTGAATGAACCAGTGATGGTGTGGCTGAGATAAGAAGGATTGGCAATTGCCTATTTTTATACCATTTTTCTTCTAAGGTAAAATAGAGAAGCTGAGGAACTACAGGGTTTTTATCTTTCAACAAGAAAAGGGAGTTTGATGACTGATTTCTATTTTGTAGTCAAAGTTTTAAGTTTGATACACAGTTTAATAAAATAATTTTGTGAGTTTAGGGGTTTTTTTATTCCAGACTTGTTGATTGATAAGAATCTAAAACAGCATCAACAAAACAATTACATCATATAATATGCTTGTGGGACATAGCAAGAGGTAATACTATCTGCACTAATAATAAAAAGACTTTGTACATCAACAGTTCATTTTACAGAGGGGATCTCAAAATGCCTTAAACATTAGTTAACTTCAATGAATTACTGTACTTCATAATACATAGATGGCTAAAATGAGGGACAGAGAAGTTAAGTAATTTACCCAAGATGTCACAATAATGGGCCAGCTTCTCAGCTGGTGCAAACATTCACAGTGAGCATATGTCTACACTGCAACTGGGAGTGTGATTGCATCCTGTGTAGACATACCCAAGCTAGATTCAGCATGGGTGGCTACACTTGAGAATGTACCTAAGGTCCTGGGCAGCCAGGGCTAGGTCATGCAGCCATTCATGCTGCTGAGACTTCACTGCTATTGTTACTCCAGTGAGCTTTGGAAGACAGGATTAGAACTGAAAACAACCATGACAAACTGGAGAAATGATCGAAATCTAACAAGATGAAACTCAATAAAGACAAGTGCAAAGTACTTCACTAAGGAAGGAAAAATGAAGTGCACACAGGGCCGGTGCGTCCATTTAGGCGACCTAGGCGGTCGCCAAGGGCACCAGGATTTGGGAGGGTGGCATTTTGCGGCCCTTGGCAGCAATTTGGCGGTGAGGGGTCCTTCCGTGCTCCATGTCTTTGGCGGCTATTCGGCGGTGGGTCCTTCATTCGCTCCAGGACCCGCCGCTGAAGTGCCCCAAAGACCTGGAGCGCGGAAGGACCCCCCCGCTGCAGAATTGCCTCTGACCGGGAGTGCGGAAGGACCCCTGCCTAGGATGTCAAAAACGCTGGCGCCGCTTCTGAGTGCACAATTATAAAATGGAGAATAACTGGCTAGACGGTAGTACTGTTAAAAGGGATCTAGAGGTTATAGGAGATCATACACTGAATGAGTCAACAATGTGATGCATTTGTGAAAAAAGCTAATGTCATTCTGGGTATATTAACAGGAGTGTTGTATGTAAGACACGGGAGGTAACTGTCCCAGTCTTCTCGGCCCTCGTGATGCCTCAGTTGGGGTACTGTGTCCAATTCTGAGTGCCACACTTGAGGAAAGAAGGGGATAAATTAGAGAGAATCCATACGAGAGCAATGAAAACAATAAACAGTTTAGAAATCCTGACCTATAAAGAAAGGTTAAAAAAATGAATATCTTTAGTCTTGAGAAAAGATCACTGGGGGGCAGGGGGTGGGAGGAACCTGGTAACAATCTTCAAATATGTTAAGGGCTGTTATAAAAAGGACAGGTTTCAGAGTAGCAGCCATGTTAGTCTGTATCCACAAAATGAACAGGAGTACTTGTGGGACCTTAGAGACTAACATTCATTTGAGCATAAGCTTTTGTGGGCTAGTGGGCTGTAGCCCACGAAAGCTTATGCTCAAATAAATTTGTTAGTCTCTAAGATGCCACAAATACTCCTGTTCATAAAGAAGGACAGTGATCTATTGTTCTCCATGTCTACTGAAGGTAGGACAAGAAGTAATGGTTTTAATCTGCAGCAAGAGTTATTTAGGTTAGACATTAGGAAAACATTTCTAACTTTATGAGTAGTTAAGCTCTGGAATAGGCGCCTAAGTAAGAGAGGTTGTAGAATCCTCACCACTGAATGTTTTTAAAAACACCTGTCAGAGGAGAACTAGATAAGTTCATAGAGGATAAATCCATCAATGGCTATTAGCCAGTATGGGCAGGGATGGTGTCTCTAGCCTCTGTTTGTCAGAAGCTGGGAATGAGCAACAGGAAAAGGACCACTTGCTCTATTCTGTTAATTTCCTCTGGGGCATCTGGCATTGGCCACTGTTGGAATTCAGGATACTGGGCTAGATGAACCTTTGGTCTGGCCCAGTATGGCCGTTCTTATTTTCAGAGATGTTCTCGGTTTGCCTGGGCCTGCTACAGTGCAGGGAACTGGACTTCTCAAGGTCCTTTCCATCCCTCCATGTCTATGATCCCAAATCTGCAGAGATCTGTGGTTAACCATATAGAGGCCCTCTCTCTACACACCATCTCTCATCCCAGCCAGTCCTTCCACCCCAGCTTCTTGGCAGTGGAACTTCACTACATTTATGCTATATAAGGGAATTCCTCTGTCCATGGCAGCCTCTTGGACTCCAGTAAGATGCTGTTCCATAGAAAACATATTACAGCCTCATCCACCATTCAACTCTGATTCATTCCCTGAATACCCTCTATGCACAGATCTGCCATGTCCCCTGCAGTGCTTTGGCTAGTGGCTGATCATCTGTTGAGTTCAAGAAGGAATTTTCCCCACACTGCAGTTTAGCATGAGCCATCAGGATTTCTTCCACCTTCCCCAAAGGGTCAGGGGTGGGGATTCCAAGTGCCATATTGGCTAGTTTTCTGCTACTTTGTGGAAGAGGTGTCCAAGTACACAGTTTTTTGTGAGCCAGTGTATCGTTATTACACCCTCATAGAAACCTTTCGTTTAGACCAACTGTGCTGCATAGGGATGAGCCTGATGTTGACTTCAAATAGTTGTATATATTGAAGTATCCTGCATCTAGACTCTCAACTTTTGCAGGAGGAAGACGTGGACTAGGGTCTCTAGCCCTGCACTGAGTTCCACTGCCTAGAGTGGACAGGTTGCTAAGGGTAACTTTCCTTATATGATGGGACCAATGCATATTGCCCTGGGCTGGGATACTGCTTGGTATCTAGGTTGTTATGTTCTAACCTTGTACAGCTATAGACGGTTATTTAAGCAGTTAAATAAAGTGCCTACCTGCCTTTAATCTTACCAAATGTATGCTTCATTTGACTCCTCTGTAATGTCCACATCAAGTTCACATGCCTTAGAAGTGAGTAGCAGAAACCCTCCTGTGACAGGGGCTGGCCCTCTGGCCAGGTCACCAGTTGAGTTTGCCCCCTTATGGGGTAAAATCCAACTTTATATATATATATATATAAATCCAACTTCCCCACAGAAGAAAGGGTCTTCAACCCACCTCCAGGGCTCTTGTGGGTGGTACACCCTTGATTTGGGTCTTGTCTCTGGGTATGTCTACACTACCTGCCGGATCGGTGGGTAGTGATCGATCTGTCGGGAATCGATGTATTGTGTCTTGTCTAGACGCAATACATCAATCCCCAAACGTGCTCCCTGTCGAGTCCGGAACTCCACCAGGGCAAGAGGTGGAAGCGGAGTTGACAGGGGAGCAGTGGCCGTCAATTCTGAGCCGCAAGGACGCAAAAGTCAATCTAAGTTGATTTAAGATACGTTGACTTCAACTACGCTATTCTCATAGCTGAAGTTGCGTATCTTAGATTGATCTCCTCCTCACTCCCAGTGTAGACCAGGCCTCTATCCCCAAGTGTGGGAGGGGAAGAGGGGTTTGCACTCCATTCATAAAAAGATGGTTTGTAGGAGAGCTAGGGTCTATCCCTTTCACCAAGTTCCAGCCCAAGATCATAAAGGAGGCAGCAATAGCAAACACCTTTGCATTCTGGGAAACTTCCTACCACTTACTTTCCCAGTCCAAGGCATGTTCAAAAACCTCACAAATGATCCACCAAAGTTAGAGAGAAGGGTTCCCTAGCCCTAGGGAGAGGGGCTAGTGCCTCTTCTAGGCCTGGGATAGCTGCTGTTTACTAACCTCTCCCTGCAGCCAGAACTTCTACTGTACCCTTACTCAGGAGCTCTCAGGATTGGTCTCTCCTGCTCTCCTGATTACCAGGGGTGGCTCTAGATATTTCACCTCCCCAAGCATGGCGTCATGCCTCTGGGAGCACTCTGCTGCTCGCCGGTTCCGTGGCTCCAGTGGACCTCCCACAGGCGTGCCTGCAGAGGGTCCTCTGGTCCCGCGGCTCTGGTGGACCTCCCGCAGGCGTGCCTGCAGAGGGTCCGCTGGTCCCGTGGCTTCGGTGGAGCCGTGGGACCAGCAGACCCTCCACAGGCACACCTGTGAGAGGTCCACCAAAGCCACGGGACTAGCAGACCCTCCGCAGGCACTCCACTGAAGGCACCCTGCCTGTCGCTCTCCCGGCGACCAGCAGAGTGCCCCCCGTGGAATGCCACCCCAAGCACGCGCTTGGTGTGTTGGGGCCTGGAACTGCCCCTGCTGATTACCCCACTTCTAGGCTGTCTGGCTCGCTTTAAAAGCTCCCCTCCTCCAGCTGAAGCAGGTTCTGCAAGTGCAGAACAGCAGAGTCACCTAGGCCCAAAACTGCTTTTTAACCCCTATCTGTAGGGTTCATACAAGCCCACCACACATCTTTTCAACAATCACTATACTGCATGTGGATTTACACTCGCATTATATAATGGGCATTAAAAATGTTTTAAACTAATTGCCAATTGTTACAAGAATGCCTAATGGACCCGGTCTATCTAAAAGAAACCTAACAGCACATAGAGTTTCATTTTAAAAACATGAAGCTGTTCAGCGTGAGAAAGAAAACTGTGAAAAAAGGACTGCAAGGGGTAACATTCTATTCTTGGATGTTCAGGGCAGAATTTGACACTAAATATTTTACTCTCTCCATTGAGTTCTGCATATACAGGGAGAGCTGGAATTCAGAGTTGAGAGAGAACTGTGTGCATGGAGGGTAAAATTCATCCCTGTGCAGAGAACAGTATAAGTATCCTGAACCACCTGAGACTGACTTAGTGTTATTTTGGGGACCATTCTAAGGTCTCATAGGGGACTTAGGTGGTGCGTGGGACTTTTGCTGGTTCTCTGCACAGGGGTGAATTTCTCTCATATTAAACTGATTTCTATTTGAAAATGTGATTAATACAACTTTAGAATTATACATGTTTAACTACTAGGATGAGATCCTGATCTCACTGCAAGCAGTGGCAAACTTCCCATTGACTTAATGAAGTCAAGATTTCACTCTTGAATGGATAGAAATTTTACAGCTAAAAGATAAACTGTAACACATCCCAGGTTTAGAACAGAGCTAAAATAAAAACAAACCCTTAAATCTGAATGATACCACTATTATAATAATGGATACAAACATCATTGTTACACTGTTTCTCACAATGTTAAAAATAACAAGCCTTAAAATTCAGTCATCAATATACATACAATTCCACCCACCTCCAAAAATTAAGGGGAATGATGAACTGTCTTCGTTCATAAATTACTTTACTATATAATAAAAATTATGGAGATTGCATTTGGCTCCATGTCATTCAGCATTTAACAATATAATTTACATAGTGTAACTATTCAGTCAGGTGTTAAAAGTCCATTGTCCTAAAATTCTAAACTTTAAGAGTATATGACTTTGAACACAAAAGGTATTTATTTATTAATGCAGCTTTTCATGGCCTTGTGTATTTCTTAAGGTGCAATATATTAATGAAGTAAAATAGAACATGAAATGGTCCTATCATATTTTTTTTAAGCTTGGAATAACCTTCTAAAATCATTTAAGAATTTCAAGTGGGTATATTTTATTATAGCAGTTTATAGTAGTTCCTTCTGTAGTTAAATTGACTAAACAATACCCTGTATAGATCCTATTGAAAGAATTTTCCTCAGGGATGCAATTTCTCACACTTGTTCTGTGCTCATAAATGTATTTTGTTTTGGAAAATTTCATCCACTTATGAGTTATACTCCTAGAATAACTTATCTAGTGAAGAGAATCAACAAAACATTGCTTCCCTGAACTTAATGTCGAAATGCTCTTAGTTGACATTGTAGTGCCTTTGCTAAACACTAAACAAAAAAATCATTTGAGTTCATAAAATTATGAATTATTAGAAATAAGATTCAGAGACAATATAATGGAAAAACATTTTTTAACTCTGCAAGTCAACAGTTAGGTCTGGTCTATGCTTAAAATTTAAGTTGATATAGCTAAGATGCTCATGCATATGAAAAATGCATATCTCTTGTCCCATAGCTCTGCCACCCTCATCTTCCATGTAGATGCAGTTAGATCGATAGAAGAATGCTTCAGTCAACCAAGCTACTGGTGCTCAGGAGGTGGTGTTCCTATAGTGACTGAAAAACTTCTGGTATTAGAATGCACGTACATGCCCAGGTGTGTGAGCATAAAATACACATGCCTAACAATTACCTTGACATCAACCAAACTATTCAAATATTTGCAGGCTCTCTGACTATTTATAGCATGTGACTAGCAGAGCACAGTGGGATAAGGTTTTCCCATCCCATGGAAATTTTCAACAGTTTTAAAATATTTCCTATTCCAAATTGGAACAAAAAGTCAACATCTGGAAAAAATGATCATGAACCAAACGTGCAAAAAATTAATCTTGGCTCAGACAAAACATTTCATTTTGATAATTTTGAAACATTAATTTTGATTTGACCATCTTTTATTCTTAACAATATTTTATTATGAATAGCTTGAATTAAACTGAAAGGCATTTGTAACTGAAAACTCAGAATTCTTCATTTCAACAATTTTGAAACTTTTAAAAAACATTTTTCAAGTCAAAAATTCACTGAAACTGACCCTTTTCCATGAAAAACTTTCATTTTTGACAATCTGGCATTTTCTGATGACAAATTCTCAAACAGCATTAGAAAGTAGTATTTTAAGCCACATGGTATTGTTCCTGTTCTCATATTGCCAGTCACAAACGTTCAAAAAGTATTAGTTAGGCCCCCAAAATTATGAGATTGACTTGAAAACCCTGACGTGTTTTTTTTTGGAAAAAAAATAATAAATGTGATTTTTTTTTTAAATATCTTCTGATTTTTCAGTCCTCATAGTGCACTGTCACATTTGCAAACCTTCCTCTGCAATCATAAGGGCTAGAAACTTTTTTTTTAATACATGAAAACTGCAATTTTCACACAATCACGTGCCTCCAGGAGGTGGAGCTTTAAGTAAAATATCAAATATCTTGAGATTTGCAATAAAACAACAGTTGACAGCACTAATGTTTTCTGACTAGAAAATAAACTTCTAAAATGAGAAAATAGCCAATTATTTCTGATGAGCAGCATCTAACAAATAGTGTTTTCTTGTTCAAATATAAATGCACAGAATAGGTAAAAATCATCCGTGTCCAGAAAGTTATCACAAGGACTGTGCACCACTTATGTCTCACTTAAGCCTCAGCACAAGATGTTCAGTGGTACATAGCCTCTTGTGCCAGTTCTCTGGATGAGGAACACATCAGTGAAGAACACCTGTTTCCCAGACATTTATGCCAATCAAAACCAAAGCATTCATACTAATGTTTGTGAATAAAAGGGGGCATGAACATGATCAAACTAAACATCTGTTCAGAATTCAACAAATGATCATGGCATTTGACCAATTATAGTCAAACTTCTCTATGAAGGCTGCAATTTGTTTTATGAAAATGAAATATTAAGAAGTTTTATTCTCTATAGTAACTTTGAGGACATACATTATGAACTTCTCAAGGGGAACCAGAGGGGTAATCTTAAAAGTAACATTTAACAAGGGATCAGTAGTGGATTGCTTCTATGTTCCAAAGACCTTATAAAACTTCTTTTCCTTGTCATACTTCAAATGGAGTAATTAATTCTTTTACAGCGTATTATCTTAGTTAATGTCTCCAAGCTGCAAGCTTCTACTTGACCTTCCTTATAACCCCTCCCTGTGCACCTTCCCAAATCTATAATGGCAAGTAATGGTCTAAAAGACTATATATGACACTTCACTGAATAATGCATCTTTTAGAAAATGGTCATGCTTCTTGCAGATTAATTTGCATATCAAAAGTAACTCTATACTTCCTAAAAGCCATATTAGACTACAAGAGATATGCAGCCATGAATTATGGCTTTTTTCTAACATTCTGTTTTTAAATGATAGTATCTTAACTTCAGCTTACCTCAAGATACAAGTAATAAAAACTCTGATAAGGAACCGCAAAACATATTTGTGGGAATCAGAAGATTCTTCAAACCATATAACATGAAATACTCTCTAATTTATGATGAAGGCTGAATTTTCTTGACAGTTCCCTATTTAACTTATACACAGCTATTTCTCTTACTCAGCCATCTCTATTATTATCCCAAATAGTAAACGCTTAGCAGCGATCTTCAAAATCTCCAGCAACGTAGAGCGGTAACTTTTATAGTGCATAGTATTATTAAAATCAAGACAGAAAACAGAGCGGTATTTGTACAAGCCCAAATGGAAGCTTTATTCAGAAGACCACTTGCATATCTAACTTTTGTTTAAAAAAATATTAACCACTATCTACAAGTCAACCATGTAACATAATTTTATCAATGTAAGGCAAGTAAATAAATATATATACTGCATGTGCAATATGAGTATGTAGAAACGTCCTCACTCTCCTTATGGCTACAGAGATCTTGGCACTTGCCAGGGCATTTTGGAGTCTCCAGCAACAGCAGCCATTTCTGTACAAACTCAAATCCAATATATAAAAAAAGCAAGAGCTGGTGGTATGCTTCGAAATACTCATGTTAAAAACGAAAGGGAGAATAATTGGCCCATAAATATGATTTATTATAGGACACAGCTATCAGAGGCACCCATCACAACTGCTCTGTAGAGGAGCTGCATATACAATTATGTAACATTGTTCATCAGTATGTAGCAGCAATAAAGTGATTGCTGTTGAACCTTGCAAATGGCTTCCTAACCAGACAGCTCCCAACAGGCCACTGAGAAGGCTAACATTCACAATAATTACAGAACTCGCAGAAACGCTGAGAATTTCAAAGTAGATGGATGCTCAGTTTCTACAATCCCTTAGCTTAAAAAAGAAAAAATCTCAGTTGAACCTGCTAATTATATTACCATATAAGAAATGAATGAAATAAAAACAAGCTAAAAATACATTGTCAGCCTCTTGTGATTTAGTGCATGGCAATATACACAACATTTGCAATGCAGACACGTTAACAGTGCTCTGAGGAATAATACTGTGGCCAAAGAGAACTAACGTGATCCTGGGATGCATAAATACAGGAATCTCAAGGAGCAGAAGGAAGGTTATTCTACCTCTACATTTGGCACTGGTATGATCATTGCTAGAATATGGTGTTCATTTCTCGAGCCCACAATTCAAGAAGGATGTTGATAAACTGGAGAGGGTTCAGAGAAAAGCCATGAGAATGATTAAAGAATTAGAAGATATGCCTTCTAGTAACAGACCCAAAGAATTCAACGTATGTAGCTTAACAAAGAAGGTGGGAGTTGATTACAGCCTAAGTATCTATATGAGGAACAAATATTTAAAAATGGGCTTTTCAATCTAGCAGAGGAAGGTATAATACAGCGTAATGGCTGGAAGCTGAAACTAGACAAATTCAGACTGAAATAAGGTAATTTTTTTTAACATTGAGAGTAATTAGCCATTGGAACAATTTACCAAGGTTTGTGGTGGATTCTCAATCACTGACAATTTTTAAATGAAGATTAAATATTTTCTAAAAGATCTGTTCTGGGAATTATTTTGGGGAAGTTCTATGCCTATGTTGTAGAGGATGTCAGACTAGAGGATCACAATGGCTCCTTCTGCCGTGGAATCTATGAATCTATGAACGCAAATACTTTAACTGTCAGGGTCCTACATTGGAGTTGAGGCAGAAAGGTTTTTCAACCCTACCTTCCATCTATGCCTCCACAAAGGAGCCAAACACTTATAGCCATTAGTGTTTCTCTATAGCTGGTCAGGAAAAACTGAAAAAAACCAAAAGCAGAAATGTTTTTAATGGGAAAACAAAACAATCCAAAAAAAAAAGAATATATCCATTTTGTCAGACAGTCATTTCAATTGACAAAACATTTCAATAGAAAACTTTTGACCAAGAGTCCCACGTGTTTTAAAAATACCTCTAACTTTGTATTGAGATGCAAGAGTATCCCCTAAAGAAAGTCTTGTAGGCTCTTACTTTCTGCATAAGTTCAAAGGACTAATGAAATAAGGAAGAATGTATTAATTCTACCGGGCATGGTTCATAAAGGAATCTATAGATTGAACCCAGCTGTCTGGTTTGCAAACAGTGGAAGTGAGCAGGCGTATCATAGCACCAGTAAAGTCTAGGTAAGCAGCATATTGGTGGTAAAGAAACCATCATGCAAATTATGCATCTACAAAGAACCTAAACCAGTGAACTGAGCACTGAAAAGATGCCACTATTGACTGCCCACAATTGATGACATCTTTGCAGAACTGTCCAAAGCCAGAATCTTTATGGTCTGTGAGGTGAGAAATTGATTTTGGCACATAAGCCTGGATAAAGAATCCAGCATGCTGACAACTTTTGAAACACCATTTGGCCATTATGGAAGGCTATGTATGGTGATTGGCATAAGCCAAGAACCAGAGGTGTTCCAAAGAAGACTCACTCATGCACTGGAAGGACTGCCTGAGGTGAAAATAACGGAAGATGGTATCTGCATTTCAGGTGAAGAGAGCAATGAAACAGAAGCCGAATGAGACCATGAATGAAAACTATAAAAGCTTTTCTACAGAAATACAGGGACAAGAATATAAAACTCAACCTCCCAAAAGTGTGACTCAAACAGCTTGAAGTGACATACATTGGACATCTGCCCATAGCAGAGGTCCTGAAAGCAGAGTCCCAACAAGATCAAGCTCTCGTGGATGGCACAGAGCTTCACAGTAATGATACATTTTCTGTTCCAGTTCTGTCCACACTTGGCTGCAGTAGCATAACCTGTATGTTAGCTCACAAGGCAGAATGTTGGGTGGGACTGGGTAGGTCCTCAACAGCAAGCATTTGACATGCTGAAACAAATTATAATGGATACTCCTGTCCTGAAGTACTATGAGCCAGGAGAGCCACAGATATTCCAGTGTGATGCATGGAGAGAGGAATAGGTGCAGCTATTTTCTGTTTTGCAAGACCAGCTGGTCACTTATATTAGCAGAGCCCTGTCAGAGACCGACTGTGGCTGTGGTATTTGAAGAAAAGTAATTACATCAGTATACCTATGACTACTCATTAATAGTGTAATCAGATCATGAACCTCTAGAGACAAGAATGGCAAAGCCCCTTCTTATTGCTCCTAAGAGATTTCAGTGCTTGTTGATGCGCCTACAGCATTACCAGGTAGAGATCAGATATTGTCCAGGGTGGCTACTAGTGTTAGCTGACACACTGAGCAGGGCATATATACCCAGCATGAGTGAGTTAGGGGAAGAGATCAGGACATTGAATCCATTAACATGCTGTGCTATCTCCCAGCTTCTGTAGAGGATGGAAATCAAAGAGGCTATGGAAAAGATGTCCAATCACAGGCAGCCAAGAGAGCGATAGTCGCAGGGTGGCCAGAGGACAAAAGCCAAGCACTCATAGAAGCAGAAACATATTTTCAAATTAAAGATTAACTGAGCATGCAGGATGGAATCATATTTTGAGAAGAGAGGGCTACTGTCCCTGCCTCATTATATGAGGATGTCATGCAACAAAATACATACCCCACACTTGGGCACTGACAGCTGTCTTGAATGGGTTCATAGTGTGTTTACTGACTGGGAATGAATGCACAATTCCACTTCGTGATAAAAGGATATGACACCTGCCGTTCATGTGATAACTGCCAGCAGAAAAACACTGTTACCACATGAACTCCCCACCCAACCATGGGAAAAGGTGTACTTAACTACAGTAGAATACTAGTCACATTTTTGGGAGGTTGATGCCCCGCCTGATACAAAAAGCAAGCCAGTGATTGGCACACTGCAGGCCCACTTTGTGAAATATGGCGTTCTGGACCATTTGTTCACTGACAACAGACCCCAATTTGCCTCAGAAGAATGCAAGGAATTTGCATACAAATGGGAATTTGACCACCACACTACCTTGCCAGCATACCCTCAGAGATATGGCAAAGTGGAATCAGCTTTGAAAACAGCTGAGACTGTTACACAAACCTCCTTCTGGTTCAGACAACTTGTTAGCATTTCTGGATCACAAGTATATCCCAAAACAGTGGTGCCAAAACAGTACAACACAGGCACAGATGGGAAGGACGACGAAAACCCTGCTACAAGTGAGGAGATATCTCAGCAACAAGGATGGGGACACTGTCGAGAGAGATGACCAACAATCAGGGAAAGCAGGCACTAAGTATGACAGCTCAGCCAAGGACTTACCAACCCTGGAGACAGACACATGTGTGAGGGTACAGCCATTAGAGAGACACCAGAAGGAGTGGACTAAAGGATTCATGAGGGATGCAGTGGTACTGAGGTCATATGAGGTGACTACTCAAGAGGAACAAGTGATCTGAAGGAACAGGCACTTACAAGCAAGCAGACGCAATCACAGAATGGAAAGACAGCAAATCATCCAGAGGCCAACCCACAGGCAGGGAGGAGTCTCCACAGACAGTCTGCTAGACTCTGAGACAGGTGACAGGAAAACAGAGATAGGTCACTCCCAGTGTGGTCACTTGCTGAGAAGGTGAGACTATCACCAGCTGAGTCTGTCGTAAAGATAAGCCTCTCACTTGGCTATATGCTAGCAACCTATGGCCAAAGGAACACCAGATGAGGCGGGGGAGTCTCAGCCAGAAATTATTTGTTCAAAATGTTTAAAGGTTTGTAAAACAGGGAAGGTTATCATGATCAGTGGAACTACAGTCAGAAGCCCCATGTTTCCTGGAGGGATTGTCACTGAAGGGAACACAAGTAGAACAGGGAATGATGTAGTAGGCTAGAAGCATCTCAGCCACATGGACAGAGCAGCCCACAGGGTTTAATAAAGTTCCACTTGTTCAACTTAACTGGCATTCAGCTTCACTCTTTGCACATGAAACACTCAACACCAGGAAAACAACTTTTCAAAAAGTGTTAGATCCTTTGCTTCCATTCAATAATAAAAAGAAGAAGAGAGAAGATTCGTGCAAGCTGTCAAAAAGAAGAGACCCTAAGGCAGCAGTTCTCAAACTTAATTGTACCGTGATCCCCTTCTGACAACAAAAATTACTATACAACCCAGGGAGGGCGGGGAGAGAACCAAAGCCTGAGTGCTACCACCCGAGGTGGCAGGGAGAGGAGCCAAAACTGAAGCGCAAGAGCTTCTGCCCTGGGTTGGGGGCATATAATCTTAGCCCTGGAAAGTGGGGCTCAGGCTTCAGCTTCAGCCCAGGCAGTAGGGTTTGGGCCCTAGTCCCCAGCAAGTCTAACACTAGCTTTGATGTCCCACTTTGGGGTCCTGACCCACAGTTTGAGAAACCTGCTCTAAGGGTATCTACTGGCATTCACAACGAGCACTTCTGCAGCCAAGATCATATCAGACAGCCTTGGTCACTATCTCGTGTCATCCCAGGACTCATTAGAAAGGTTTGAGGGAGAGCATGCCTGGGCACAAACTTAAGGAAAAACTAAACAAATCCCTGACAACAAAGTTCTGCGAGAGATTTTATCTAGTGCCGGGTGTCACACAATGCATCACTCTTCAGTATCAAGCCATTAAAACAGTCAGCAGCAGCGTTTGCTACTAGCTCACTGATGACCCACTTTCGTGCAGCCTATTTTGTTTAGAAAAAGTTCAGAACATCTTGAATATTAAGCCTCTTTTCAAGCTATAATGATCATGGAGATTAGCTCTGATCAGCAGTTTTAGGCCATATGTAAATTCTGTGTCCCAAGGCATAGTAGCTGACTATAAAATTTTTTCTTCCTTTCTCTCTCTTGCCTTTTTTTTCCCCTTCTTTTTTTTGGTTAGCTGTGATAAGGAGACCGCTTCATAAAGCCTCATTACTATTGGTCCATGCCATCTACTTAGCATTCAACAGGTCAGAATTCTTAAAGCATGTCAAGGACTAGCCTTCAGCTACGGTTTACTAGCTTTGAAAGAGAATATTATTTAAGCATTCAAAAAAATCTAATTCTGGTTCCCTTAATTAATCCTTTTTTATGTGTTCCAGCTCTTTGGCTTCTGCAGCCTGAGCTAATTTAATAGCATTTAGATAGACTGTCCCCCTGTTCTCCCCCACTTCCCCCACACTTGCTGATAAAAAAAATCCAAAATGAGAACTTGAGACAGCAGGGGCTTGGAGGGGATGTCTTTTTCCCCCCTCCTCCCATTCCCACTGCCAAGGAAATAATATTTAAGGCCCTCAAGACTGGCCACAGCCACCTCATACTCACCACTCCTAACCCATTGAAAACAGCAATGTTCTTCTGTGGCAGTACACCTGCTACTGCTCACAGTGAGCCTGCATGAAGTCATTCTCTGTTGAGGGTGCTGTAATGTGGAACTTTCTACTGGATGAGGTGACATAGCTCTTTTTCAGAGAATAGTGATTGACTCACCCTTTTGGAAAATCTTTCCCATAAAACCGAATCCATGAAAATTCAGTAATGAATACCACAGTAAACATAAGAATGACAATACTGGGTCAGACTAAAGGTTCATCTAGCCCAGGATCCAGTCTTCCAACAGTGGACAATGCCAGGTGCCCCAGAGGGAATAAACAGAACAGATAATTATCAAGTGATCCACTCTGTCACCCATTCCCAAATAAAAACTCCTAACCTACTATGGGCATTTCTGCCTGAATCTTGGCACCTGCACATGGTGCTCAGATACTATGATGAAGGGCGCTCCAGAAGCATAGGGGATAATTCCTACTAGCACTGTTTGGGGAAAGGGCACCAAAATGAAACGTTTTCCCTAATGACTGTATTGACAAGTTAGACAAAATGTAAGCAGAGAAATCAATTCTTAAATGTTGTGAATAAAAGGAAACATTGCAAACTTAATTCTAAAAGTCTTCCTCACAAGAACAAACTGGAAGGAAATAGAGTCTGAGGTTGATCATCTCTAACCTCATTTATTGGATGCAGTGTGGCAATGAGAAAATAAGAGCTGAAGGGTGGATAAACTACATTATCTTAACTACCAAGGACAAGACTTAAAAAATATAAAACTGGAGTGGAAAAGTGTTGATTTCTCTCTCTCTCTTTTGTTTTTTGCGTGCTACGAGCATATGGTCACATTCACAACCTGTGTAAACTGGTGCAGCTTCCATGAAGTCAACAGAGCTGTGCCAGTTTACAGTAGCTGAGAATCACTGAATGAGACTCAAACTATAAAATATGGCTATGGTCACCTTTTATCATATCAAGGTTACGGATTTGTTTAAAAAAAAGAAAAAGAAAAAACAAAAGAAAAAAAAAAGAAAAAGGAAACAACAACAACAACAGAAACCAAGATATATTTCAACTTGAAAGCAAAGAAGCAAAACTTTTTAAATTAAGAAAGCAAGAAGTTTGCAAAAAGAATGTTTGCAAGCATGTCCAAATAGTAATTTATACAATTTCATGACCCATTACACTTTCTGCAAGAAACGCTGAGGGGCCAGTATTGCTTTTGTTGTCAGCAGCTGTGGTCCCACTGTTTCTCACACTTGATAATTGAATGCTCACGGAAGACAGCTCTTCCCATCTCCCAAATCATCCCCTTCATCACCAAGCAGATCTTACTATAATCCCAAATGGCGTAAGACTTGTAGGGTATGTCTACACTGCAGCTGGGAGGTATGATTCCCAACATGGGTAGAAAGACACACACTAGTGCTGCTCAAGCTAGCGCACTAAAAATAGCAGCATAGATATGGTGGCATATGGCTAGCTACTTGGGTCTAACCTTGGGTAGCTAGCCTGTGTTGCCACCCATTCCATAACATCCACACTGCCTTTTTCAGCACACAGATTTGAGCACAGCTAGGGCAAGAATGGCTACCTGTGCTGGAAATCACACCTCCCAGCTGCATTGCAGACATACCCATAGACTCTTTGAAGTCCACTAATGACTTTCCTTTGCCAATTGAATGTGGAAGGTGCTCATGGACAAGAGTTATGGGCAACAATGCAAAACCCTAAAACAGAGATAGATTCTTATTCATTCACACAAGTGGTCCAGCACGGAACTTTAGGTGCAAACTTCCCCATGGCACCCCACTAATGTGGTTCAGCACTATAGCTAGTCAGGAATTTTTTATTACATATTTTTTCATTTCAAAATGCAGATTTATCTAAACCAATTTTTGTGAGAAAGGGTCAGTTTCAAATATCTCTACTTGAAAAGTTTTTGCATAAGTTTTGAAGTTGTCAAACCATCCCATTTTGATATTTCTGAAAATCAAAATGTTCAGTTCTCTGGTTTGAAATGATTTTTTCTTTAGAAATTTAAGCTACTTATTGTACTTCTAAAAAAAAGCCAAAATATTTCAAATAACCTTTAACAAACTTCTTATATGGTTAATAAATCCCTTAAAACACACACACTACTTGGGATATGAACATTTTTAAAATGTAAACTTTTCCACCTAATTTGAGTCAGGAACATTTTCTAAAGACTTGAAAATTTTAGCGGACAGTAAAACCATTTCCCACTCAGCTCAATTCAGCAATGTCCAGGAGACACAGTTATCTACAGAAGTTTGGTTTGTAACTCACCTACGTTTAGTTTGTCAACAAGAGCTCTGTTGTGACTTACAGATGTGGACATTTGTCTCACAGGAATTGGACAAGATCCATCAAACTAATTTCATGCAATGTACTGAGAAGTCATCAGATGGTAACAATTTTGTTCTTTCACCAGTTTGAGACCAACAAGTGAACTAGATAGGGGTTTTTAATATGTCAACGACCATGCAGGTTTTCAGTTAAAAATTAGACTTTCAAAAGCCAGCCATTTAATTTACTTTGTGCAAAAATGTCCTTAACACTGAAGAAACTCTAGTGATCTAAATGTCCAGTCCTGCTAGATACTGAATACTGAAATCAGGTGCTCAGTGCCAGAGTTTTTAAGTATAATTAAATAGTAAATAATTTAATAGGAAGTCTTTTTCTCCCTTAAGAAGATGAACTGCTCTCTGTCAAAAGGAGGAAACCAAAAGAAAGCACTGTTCACACAGTTCAGTTTCTCAATCCTGCCAATCCTGCAAACAGTTACTACTGATTGTAGTGCTTACTACCTAACCTGAATAATCTGTAGGATTATGGGCTTGATCTTGCAAATGCTAACAACCACAGTGATTACGGATGTAAGTAATCTCATAAACTACCAAGCAATGCTGGACAGCAAGGACCCAATCTAATGTCCAGTGAAGCCAATGATTTTTATGGACAATGGATTTAGGAATAAGCATTTCCAGGATCAGGCACAAGTGCAATTTAGTCTTTGGTTTGATACTTTACAGTATTGTACAATGTTTTAATTGAAAGACATGTAATTTCTGTGATTATATTTTAATAGCCTGCAACACATTCCAACAGTGTTTGAGGAGGGGGGAAAGTGATATGGGAGCTTAGAGAGAGAACTCATTGTGGGAGATCTGGGGGAATAAATCAATATTTTTATTCATCAAGCTCCCCAGCAAAGATCCTGTGGGCACTGCACAATTAACATTTGATTGCAAGAAAAAGTATAATTAATTAAAACTTTATGCAATACAGCACGGAAGAAAAGTACCATAGTAAGGTAATTTCATAAAAAAAGCTCTGGACAACGTCATAGAAACTTAGTGGACCCTGTGTATGACACCCTGGCACCACAATATTCACCCTGTCATGTAATTAGGATATGTTTTGTACAAAGTATGCCTTGTGAGGTGTCATTCTAAAAGTCTTGATCTAAAAGACAGTAATATCTCATTGGATTGTATGTGCGATCGTCATATCATGAAGTTATTAAAATTGGGCTATGTATGTGTTACTGAAACATGTTGAGAGGTTGAAAACATCCACAAGCAGCCTTTCAGGTACAACAGTAGAAAGGTAAACAATGTTAATGGCTCACTGAGGAAATGGACACATGCACAAGGATAACCCCAGGAACTGTGTACAATAGAAACCTCTCAGAAATAGCACTACGCAATGGGAACTGTTTGACCCACGTCACAGCAACAGAGCTTTCCAGCAAGTGGGAAGAAGATATAAAAGGGGGAACATATCATCATGATGGTAGCTCTCTCTTCCTACAACAACACATCTGGAAACACCTGAGGGGCAAGGACTGAACTGTGGGAAGTGATGGTCCCAGACTCGAAGGATTTTTAGCCTGTGAATGAAAACCTGGGAAAGTCAAGGCAACTTGTGCGTTAAGAATCTGCCAGCCTGTTTATCACTCAGCATGAGAATTTGTTAATTCATATCATCCTGTTTAGTGTGTTAAACTCAGCTTGTGGTTTGTTAATTTACTAAAGTAATCAGCTTTGATCTGTTTGCTATCACTTATCTCCTAAAATCTATCTTTTGTAGCTAATAAACTCATTTTTGTTTTGTCTAAAACCGTGTGTGGAAATTATAACTTGGGACAGAAATATGTTGCATCTCTTTCTCCACACTGAGGGAAGGGAGAATTTTATGAGCTAACACTCTACAGTTCCCTGTGCAGCACAAGACAGTATAATTTTGGGTTTACACTCCAGAGGGGGATGTGTACCTTAGCAGCAGAGAGATGCCTTAGCTGTGTAGCCTAACCATGCAAGGGCTGATCAGAAAGCCTGTTTGCATGTTACAACATCTGGGTGTGTCCCAACCTGTGTGTGTATGCTGATTGAAAGAGCAAGCTTAGAGAGTTTAGCAACTTGTCACAGCAGCACAGTGTAAGAGGGAATCCAGGCTGGTGGGTCAGGCGAGCTCAGTGGTACCCTAGTTCCAAGTGGCACCCCAGGCGGAACTTGGCATGCTGTACAAATAGATTTGAGGCAACTGGAATTTTCTCCAAGATCTTCTCCATGCTAGCCTCATCTTCAGTCTCCAAAGATTATCCTTCCCTCTAGAATAGATCCACTGCTACATGGAACTTCCTGGTTAGAACTCTCCTGCATGAATTTCACCAATAATTCAGCATAACTTTGTTTAACTGTACTCTACTCAGGTGGAAAATAGAATGGTCACCTGACAAGGATGCACTCCAGGATATCAGCTCTCTTGTTTATCAAACCCTTTTAATCTGAATGTTTCAGATGCCTCCCAAAAATTCTGGATACATGGATGGATGGAAAAATATAATTAGATAGACAAATTAAATAATACAGTAATAACATTTAAAGGATTACTTTCTCAACATTAATAGATGTTTAAAGTAAGAGAGCACAAGTGACTTTGCTTTAATGAAAGCTAATAGAATGTTTGTTCAACAGACTTTTGTAACCCAACATTTTGGAATCCAGACTATAAAACTATACAAATATATTGATCTCGGGCAACTGTTTTGAAGCTCAAGGTTTTTGTTTGGCACAATAAAATGACATATTACTGCTTGAAGCAGCAAATCATTATATCTTTGAATAAAGTTGAAAAAATATAATCAAGAACGTTAGACATACTGAATTCACTTTTTACCCCTCTCAGCAAAAATCAAACCCTAGTCTGAGGTCAAGTATAATCTGGCCTTCTAAAACCTAAAGTAGTGAAGCCAAGAAATACTGTTTGACTGTGTACTTGATAACATTATCCCCTAGAGTGCTCTCAAAGATTATCCACAATGTATGTTCAATGAGGGAGCAATCATATGACACTATGGATAAAGTCTGTACTGTATATCAAATCATGTAATTAATTGGAACAATTCTGTTTTAAATACCTTTGATCATTAAAATGGAAAGATATTAAAACCTGTATTTTTTCACTCTGTATTCTACATTCATGTTCTGCCTTTCCCTTAGATCACTTTTGATTGTAGTCACTTAAGTTTTTTTTTTTCCTATCATGATCCCATGCACTAGTACAATGCTGCAATGTTTGAGCTGCAAATACTGCAGGAGAATATTTACTTATTTAAAAAACAATTTCCACTGAATTACATTTAAAAAAAAATTAATTAAATGTTCTATTGATCTTAGGTTAGAAAAGACAGTATTTATAAAAATCGAAATTTGGGGCCATGTCTCCTGTAAGAGTCCCGTTAAGAAGCACATTCCTGGTCATGGTGGGAATCTCAAGGGGATATTCAGGGCTATTGTAACAAAATCACCATAATACCTGACTGTTATGGCTGCTGGCACAAAGATGGTGCTTTCCATTTTCAAAGTGTTTTACAAACATAGTGAGTACGGCTGAGCAAAAATGTCCTGTTTACTTTTTTTTAATTGCAAAATGGAATTCTGGGATTTTTTCCCCTCAAAATTTCTGCTTTCTGAAGAAAAAAACTGACATTAAAAACTGAAAGGCAAAATTTTTCTAGCCTTTTCTTTATTGGAAATTTTGAATGAAAACTTTTTTTCATTTTTGTTGAAATTATCTATGAGGGAAGAAAAAATAATATTTACCAGGCAGCTCTAATAAGCCAGATCCTCAGCTAATGTCATATTTAGTCCACTGTAGGCAATGGAGGTTTTCCAATTTACACCAAATGAGCATTTGGCCCAAAGAATCTGACTTGGGGTGTTCCATGCACTGACCCTACTATGGCAATGTCTAAGAACTGAAGTGCTTAGCACCACACAGATCATAAGCAATTAGACCTCAAAACACCCATGTGAAGTATGTAAACAAGTGTTATCATTCCTATTTACATACACGAGTCACTCATGCTCAGGAGCTAAATGTCTTTGCCATTAAGAAAATCCTTCTTTAAGTCAGAACATAAGAGTTCCTGTCTACTAGTCTTGTGTTCAAGCCCACTTCTCTATAAATGGCACAGACTTTTCATCTGTGACTAAATCTGAAAAGATTTAGAGAAGCAGAGACACTAGATGTAAGGCTCTAATGCCATGAATGAGTAAGGTAAGTTATTTTATTGCAGGTGGTCTGAAATCCCCAGAATAATGTGTTACAGCTTGATTTAAGTAACTATTTATCTATGGAGAACCGGATAGTCCATATATAATTTATTTGTTTCTTGTTTGGTAAACAGTCATTGAAATTAATCAATATAGAAACATTTGAAATTTGCATATGTTATCATAATTGCATGAGAAAAAAGGGTTGTTAGTTATGATTGTTCAATTGAATACTGCTCCACCAATAAACAATTTCAAAATCTAATGAGTGGCTGATGCTTTGAAGAATACTAGAATAATTCTGGGCCAAATTATCAGCTGATGTAATGAGGCATAGATCCACTGAAGTAAATATTTACATCAGCTGAGAATCTGAGCCTTTATACAGTGTCTGACTAGCTCTATACACAAATAAGACTCATAACGCTTTGTCTCATTATACTGACTTTGATATATACATCAAAGCTAGTAAATGGTAGACCTAAATAGACTAATATTGTCAATTCTAAACTCCCTTTAAAAGAGAGCTGCCAACCCATTAGGGAAATCCATGAGAATCAGAAATCATTAGCACTATAAAGACAATGCTGTGAAAACTGTACATTTGTTGTTATGATTTCATGTACAATAAGGAGCTTGTTAAGAAACAGAGTCACAGGCTGCTTCTGACCTAACTTTCACTAATATAAATCAAGAATAAATCCACTAAAGGCAATAGAGACTATAGATGTAAATGAAATCAGTATCAAGCTAAATGTCCCTGGTGGAACTGGTTGGAGAAACTGTGATGAAACCCTAAAGTATGGGTCTGTATAGTTCTACCAAAAGTGAAATGTGTTGCAATATCGGGTTGCTTCTTGCCAGAATTTTGTTTGCAATAAAACTGGGGGTGGGGGAGTTCCAATGTCAAAACACGCTGTTCCACTGGTTTTGGAACGAAGCTTTTCATTTTTTGTTTTGACATGATCTTTTCATAGACACATTTTTAAATGTATTATATGAACATACAATACAAAATACAAATGAAAAGTTTTGACAGAGGCTAAATGATTTTTTTTTTTTTGTTCCTTCCTGGAGAATTTCCACATTTGGGGAGTTTGTTCCCATTCAGAATGAAGCCAACATTTGAAATCATGTGTACTTTTGTGAAACAGAACTACTGTCCTCTGCCCCAGTTCTTAGTAAGAAAGAATTTGCTCAAAAAACTATACATAAGATAGGCTTTAAATGTTTTATTTGAGGCATCTGTTGATCTTTAATAATATATAAATTTGATGTCCAACAAAATAGTCTTTGCTTCTAACACAGAGGTAGCTGGAACAGATATATTATTTATAATATCACTACACTAACACTTTGCCCTTATTTACCACTTTCTATTAAATATGTTATAGGAAGCCTACATTAAGTGGAAACATGAACAAACTGATACATAGGAGTACAAAACAATGTAAAGATAAAATCAGAAAGTTTAAAGCACAAAATGAGTTACTCCTAAAAAGGGATATAAAAGGCATCAAGCAGGGGTTCTTTAAATAAATGACGAGCAAGAAAGGCAAAGGAAAGTATAGGTCCTCTACTTCATGGAGAAGGAGAGCTAATAACTGATGACATCAAGAAGGCTGAGATGTTTAATGACTATTCTGCTTCGTTCTTCACTAAAAAGGTTAATGGTGACCAATGAAAGTTTAATCAAAACAGACACGCTTCCATGAACAATTTCAGTTTTGCCAAAATGGCATTTTCTGACTAAAACACATTTAATCAAAAAACTCAGAAGCAGCTCTAATCACACGCTTATTTTACAGATGGGTAAACTGAGTCAGAGAAATTAAAGTGAGATCTCAAGGTGACACAGGTGAGTGAAAACCTAGATCTCCCGACTCTTAAATTAAACCAAAAGGCTTTTCCTTCCGCTACAAGAAATTTTAAACATAGTGTAACTTGGAACTAATTAACAACTTGTAAGATTTCCTTTGGATATCAATCACAAAAGTGATCAGTAATAGAATATTTCATTGCTGTAAAGCGAATACATTGTATTAGATAACTATCAGTGTTTTATGATGCCATAAAGCAGAATCATTGCATTTGGTAATGTTCCTCTCTAGTCTTTCAAGTGCATCTTTAAAACATACTTCTTACCAGAAACTTTCAACAATTATCCACCAAAAATAGATGGATAAAATCAAAAAATGCATCACTTTGAGATTCCACCTTCACCCTTTCTGTCCCGTGTCTTCTGAACTCTACTGTCTGTGCTTGATTCAGAGCCTGATCCTGCTTTCTTTGCACATCCAGTACATACATGAACTTCAGTGTAAATGGTAGCTGTACAAGGAATATAAACTTAAGCCGTTAGTTTGTTTTGCAATATTCTTGAGGTAAGGAAGACATCTGCATCAGTGTTATGCAGTGCAAAGCACAACTGGTGGTGCTCACTTGATTTTCAAAACCATATACAAACAAGAGCATGCATATTTTATTTTCCATTTCTCTTTGATGGATAATTGTTGAAAGCAACCAGACAGAAGTGTGTTTGCACTTAGTTTGCAAACATAGTAGCCACAATTGTATTCACAAATTGAATATTTTCATACACAAATGGACATTCACTATACCTAAATTGCACATTCAAATGAATACATTGCATAGACAAAATAAGCAATACTTTTTGCACATGCATTTTTCCCCAAATCTGTCCCAATAGTTTTACAATACTGTAAATATTAAGGGATGAATATTACTACAAATGAACTAACCTAAACAAACTTGAAAAATCTACTTTTCCTTTTTTTGCTCTTTTGTTTACTTTTTGCATTTTACTCATTTCACCTTGTCAGTTACTTTCTTTTGCAGTCAGTTTCACTGTCCTGTTCTATGCCTCAATTCTGGACTGTTACATAGACTCACTGTTCCATAGGGGCTCATTATACCAAACCCCTGTTTCATGAACATTTCAAAAAAAGTCTTTGGGGAAAAAAAGGAGGGTGGGGAAACCCCCATTCCCGTGTTTTTTTAAAAAATAGACATTCAAAATTTTGGATCCTAAAAGTAGCTGAAACTTTCTCTTTAAAACAACATTAGAAAATTCAGAGTAACCAGCATAGGAATAAATAATCCCATCATCCTCAAACAATCCATTGTGCATTCAGGTAGACATGTTCTCTGATAATAAAGGTAGTGTGGATTTTTCTGTTGATTGATACTAGCACTCCATGCTAGGGCAGACTAATCCCACCTACACTGGCAATTTATAGGCCTTTCTCAACCGAGCATTTTGAGTACTGACTGCACCATAGTATTACTGTCACAGGAAATGATGTTTTATTGTTATAATACTTGGCAACACAATAGTTGGATTTACATCCATTTGAGGGGGAAGACAGCACAGGGGCTAGACCCACACCTAATGTATCAAAGCTCATCAATTTCTGAATCAGATCATAAATTTATGGCACATGATCGCAAGCTGTTCGGATTTATCACCCTCCACATGCACAGTAAAGGACTCAAAAGAAATATTGTTGGGTGGAAGCTGACAGGCGACTGACTTACAGTACAACTCACCAAGCAGTCTGCAGGGCTGGCATCCTGCACACAGGAGATGGAAAGGCGAAATATAAAACCTGTAATTTACATCTATAGAAACAAGAAAAGAGTGAGATCTGGCACAGCCAGTAGTATATCAACAAAGGAATGAGATACCATCCTATTCTGGAATATGTCATGCATGTAAATATGTTTCTTCAGATTCATCTTCTTTGACGCTGTCTTAACTATGCTGAAGCACCTTTCAATTAACTGATTATATGGATGAATGATATCCCTTGCATTCAAGTCATTTGAATCTTTTAAGCACACCCTGCCCCTCAGAGGGCATACAGACAGATGCATAAACAGATACATAAAATCCCTGCTAGCTGAGCTAATGCATAAATAAAATTCCCTGTGCAAAGAATTAGATACAGAATTATACAAACAAACTTGAGTCCCTGATCTTCAATACCCAGAAGGGAGTCCACTACTTCCTTAAAAATTCATTTGTTCTTTAATTAAGAAATATGCTTATTTCTAATTAATAAACCAATGGTATAATGTAAATATATGCCAAGCAACTAAACATCGTTGCTTTGATAGCTCTATGCCTGGAAGTATATTACAGTGAAGTAATTTTTCTACATGAAATGCAATGGCATAAAAATATCATGTGTTCTGTATCCTGGACAATTAACATTGTTCAAGTCAGGTGCCTATTACTGTTGGTATATTACTGTGCGGGGTAGAGCCACAGGAGATGACAGGTCATTTTAATCTTAGGTGCAGTGCACAAACAAATCATCTATTCACAAACAAAGTTAAACAACAAAGGGCCTTTTGCAATTTCTTCCGTTCTTACACACAGACTCCAATACCGACCTCTGCTCCTGAGGCAATCTGGAGCTTTTCCTCAATCTAAACCATTTCTATGGAGAGCCAAGCATAATTGAACCCTGGAGTGAACCACAGACTACTGCTTTCAGTCTTTTACATAGCAGTTCTTTTAGCTGCAAATTGCTACACTTGAGATTATTTAAATTTGCTGGCTTGGCTGGGCACTTGTTAGGGACAGGATGCTCTAACAGCTCTTCTCCAACTCCAATGTCCATAAGTTCAAGACAGATTAGAAAACAGGAATGGTCTCCGTATCTATACAGATATCACATCCACCTACTTACTGTTACACCACCCTATATTATTTACATGCACAAACACTTATTTTGACTTCATTGGACATTTGGGATGAAGGGTGATGTTATTATATGATTGCTTATAGGGATCCAGGTAACAGACCATTGTTCTAGGCATTGTACAAACACATCAAAAGACAGTCTCTGCCTTGAGAGGAGTTTATCATCAAAGCAACATAAATAGATATATGTTACTAGGCACTACTGCAATACAAGTTTATTATGAATAGTAATAATTAAATAATTAATGTTTGAAGATTAATGACTTCATGGCCTGTAGAAAGATACCACAAAAGAGACACAGTGAGCCTAATTATGAGTGCACAAGAGCCATCCTTAAGGCTTAATTACTTTCAAAACAAAACTGACTGACAGAACAGCTCCCCGAATGCAGACTGTGGTTCCAAAAAAGGACAGACAATGGAGCACGTGCTGCGTGCCTGCAGAAGCCTGGCTTGGAGAGACTATATGAACAGACACAATGAGGTCATCAAGTGTCTGCACTGGAGCCTCTGCAGTAAGTATGGATTTAAATGAACCATGCGGGATTATGACCAGCAGATTGAAAGCCCTCTAGAGAATGAAGAGGCTAAGATTTTATGGGATCTGGCAATTGTCACAAACCAAATGGTGCAGGTCAAAAGGCCTGATGTAGTTTTTGTCTCATTTGTCGTCTTTCCTACAATATTAATTGATACTGCCATACCAGCAGACGGAAATATTATATATATAAATAAAAGAAACAAGAGAAGAAGAAGAACTCTGTCACAAAGTGGAACAATCAAGGAAAACGAGATCAGAGAAGAACCCAGTGGTTGTTGGAGCACTTGGAGTGATCCTTAAGGGTCTGAATAAGCAACTCAAGAACACACTAGGCGTTTAAGACATCATGAGCAGTGACCTCCAGGAGACTCTTAAGCACTGTGAGAATTTTCAGGAAAGTCAAAGGAGAACAAGCGCATTTGACATCTAAAATGCAGGAATTCTGCAGAGGATTTAACAAAACTCCTGACTATCCAAACCTACAGAATCAGTTTGTGATCGGGATTTATGGGTACCTCATAGGTATTTTAGACAGCAACATTCCCCCTTTTTATGCTTAGAGACCTGGTATGTTGTAAATGCTGTTTGTTTAAAAAAGGCATGATGTAATAATGAGGGATAATAATAATAATAAATATATAGAATCTCCAATGTCTCCTGAGAGAGAGAGAGTCCTCCAACTATTGAAACAGTCTTCTGTGATTATTCTATTGGCTGCTGGTTGGCAGCTGAATTTGAAAACCAAAATATCGGCATTACAAATGTTTGGTGCCTGGGCAGCTCTTATATTTGTCTGAGCAGATACTGACTGGCATCTGTTAAAATACCTTAGAAATCAAAAACTGGTAAAGCCCCATATAAGAGACATTCTACCGTAGGTTGCAGTTTCAGAAATATTGTTAGTCCTAAGTGAAAACAAGCCGTCTGGTCCTGATAGTCTATCCGCTTTCCAAAATTTGTGCCCTCTTAAGAAGATCTGGGACAGACAGATACATTATACAAGGCAACATTGTGTTCTTTACAATCCTCATCTGGCAAAAAGAACAAATAAAACAATTGTTGGGGCTTGATGATTCTTTCACTTACACCAGTATAAACCCAGGAGCAGCTCCACTGAAGTCATTAGGGTTAAATTAATGCAAAACAGGAAAAGTGAAGAGAATCACACTTTTCACTTCTGGGTGTTGGCAGAACATGACCTTTTAAATTGGTACCAACATATGTAGATGGACAGAATCAATGATTCTATTTACAACATGGTTAGAATCTTACAAATGCAATTTATTACCATGAATAATATTTTATTTTTCACTCTCTCACTATATTTAGCAACAATCCTTCACCATACAGTATATCCCTACAGTAGAATACCAAGGTGCAAACTTCTACATTACTTATGAAAAGTAAATCTACCTTTTTGGAATCTCCCTTTGGAAATCCATTGGAAATACTCCTGTCATTTTCGTGAACCCCTACAAGTATTCATTGTGATTCACCGTATCACAAGTTACATCAAAAGAATTCATAACGATTTGATTTGCATTATAAAGTGTTAAACACAGAAAATTGCTTTTGATGTTGTCTTCAACTTGTTCTTTAATTGTTTTAACGAGAGACCATCATTAGTATCTGCAATACTTGTATTGTGTAATTTCCTGAAAATGACAGTTTAAGATGTAGCAACAATGTTTCTTATCGCTTCATTTATATTTTCTTCAGTTCTCGATTCATGTGTTTCGTATTTTGTTCTCCCATTATGGTCAAGATCTATTGTGAAGATGTTGACTTACTGCTGGTGCCTCCCTGTGGCAAAGTATGGCATAGCAGCTCTCTCCTAGCTGGGGGTCTCCTGACAACGGCTGCTCTGCCTCCGTGGTGACCTGTCTCTTTCTGTGATTTGACCCTCCACCCAGGTTACTTCAAAGTCTGTCTCATTCTGGGGTAGTTCATGAACAGAAAGCAAAGGGAATTAACACAAATAAATGGAGTTAAGAAACAGATGGGAATGATTCTCTCAAGGTGTGTCAGAATCTGGCCCTCACTTCTCTCAGGGAGGGGCCTTCAGGCAGTGGTTGTCTGGGAAGTTCCTCCCTTCAGTCAGCTCTTTCCTCAGAAGCTGAGGGCTGAAGGTCTGTTCTCTCCCTTGATCTGCCAACAAGAGTGCTGTTCTGCTTCCTTTTAAGCTCCTTCTGCAGCCTGTTCATGCCTGGCAGGTGTGGTGGTGCAGAGTTGCCTGAGCCCAGAGCTGAGCTCATTGACCCCTTGTTGTCCAGTGTGGGGTTTAGTATACCCCATTATACGCTATTCAAAATGGTTTTAAAATTACTGACACCAATGTACTTTGTTGTAGGCAATATTCTGTTCAGTGAAATGTTTCCACCGAGTAAGTTTGACTGAATATTTTTCATAAATGTGTATCACAAAAAAAATTGCAGATTTCCCAGTCTCACTTGGAGTGAAATAATCCCCAAAGCAGAGAACCAGCATAAGGAGTATGTGCCACTTAATTCTCACTTGAGCCCCATTTTGTGGATTTAACAGTTGCACAGTCCTGTGCTTGGTATGAATATCTCCCTCTTGTGCCGAGTTTGTGTGGTTTTGGGTCTGAAATCGAGAACTCTTCCATTATTTCAGTCTTCCAGGAGGAATTTACTTATTTTCAAAATACAATGGAAATGCCGTAAAACTCTGCAATCCATGTGTGCAGAATGTCAGTAACTTCTGTGATTGAAAGAAGGCATGAAAGAAAGAAAAATGTGGTCTTGACACTGGTGGAAGAAGAATCAGAGGCCTTTAGAAAATATCTGATTCTACTTTTTCCTGGTTTCACCTAGTCGTAAAGAAACATAATCCTTGAATGTTCTCCTCTGCTGGAAGCTCTTTATTAAAATTGTGTCTTTTCTATCAGATGGCTGCAGGAAAGCTCTTAAGAGAACCCCTGTAGTTTTTCCCCAGGTTGTTGGAATCACAAGTCACAGGCAAGAAGCAAGCCTGCGGAGCTCACCAAATTCAATGCAATTTTAGTCATTTTAAATCTTAAGACGTCCTGGTTTTTTTCTGCACATCAACAATGATCACAAAGTAAAAAGAAATACACTAGGGGGAAAATATTATTATAATCCTTGAGACATACATCAAACAAAGATCACTGCAATGTGTATATGGGGAAAAAAATGTCTAACATTCTTCCAACTTCTCCAGATATATCTTTATGCAGTTTACCTTCGCAAATGTCTTTTGATTTTCATCTTCCATATGCAATCTCATTTAAATTCATTTCTGCACCAACTTTGTTGCTGTTATTAGGCTAACTGAAAAAAAGGCAGCCTTGCATGCTGTATTTGATAAGAAGAAATATCTCTATAACCCAGTTTTCATTTGTCTGAATGATAGCAACGTACAATTATATAGCATGTGGATATCAGTAATACATGCTCAGTGATCTAAACCCTTCCTCATGCCTTATCCATTTTTAGACATTATTATTTTATGATATTGAACATTCCTCTGGGCTATTGTCCTTAATTCGTTCTGTGTGCCATTTTAAATGTCCCTTTATTTCTAATAATTATTTACAGACATCGTCTATCAGTTCTGCTTTAGGGCTCCTCAACTGGAATGCAATGTATTCAGGCTACTGTGCTTAATGGAAAACAAGTTGCTGTTTTTAATGCAATTCACAAGCAATTTTCCCCACCTTTGTGGTTAGGCTTTTAACCCATTGGGCTTTTAACATATTATTACAAGTTGCCTAAACAAGTCAAATGTGTTCAGAATCATTTCTGCTAAATGCCTCCAGCGAATGAAATGAGATGTCAGCTAAGTTCATTTAACCAGCCCAAAGTGGAAAACAAATTTCATCAGCTTGAAATTGTCAGAAATTTCCAGGTGACCACTCTCCTGCAATCCATAAGGCTATTGACCTAGGTTTTGCCATAGCAAGTGGGTCCTCAATCTGGTGGCTTGTGACCAGGTCTAGGGTGGTATCGGACATGCTCTTTTCTCAATGGGTGCATGGGACAGGGTCTCATAGGAAGTAGTCCTCAAAACTTTTCCCTATTTAACACAAGGTGGCAATATGTAAAAAGGTTACTTTAGTATAAAGTATGCTATACTTCATAGCAGTATAAAATATGCTGAGCTTGATCCAAAGCCTACTGAAGTCAGTGGAAAGACTCCCATTGATATCAGTGGATCAGGCTCATATATTGAATGCTAATGTTACATACACTCAGTCTTTTATGGGAACTAGGGACAGTTCTCTGGGAACTAGAAATCAACATTAAAATAAAACAACTGAACAAAGATTATTTTTCACATACAGGTTATCCTGAACAGGCAACCACCAAACTTGCAGTATGTCCAGGATTGGAGACTTCCAATGGAAGCCAAGTTTGCTATGACTTTTAGAATTGTTTTTGTAAGATTTTGACAGTTGGCTAGTCCCAAGAAAAATCACCAGTCTACACAACACCACAGGTATCTTATGTTACAAATTAATTCCATGCAAGAAAAATCTATAGAGAAATATACGTGTATAGCACCTTTCATCCAAAAGATCCTAATGCACATTACAAACTAAATTATAAGCTCTGTCTCAGGTTTTCAGAGGTGGCTTCCATTTAATGTATGCACAATTTTGCATTCACAAATAACTGGACCCAATTTTTTGCTCCTTCAGTAAGATGAAGATGCTAACATTGTAGAGGCCTAACCAGCTGTTTGTGCCCATAATTCATTGTGGGTTCAAAATAGAAAGTGTAATTATTAGTAAGGACAAAATTGCACTCCTTCTGCTCCACCAATCCCAAAAACACAGAGGCCAGATTGAGGTCCAATTGAAAATGTGTCTTTCATTACACAGGAATCACTTCATGCACCACTAAAATACAGACATTTCTGGGATTAAGCATGGCAACTCTAACATAGAATCACAGAAAATCAGGAGATCATCTAGTTCAACCGCCTGCTCAAACCAGGACCAATCCTCAGACATTGTCAGTGCATAGTCATACTAAACAAATAAAAATACATATAAACTTCCAGTTTAAATATATCATACTTAGAAGCCTTGTCTTGCCTTCGATTCAGGCACAGCATAACAAAGTGTGTTTGTCCTTATTATCACATAAAAACAACTATATTATACTACACTCCATAATAGATGCCAGTCTTCTCATTGTAAATCAATGTCCTCAGTCCTTCATCAAGTCTTGTCCACATATCTCTTTCTACAGCCTTTCAGCTGAGTATTTAATACACCTTTTTGTTTACTGAATTCCACTTGTGATATGCAACAATAGTTTAACACACTGCAATTCCTTTTTCCTCTTGAATTGACCCATAAAGTTGAAAATACAAATACAACTCTTATGTACTTTAAAACCAATTATACTAATCCTATTTCCACAACTGCTTTGATCTTTCAGAAACTTGCTATGCAAACTTTTGCAAATCAACTCAGCTATGTATGAGATTCATACTTCGCATGACTTTTAAAACTTTTAAGCAATGTAATAATTTTGCCTGACAAGTTTATATTTAACTCTTTCCTTTTCAGTATAGATTGTCAGCCTGGCACTTTCTCATCAGTTCCCTTCACTCAGATTTCAGGATTGTGTCTGGGTGCAAGATATATTACCCAGCTCATTATTTTTGCCTGTGCGTTGTTATGTGCTAGCATTCTGAGATCTCTGACCTTGTGGCTCCATCAACAGGTCTTCACCATTCATGCTCTCCAAATTTCTGGACCTAATAGTTCCATAGTTTGCCCTGAAGTAGTGTACAATAATATCCTTATAGCTCTTAAAGTGAGCTAATGGACCCTATTCAATTTTGATCTTCAACCTTCATTACCTTCCTGGAGCAAAAGGTGGTGTTCATCTTCTGTTCACCAAGATGGTTGTATGCAGACTTCCTTCTTTCATTTTCTTCAGGTTATGTGTAAGGAGGACAAGTTCTATAGTTCTAGCAGCTTTAGGATTCTAGTTTTCATTAAGCTCACCTGGATAAACTCTAGTCTTCATGATCAAAGCTTCATCCTTTAATGTATAAGTGATCATCCTTAAGCCCTTCCTCTGTCAGAGCAACAAAAAAAACCCAAACAAACAAAAAATGGCAGACCCTTCTCCAATACATGGAATGTATGACGGTTGGATGTGCTGATCTGTTGATATCATTGACATAAAATCATAGGAGCAAGTTTAGACAGCAAGTTTAAATTTAAGTTGGGGTACACTGTGTGTTTTGGTACCTGTTGGAGGTAGCAGTAAAAAAGAAAGCCTTATGGAATATTGGAGCACACTCTTGTCATTCTGAAGGTGTCAAGGAATGCACAGATATTTTCCTTTAACTTCATATTTCCATACTTTTCAGGTGGATTGGCCTGTCATGTCACAACACAACCTTACCTGCTCCTAAACATTGCTTTTGTTTGCTAATATAATAATGCTTGTATCTTATCTTTTAAATATCTTTAGCACCTAAATGAGGAAGAGGGGCTGATAATTGAAATTTGCCAAGGAAATAAACCTCACTGAGGAGAAATACCACAGAACACTGGGATGAAAACTGGCTTGGTTTTGACCAAATTAGCTCTTGCGAAAAAGGCATGTAATGAGTGCAGGTTCCCTTTTTTTTCCTCCCCCAAGCAAAATTAGTGGGGTAGGTGGGTGTTTGTCTCAACTGTACCCTAATGTTAAGACGGAACTGCTCATGTGCACATGGCAAGTTTTGCTTCATATTCAAAAATTTCTGAAGGTTTCTGTATTGAAAGAGGCAGGGTTCCAACAGACTGCTAAAGCAACATGCTGAATTGAGGGGGTCTGCAGGAGCTCAGCCTAGTTTGTTACAGTCTCTTAAAATGTGCATTTATTGAGTTGCGGCACCACAGGAATGCTGACTCATCTAATGTGGTCTCCGTTGGATACCTGCCTCACTCAGCACTTCGGCTGACAACCTCATACTGTTTGGTTATATTTTAGTTTATTCTAGTAGTTTTCAACGACATCTAATGCTTTACAGCCTTCCACTTATACACATCTAGACTGAGCCGTTTTCTCTCATTGGGATGTGATGTTTTGGCAAAGATAAGTTAAATCTACAGTGAATATAAGAACATAAGAATGGCCATACTGGGTCAGATCAAAGGTCCATCTAGCCCAGTATCCTGTCTTCCAGCAGTGGCCAATGCCATGTGCCCCAGAGGGAATGAACAGAACATGTAATCATCAAGTGACCCATCCTCTGTCGCCCATTCCCAGCTTCTGGCAAACAAAGGCTAGGGACACCATCCCTGCCCATCCTGGCTAATAGCCATTGATGGACCTATAGTCCATGAACTTATCTAGTTTTTTTTGAACTCTGTGATAGTCTTGGCCTTCACAACATCCCTGGTAAAGAGTTCCACAGGTTGACCATGTTGTGTGAAAAAATATTTCCCTTTGTTTTAAACCTGTTGCCTATTAATTTCATTTGATGACCCCTAGTCTTGTGTTATGAGAAGGAAAAAACAATACTTCCTTATTTACTTTCTCCATACCAGTCATGATTGATTTTATGGACCTCTATCATATCCCTCCCTCTTAGTCATCTCTGGAGTCATCTCAAAGCTGAGAAGTCCCAATCTTATTAATCTCTCCTCATACAGAAGGCATTCCATACCCTTAATCATTTTTGTTGCCCTTTTCCGAACCTTTTCCAATTCCAATATAGCTTTTTTGACCACATCTGCACAAAGTATTCAAGATGTAGGTGTACCAGGGATTTATATTGAGGAAATATGATATTTTCTGTCTTATTATCTATCCCTTTCTTAATGATTCCCAACATTCTGTTTGCTTTTTTGACTGCCCCTGTACATCAAGCGGATGTTTTCAAAGAACTATCCACAATGACTCCAAGATCTCTTTCTTGAGTGGTAACAGCTAATCTAGACCCCATTATTTTATATGTATAGTTGGGAATATGTTTTCCAATGTGCATTACTTTGCATTTATCAACACTGAATTTCATCTGCCATTTTGTTGCCCAGTCACCAGTTGTTGTAGCGCTTTACAAGTAAGTTACCTTACTTTTCCTCTCTCTCTCTCTCACTGGGGGGAGGGATAGCTCAGTGGTTTGAGTATTGGCCTGTTAAACTCAGGGTTGAGAGTTCAATCCTTGACTAGGCCATTTAGGGAACTGGGGTAAAAATCTGTCTGGGGATTTGGTCCTGCTTTGAGCAGGCAGTTGGATTAGATGACCTGCTGAGGTCCCTTCCAACCCTCATCTTCTGATTTCTTGTTCAAATGCATTGCCATGGCTCTGCAGCTGCACTCAATGCTTATATTAGGGATCACTGCACAATCTATAAATAAAAGTAAATGCATTCTCTTGTTTGATGTGACAAGACAAAATCTAACAAGGCACGTAAGGACTTCAAATGGCTGGGGAAAGTAATTATAGAAACATTAGATTGGAGATGGATTGGCCATGAGGGTCTTCCACACCAAGTCTAAATCATGACCCTCAAGAAACTTGACAGCAGTAAGGCATTGGCAGTGCAGAGACCACTGTCTATCCTGTCAACCAATACTGTATCCTCGTATTCCCACATCCATATCTTTCTCTTGTCTTATACTTAGATTGTAAGCTTCTTAGGGTGAGGACCTTCTTTTTGTTCCATATTTGTACAGTGCTAAGCACAATGGGCTCCATCTCCTGTCAATATAAAACTGCCGCATGAGTGCGTTGGCCATTCTAATTTAATGTAAATGTTGCAGACAAAAATGATTCAGTAATGTCCCATGAAAGACTATTCCACAGCCTAAGAGCTTTCAGGTTGCTTTTCTTGATGCCTAGCCAAAAAATTTTCTCCCTCAGTTTCCTTCTAATAACCCAAGTTATAGTCTCTTTCACTACACTCACTAAATATTTTGAAACCAACTAATGTATATTTTCCATGTTGATTGTTGTTCTTCACTGTAGGAATTAACAGAAACCAGAACATGTCTCAATTTTAGCACCAAGCTTGTGTAAAGCAGTTATATCTGCCCCAAGTAAGAGTGTGATGGGGTGAAGCCCTATCAAAGGCTGAAAGGGAGTTAATAATCAATTAATTAGGGTACAGGTACAATAGATGTACCCAATTAGCTGCCCCTGAGCCAGAGGGTAAGGAGTTGGAGACATCAGATAATAACTTAATGGGCACCTGGGAAAGGGGAAAGAGTGCACTCTGAAGGGAGGAATGACAGAGAGAAGAGGGACTCTTCTAAAACTGCCAGAGTCAGAGTCTGCATGTGAGCAGAGACCTCAGCAAGACTCATTCTGAGAGGCAAGTGCTCAACATCAGAACTGGGGGATAAAAATCTGGAGTAGCTGAAGGAAACTGAAGATGGAGCCCAGAGAAAGGTAGATTTGTTAAGAGACTATGATTACCAATTTGAGCCCAAAAGGATTGGACTTGGAAACATCTCAGCCAGAGGGCTAAACTGCAGACAGACAGATAACCTGCCGGGTGTGCTAGAGATACAGATTCCTAGAACATCACACCCTGATGCAAGCGAGCGCTTTAATGATGAGTGTGCACACTGAGAAAAAGAATAATCATCAGAATGTAACCTGTATAGCAGATAACATTGTGTCTCCAATACCAATTACTTTTTGTGTTTATTTTGGAAGTTAAAAAAATAAAATAAGAAATGAACCTATTTTCCTCTTGCTGAGGAACCGAGGGAAAAGAATCTTCAGGATTATTTTTAAAGCCAGGAGTTGTCTCTCTACCTCTCCTCCCCCCCCACCCTCCCTCCCCCCAAATAAAGATACTATAAATATGGATTTGCAGAAATTTGCTTCCACTGGCTCTGGAGTCCTTGCCATCTGATCTATTTTCAGAATATTTAAAGGCTTTGCTGGTTTGTATGTTTGAAATCAACTGTGAAGGATGTTAGGTTGTTGTGGTTGTTAACCCTGTGATTCCTAAACAGCACAGAGATGTCTGTAGAAAGTAATGGAAGTCATTAGCAGGCATTGTGGATGAGATTTAACTATGCATACTCAGAAACTGCTTACATTGCAGTTTAAATTAAAAAAATGCATTGAAACCGGTCACTCGATCTCATTAAGTAGTCATACTCCGTTATGTACTATTGATTAATTTGTACGAAGGAATTTCAGAGGAACTCTGACAGCTGTGCATATGCAGTCAATAGCCATGAAACTCGTTTCATTAATTCCATTACAATGGGGTGTGGAAGGAGGGGAAAGTAAAGGGGAACTTTCAGGAAGATTTGTTTTGGATTCTTTACAGTTCACTAAAATCTGAACTATACAGAAAACAATGTTAGAAAATAGTTGATTTTCCACTTGGATAACTATACTACACATCTAACAAGACTCTAATTTATCTCTGGTTAGAATGAAAATTTGGCCAATTTTTTAAATTGGCCCATTGGTTCTTAGCCTACTTGTTAAATATTGCAATATTCAGCAGCACACGTTTATCTTAATATCTCTCTGTGTTAATCTTATGGAATAGCATCTTATAATGCAATTCAAGTCCAAAGCCAAGCTGGGAAGCATAACCATGTACTTGTACATATAATTGCTGCGTTGGTCAGATGATTCCTAAAAGCTCCACCAATGATAAAGTTTGAAGAAAGATTAATACATAGGCTTACCAAAGGTTTAATACATTAAAGAGGGATTCCAAAATGATTTTCCCAGTTCACACTAAACACAGCACACCCTATATAAAAGTCAAATTAATGATAATTGTTCATAATGGTACAATACATTTGATTTCAGTCTTCATCCTGAAAGATTCTAGTGTGTCTATAGCCAAAACTGTTAAAACATAGGACAATCCTGCAGTCTTCATCTAGCCACAGCTCCCACTAAGGACTATAGGATTTAGCTCTTTATTTGATATATGTACATATCTATATCAATATATATATACATACAGATGTATGGCCCAATCATAATCTCCCACCACTGTCACTCCAGTGATTTTAACAGGCATTTCCCCTAGCTTGCACAGGTTTCAATGAGATCAGAATTAACTCATTCATATTTTCTGATAATATAATTAGCATTCACAATCGAAGTGGGGATACCTCTGCACTGGAATACAACAGCTGTTGAACAACTCACAGCACTTTGCACAACATCTGAGGGCAGGAACTGAAGAGAAATATATTGAGTTGTAACTGCAGGAGGAATTTAGATAGAGTGTCTGGGTAACCAAGTTGGAATTTGGCAAGGACATATGTTCTCAGACCCCCTAGTTTTACAGAAAATGCCATGAAAAGCACCCAAGAGCATCGTCAAATCTACATTAGAAATTAACAGAAAATGTTCATACTGGCTCTAGTTAGTCTACATGGTGTATTTTTATTTGATCAGTGTTCAAATATGTACAATGTTGCAATATCTCAGCAAGCCCTACGATATCAGTATATTTCTCAATATGCATTCTATTTATTCTCGTCATTTACCTATCACAGGCACAGGAGACAATCTGACTGAAACAGGTAGAGTTCCTACCTGAACTGAATCAATATGGGATGTGTTCAATCCCAACCTTAATCTCATCCTGCAGTTTGCCTCTATTGATAACTCAGATAAAAATAACAAAACCTCAGACTGAGCTTCCTTCTCAAACTATATTGTTTCTAGGTTTTCCCTGCAGCATCCCAGGGACAATTACTCTCTGCCCAAAAGGCAGGGAGAAGTTAACGAGCCACACCCATCACACACAATCAGCAAGTATCCTTCTGCAATGGAACAAATGTGCAGGTATCAGAAAGCAGTATATGGCCTATAAAACATACAGTAGTTTACAGAAGCATGAATGATGTCGCCATACCTGTAGGTGACCCTTCCATGACATGTCCAACATACGGTCCTTCCCTGAAGATGGGTCTGTTGTCATTCTGATCAATAACAATGATATCTAGAAGGACTGGGCCTTCAATACTTTTGCCGCTGACATCAGTGATCTCAACTTGCAGCTGAATGAGCAAAGAGATAGGAGTTCATGAGTTAGTTCATTATCATGACATAAGCAAAGAGCAAGGAAAAGAAAAGCTTACATCAGCATTTTTTCTGGAACAAGCTACTGGCAAAAACTTAGTACTTCAATCTCAAGGGAGATTCTCTAGGACTGGGCTAGAAGCAAAATGGTTTTGAATGCAAGCAAGAGAGATTCATATGGTGATCCCCACTGAGTACTCTGCAACTGATATGCTAAATTTGCTAAAGAATGCAGTGAAGGGGAGAAAAAAAGAAACATAATTTGATACTAATGAAGTGAATATTTGCTTAGAAACAGCCTATTTCCTTCAAAGGGAAACATACAGTACCATGTATAAAATAAATTACAAGATCCTTGTTAACTGATTATTAGAAGATATAAATAGGATGTTATAAGAAAAGGTATGAGTATCCCTTTTATAGAGTAAATATATGCCCTCCTTGATGAGGGAGTGGAGTAAATCAGCACAAAATGTGATTCAATCTCTATGTATTTTGTCCTGAAAAGAAAGGTATGGAGAAAATAATTGAAATATTATCATTACCGCTCTATTACATCATGACTTTCATGCCAAGTCACTGCTGCCTTCAACACTTCTTTATGTCTCCTCTTTGTTTATTTATTTATTTTTATGTAGCAGAAATGGGAAATTGTGAAATCGGCAGCCACTATTTCCTTGACATGTCAAATTCAACAGAGCACACCTCAAAGTTATGGTGCAGCAAAAACCTGGGGCATGCAATGCAAGAAAAATTTCTGTCCTTTTCCGTGGCAGCTGGCTTTTGTTCCAGTGTTATGAATTGCTATCTCAGCCATAAACACAGAGAGACAGTAGTGACAGGGAAAGCAAAAGGAACCATTCAGATTTGGTTGGGATTTTGGCTAAGAATGTCAGAAACAATGCAGTGTTAATTGACTGGAATTAAAATACAAAGCTTTTGAACTAAATGTTTGGGATTTCTATTGTAAATTTCTAAAACTGCTTAAATAGCCTCAAAAGCTAAACAACAAGTATTCTGCTGGGGGAAAAAAAAACTAAAAATTCAGTCCACTATGACCATAGCCAATGCTTATTGAGCAAAACAAGGGTTTTTGTCAAAATGGAATGATGCAAATATTATAATAGAAAACTACACATCTGATGACCTTTACCTTGAAGGGCATTGTGCATTTATGAATGTGTTTGCTTAGCAGCTGAGGGTTGATACAGTGCATACCAATATCACGTGGGAATGAATTGTGCTGTTTTGAAAGGCTCCACTTTTGAGTAATAAACATTCTTCACAAAACCTGAGCAACCTCCAGCACTCAACAAACCTACCATTCAGGTCTATTTTCAGGTTTTCCTTTCATATCAACCCTGCTTAACACACACAACAATCTATCAGCTGTTACTCATATGGCAGTTCTCAGAAAACAGCTTGCCTGTGTTCATGTTGTGGACTCTGGGATACTAATGGGCTTGTCAGTTAATCATAGAATATCAGAGCTGGAAGGGACCTCAGAAGGTCATCTAGTCCAACCCTCTGCTCAAAGCAGGTCCAATCCCCAACTAAATCAACCCAGGCAGAGCTTTGTCAAGCCTGACCATAAAAACCTCTAAGGAAGGAGATTCCACCACCTCCCTAAGTAACTCATTTCAATGTTTCATCATCCTCTTAGTGAAAATGTTTTTCCTAATAACCAACCTAAACCTCCCCCACTTCAACTTGAGACCATTACTCCTTGTTCTGCCATCTGCAACCACTGAGAACAGTCTAGATCCATCCTCTTTGGCACCCCCTTTCAGGTAGCTGAAAGCAGCTATCAAATCCCGCATCATTGTTCTGTTCTGCAGACTAAACAATCCCAGTTCCCTCAATGCCTCCTCATAAGTCATGTGCGCCAGCGCACTATCATTTTTGTTGCCTTCCGCTGGACTCTTTCCAATTTTTCCACATCTTTCTTGTAGCGTGGAGCCCAAAACTGGACACAGATGTACTCCACATGAGGTCTCACCAATGCTGAATAGAGGGGAATGATCACGTCCCTCGATCTGCTGGCAATGCCCTCACTTATACAGCCCAAAATGCTGTTAGCCTTCTTGGCGACAAGGGCACACTGTTGACTCATATCCAGCTTCTCATCCACTGTAACCCCTAGGTCCTTTTCGGCAGAATTGCTGCCTAGCCATTCAGTTCCTAGTTTGTAGCAGTGCATGAGATTCTTCCGTCCTAAGTGCAGGATTCTGCACTTGTCCTTGTTGAACCTCAGACTTATTTTGGCCTAACCCTCTAATTTGTCTAGGTCCCTGTGTATCCTATCCCTACCCTCCAGCATATTTACCGCTCCTCCCAGTTTAGTGTCATCTGCAAACTTGCTGAGAATGCAGTCCACGCCATCCTCCAGATCATTAATGAAGATATTGAACAAAACCGGCCTCAGGACAGACCCTTGAGGCACTCTGCTTGAAACCACCTGCCAGCTAGACATGGAGCTATTGATCACTACTCGTTGAGCCCAGCTTTCTAGTCAGCTTTCTATCCACCTTATAGTCCATTTATCCAACCCATACTACTTTAACTTGCTGGCAAGAATACTGTGGGAGACTGTATCAAAAGCTTTGCTAAAGGTCATGGAATAACACATCCACTGCTTTCCCCTCATCCACAGAGCCAGTTATCTCATCATAGAAGGCAATTAGGTTAGTTAGGCACTGCCTGCCCTTGGTGAAACCATGCTGACTGTTCCTGATCACTTTCCTCTCCTCTAAGTGCTTCAGAATTGGTTCCTTGAGGACCTGCTCTATGATTTTTCCAGGGACTGAGGTGAGGCGGACTGGCCTGTAGTTCCCTGGATTCTTCTCCTTCCATTTTTTAAAGATGGGAACTATGTTTGCCTTTTTCCAGTCTTTGAGAATGTAGAGTTAAAAAAGACTGCTTCTTGGTGACATATTTGATCATAAAGTGTTGCTATCTTTTGGGAACAGACAGTTTGCAATAAAATTAAAAGAAAAAAATTGGGAATCTCTCTGGTATTATCAGCTATATTAGCTAAACTGTGAAGGATGGTAACTGTAAATGAATAGCTATTAATTTCATGGGTTGTCCCTGGTCCATTGTCACTTCCTAATACAATTGAAATTTGATGCTAAATTCAGCCCTTCGTTATATCACTTTAACCAAGGGTGCAAAAGCCTCCACTGACAAAAAAAATATCTAGATCATGCCTGGGGCATTGATCAGAATTGGGTCTGATGCAGCACAGTCTTCACTAATGAGTGTCCTATGGAGTCTTGGCCTGTAACTAAAGTTATCCTCTCCAGTCACAACCTCATTGCTTTGATGAGAATGGTACCCACTCTCTATTGGAGCTAAATCTCCTTCCACTCCTTTGGATATCTCACCACAACCACCATCCTCTGAATTTAAAAAAAAAAAAAATTTCCAACATGCTGAATATTTACCTAAAACAACAGATCAATGGAACACTTGTATTTGGTAAATTCATGTAGTATTTACATTGACAGAAGGAGCTGTTCTAGTTTATGAATGAGTGAATATTGAGGATCTGATTTGTAGCAACTGCAGGCATGGGCAAGCAAATTTGCTAGTTGTCTGCCAAAAAAGTCAAAACTTGGGCTCCAATTGTGCAATATCAGTGCACTATCAATGGGGCTTTGCATGGGAACAGCAATCTATCTACTTGCAGTCAAATGTAGGAGCAGAGACTGAAACAAGGGCTGTTTTATAGCATGCTCATTTTGATCTGAACCACTGATCTTGCAGTTCACCCATCACCTCATTATTAACTATTAAAATAAACAATGGTCATTTTAACAATCTAGGAGTTGCTGCTAATATTAAATACTAAACATGTTTTCAAAGCATCGTACACCTATTACTTAGCTAAGCCTGTCAGATAGACTTGGCCAAAATTGCTGAAAAGGGTCACATGATGTTTTTCATGAACTCACATCACAGGGTAAATTTGTCTCTTCACAGATCCAGATCGCTTCTAGCTTGAAAAAGCACATTTCATCCCTCAACTCCTTCAGTCCATCACTGTCAGTCTCCACAGCTTCTTCAATTCCCTCTCCCAAACTTGTTTTCATGCCTTCCACCTTGCTTCTGCCCCATCTGCAATCCCAATCTCAGTCTGCAAGGCCCTGAGACTCCAACCTAAGATTCACACCTCCTGTAAGACCTACAGAGTCTCCCCCAGATCAGTCAATCATCCTGTACCCACCTAACATTTTAGAAGCAAAGCGATAAAGTAAACAAAAATACTAAGTTAACATCTGGTCTCTTTGGGCAGTCCATCTTATCCATTTCTGTCTTTTAGATTATACACTCCACAGGTCAGGAGTTGTCTATTGTGTGTGTTCTGTAATGCCTGAATGTATTGTCAGCGTTATCTGACATTCTTGCGTGCACCCCAGAACTTGACAGTATTGCAGACAGCCATTTAGTATGTTCAGCCACTGACAGCTGAAAACTAAGCACACATAGCTAGGAAATCTTAGGCTTCTTTGAGACAAGGTCAGACAGCTGCATACTTGCAGTTTATTAATTAGAATGGGAAGATGGGACAGAAAGTTATGGAAGAGAGTGAGTGAATAGTGACCTTGGTTTTAGGTACTCCTGACATATTGTTGTTTTGGCTAGAAATACTAGAAAAGTTTTGAAATAATGACTAATTTGAGAACTGGTGACCCAGTAGAGGTTATTATGCTGAACTACTAGTAGCTACTATAAATTATGTGCTTTGTTAGAGTTAGCGATGAAAGATTAAGTAAAAGTAAATGCCTTAGCTGTCTGAGGGAGCTTTTCCAAGGACAAGGAGCTAACAGCTAAACTCCCCATCAGCTGGATGGAAAGAGGGCCTCTGGAAGCCTCACTGGCGAACATTTGAAACCATCTCCGACTGTGGGTAACTATATCTGGGATGTCCTAAACCTAGAGAGAGTGTGTGTGTACATGTAATATCTAACAAACAGTAGTTTTAGATAAGAGCATGCTTGCTTCTGTCAATCATTTATCAGAGGGAAGCACTGTGTTCCCATTGATTTATTCCTGACACTACCTGGAGAGAAAGAGTTCGGCTACCACTGTTCAGGGTTCTGAAAACTCCACAATACAAATGTATAAATGCTAATTAATAAAAAAAACTTTGGAATTTTTTTGGTACATGCAAATAAGACATGGAAGGAATATACACATAGTTACACACAGAGAGACAATTTATTACACATGCTGACACACACAGAGGCCTAGTTCAGGTCAGATCATGACATAAGCAGCCTGGGCATTGTGTTTTCTAGTGCCTCCTCCAGAAATGGCACAGGAATCTATACCAGGTCCTGCATTTCCTGAAATCTCCAACCCACAATCCAGCCAGACGAGGAGCTGAGGTACTGAAGCATCAGAAGTCATAATGGGGAGATAACCAGACCTTTCTACTGGGTGGAAGAAGATGGTTGTCCAGATTACAGCCACCTTCTACTTGTGCATGCATCAGATGAGCCCTGACATTAATTTCTCTCTCTCTCAACACATCCAAGGTGAGAGATTAGAAAAAGCAATGAAGACCTCAGAAAGCGAGCTACCATCTGCACCCACTCTACTTCTCCCTGCTTAACTCTTCTATGAGATAAACCAGGAGGAACAAGAGCCTGAGGACAAAAGTTACCTTCACTCTTTCAGTTCCCTTCCAAGAGATCACAATGGCAGCAGGGGTCTGAGAGTGCTTTAAGTGGTTTGTTTATTCTGTTAATTTATTCTTACTCATGGTGCCTGATATTTATAAGTCATTTATAGGTTAGCAGTGAAACCTACTGCGATAGGATTAGGCCAGAATTCTAATTTGTTTGTTAAAATGGATGGCTTGTTATCTTATCACAGTGCATTCTGCTATGCTTGTATTCACATTTCACTTTTATATTGTACTATGATGGGTGTAAGTGGGAGTAGCACAATATTTATGCTCTGAATGGACTATTTGCTCCCACAAAATACTACAAAAACTCTGAGCATTACCTCAATCCATTTTATGGGCTTCTGCTATCCCAGTCTGGATTCGGATGTCCTCTTGCTTGATGCCATTCTTGTAAAACCCTGCCCACTCTCCCTATGATCTACAATATATATTGTTTAGTGGTTTAGGAGCCAGCAAATAGTTCTGGCACATATACATCTCCTTGCAGCTGGTGCTTCATGGGCTGAGTTGCTAATCTGGCCTATCCAGAATGAGATGTTTCATAGAGAACATTTGTTCCTCGCTTTCCAAGACTTATTTAATATTAATCCTTGAAGTCAATTTCATGTCACAGGGTTAACAAAATTTTCTATACCCTGACCCATATTGTGTTACTGGTGCCATGAATTAAAGTTCACTCTTATACCTGCACTACTGTGTCACAACGCCACTGCACAGAGCTACCCTGAAAATGAAATGTCCCTGGTTGCTTTGGAGCTTGAATCCTCTCTCCAGACTGATCCTGACTCTCAGACATGTTATTTTTCCTCCCCCACCACTTTTTCATTTTTGGCAGTATTGGTAGCTTATTTTATTAGATTACAATTGCTGGTGATAAGGCAATGTGAAGGTACAGTGGGCATGGAAAGGCGACAGTAGAAGGAATCTGATGAAAATCAATTCCTAGTTGTGTAATTCCTTTAACATGATCCAATGGCTGGAATTTGAAGCTAGACAAATTCAGAATGGAAATAAGGTGTAAATTTTTAACAGTGAGAGTAAGTAACCATTGGAACAATTTAACAAAGTTTGTGGTGGACTCTCCATCACTAGCCATTTTTAATCAACATTGGATATTTTGTTTTCCCCAAAAGATCTGCTCTAGAAATTATTTTTGGGATTTTCACTGTGCTGTGTTACATAAGACAATCACAATAGTCCCTTCTGGCATTGGAATCTATGAACCTTCAAAAGCAAGGTTCTAAATGGCTCTTAATGTCAGATCTCCCAGTGTCAAGAAAAAGAAATAAGTCAGTGGGAAAGACAAGCATTAAACTAGGTTGATAAAGAACTAGACCCCAGCTGGTTTTATACAAGAGACCACCTCACCAACACAGAACATGGTAAGCTGCCTAGTTCATGGTTGTTTAAATGTTGCATTCTTCATCAATTTTCAAAAAGTAAGGATGGGAACAGGGGGTTATTTTTGTTTATAAACCTCATCCATATCAAAGTAAAAGCAAGGGATTGAGATGGTTCGTTTTAGTAGAAGGATCCCAGCCAGACTGCGACGTCTTGCTGGTCAACCTGTATGCCCCATATCAAACCCAAAAGTTCTTATCTGACTTGTGCTTGATCTCGTGTATAGATTACGATGGATTTCTTTACTCTCTTTGTACAGTACATATCTTGATCACCAACTGATCTGTTTCTTTTGTCTCCTCATCCCCTGAGATTGCTTTCTAAACTGATACCCTGTAGCACACTTCTTCTGACCCATTACCACCATCACTCTGTACACATGATGCGAGTGTTCCAGAGAGTTGGCTCTCTAACTGGTGCTTAAACCCTGCCTTGGCTGACAATGAAGATCATACTATTAGGCAAATATAGAAGACTTCTACTACATTCTTCATTCAGATCTCAGAGTGATAGTTAGTGTAAAAATGCCTAGAGAGAAAGAGAGATATGCAGAGTGCCAAGCTGCCAAAACTCCCACTGGAGTCAGTAGGAGTTGGGAGTGTTCAGAACCTCTGGGAATCTGGTCAGTCAGAACATCTTTGCCCAGAACACTCACTCCCTCAAGACTGGAAATGCTTAAAGCTGAGGTTCAAGATACATGTACAACACTTGACTTCCAACAGAATAATTCCTGGAACCAATGACCCTTGTTAAACAAATAGGAAGGTTTGCCCAAACCAGCAAACAACCCTAGGGCTCTCTAAAGCTATTTGCATTAATACAAGAAAAACTGGGAAGAACGACTACCTTTTAGATGTCTGAATTTGAAAAGTCATTGAACTTTACCTTCATTGTGCTCACACTAGCAAGCCTCTCTCACATACTCTCAGGAAGAGTCAAGTCTAGTCCCATGGTCTCAGTGTTAAGAAAGACATATGCTGACCACATTCAGGGCAATATAAAGTTAGGAGTGTTTATTGGAAACACTATAGCTCACAGGCTTAAGACACGGATCCCTTTTTGGGCTAATGTCTCCAGCCTGGGTGAGAAATGCAGGTCAGAGTTTCAGAGACATTTAGAACAGGTAGAGGTTTAAAAGCAATAAAGATAATGCAAATCTCAGGTAATAATAAATTTTAATCTGAGTTTTACAAGACAAGTACCTCTGAATACTTTCCATTCCAAACAGGACTGTTTAAATTGCTTTTTAACTTCTCATCAAACCTCACTCACCATATCTGAAGTGAGGAGTCTCAGGTTCAAAAGTAAAAAAAGATACCCAGGACAGCACGTCAAAAAGATCCAGATCTCTTTTTAATAGTGAAATTAATATCTTTGTGAAAGTGCTGCAATTCAAAGTCACTCCATCATCCTGATTTTAATAATTCCTGTGTTACCTAGGATTTATAAAAGGTAGATACTCACCTAACCTCCATGGAATGTTAATCTCATGAAACTCCACATCATCACCTTTCACAGAGTATAGGAAAATCCTTAATGGTGGTGAGCAACTGTTTATATTTACATTTGTAACTAGGTTTTGGAGGAATCTAACTTCACAGAATGTTGGCAACACCCATCAAGTTTGCTCATTATGCTACTCTCGTTTATTTTGTGCTTGGAACTTTTAGTTGAGTTCATTCGACAATACATGTCTTGTCATGCTTGTAATGGAGATGGCTCAGGCCATGAGGCCTCTCTGTTATACTTTTCATCACTCACTCTCAGTCAACTGCAGTCCTGCTCCAATAATTTACATAGTATGGCTGCATATATTGGAAAGTCAACCGGGAAGGCAGTTTACATATCCCTTTTGACCTTCCTCTTCAAAAACTCAGAAAACCTTAACTTCTGTAGTACCTGGATAATATCCTCCCTACAATCGCCTTTTACATCCAAGATTAAGATCAATTTGCTTCAAAGAATCAGTCTGATAATTTGTCTTGAGTAGTTAAATCCCATTAAAATGGAAGTTTGCCTTCACTTACTAGACACATGCAGCAGCTACGTACTAATGTAGCCCCTCAAAATATTATCAAAACAGTAGCAGGTTTATATGACAGCAGCATAAACAACAGATCAGTCTTCAGTGTACTATTCAGCTCTATACTCTACAGGTCGTTATATAGGTTCTTACATTGTGATGATCAGCATAGTATCTAAGCACCTTATTCCCATAGTGCATTAGGCAGTATGGCTAATATTTAAGGAACAGAGAGGCTTCATCTTGGCCAACATGCAGTACTACTGTTAGGCCTCCAATTACATTATCTCACAGCATGGTTGTTACAGGTCACTGACTGTACTTGGTTTCTCCTTTAGTCTGAACTGTCTGTGTTGTCACATTGTTTCCCTTTCATTTCTCTGCATACAAGCATCAATGTCTCCTGCTGATGCTGCCATCCAACCAATGGTCTTTTGGCAATATGATAGAGTCAGGTCAGTTGGTTTTTATGCTTGCAAGGCCTTTTTCTTCTCAATCCTTTCATTGGTAACCCCAATTTTCCTTCATCCTCGGTTAGAGGTAACTTCAAAACAAAGGTGTATTATGGGTTCTGCTCTGTTCATCTCTGTATTCCAATGCTGTCTTCAAGTCTGTTGCTGATTTACACATTTTGCATAGACTTCCCCACAGCTGACTCAATGGTTGCTTTTCAGGATTATTGTCTCCCAGCCCCATGTTCATTCTTCTAGCCAATGCTGTCCATCTTCACCCATCAATGAAAGACAGCTGTTTTTGAGCTGGCGTGCAAAAGCTGTTTACATCAACTGTAGACAGACTGTCATGCTAGACGGTGCAGAACAGCAACATATATCCATTGAAACTACAAAGGGAACTAAGTTGGCAGAATCTGACCAGGAAGATGCAGTTAAGAATCTTAGTCCTGTAAAAAAGCAGCAAGGCATTTATAGGCCATAAGAGGCTACATCAGCACTTTCAGCAGCAGAGTGCACTCATGGAGCGCATTGTTTCCAGTACTAAGTTAGCACTGAAGAATGACCCCTACTGAATCAGTAACACCGCTACCTGCAACACCCTCCATTTCCTTGGAGGGTATGTATACTAATGCTGTATTTATTGAAAGTCTACACTGGAGATGTTTGTTAAGTTTATTTAAGATGACTTGCTAAGTGCAGGTTCAGAGTGGAGAAACTTTGTCAGACTAATCTTCAGAGTGTTGGTATATAATACTCCTCTACTAGGGAAAACCACTTAGCGACCACTGGGTTAGGGAAAAAAGTGATAAAGAACCACTCTAAACACTTTATGGCTCTATTTAAAAGGAGTCTGCATTATCTAGAGGAACAATTCAGGGAAAACAACAGCCTGGACACAAAGAAAGAAGTTGCTATAAATAACTTTTAACAAATAATTACTCCAGCTTTTCTACTCTACAAAAATACAAAGAAAATACTAGCTGTTATACAGTATCAAGAAAAAAACAGACTAAAAATCATGCTAGTGAGCAGCATATTTAGATAGCATGGACCACATTTTTCCCTCAAGGACAACTGTGTCACTCCCTGACTGTTCTGTGGTTGCTCAGTTAATGTCAAAGGGGTGGCACGGTTGTCCCCAAAGGGAGAATTTAGCCACATTTTCAAAGCCCGCATTTAATGTACATCTGTGCTGCAGCTGGAGGACTAATTTCCAGCTTGGCTAGACATACACGCTGATCAAGCTAGCTGCAATAGCATGAGCAGCAAGAGGGGCAAGCCACTAGAACATATACCTTGTGTCTCAGATGCGATTGCATTAGGATGGCTAGCTCATGTTGTCATCCATGCCACCATGGCTTTGTTGCTATTTTTAGAGTGCTTAGCTCAATCAAAGCTAGCACATGTGCATTTACACAAGCTGGAAACACACTTCTAGCTACAATGTGGATGTACCCTTAGAAGTTGACATGGATAGGTGCAACTGGGACCAAATGTCTGTCAGTATGCCAAACCACCCTTGTGAGCATCCTGATGTGGACTTTGATCATCTTCTTAAGGCACCTATTTTTGAAAAGTAGGTTCCCATTCATAAATGAATTGCAAGGCTGCTGGTCTCTTTCCTCAACCTAAGAAGACCTCACTTCCATAACCAAGTTTCTTTCCAAGCACAGTTTTATTATTCAAACATAAAACTTAGGCAAAATACACACAAACAAAAAAGCGGTTCCTCTGCCTACCAAGGATTATGGCTCCCAGAGGCTGTTCCTCTCTATGACGAAAGGAAAACGCACCCTTCCCTCAAATCCTATTTCAAGTCCTACTGCAGGAGTTCTTCTCCCACCTGCTGCTCCTCACTCAACTGAGCCACTTGTTGGCTTTTGTAATTCCTTGTTCCCTTCCCATCTGGGCTTGCTAATTGATCAAGACTGGCAGTTGCTGGGATCCTGGCCCTTAGAGGGGAAGACCACCCGATTATATACATATTCAATTCATTTGTCTTCTAGTGAACACACACTTCATATATGGTAACTTTTTTGGTTCCACTTCAAGCTACAGTCACATTATTGGTGCATTTCAACTTCACAACATGTCACTCCTGGGGAAAGTGTTTTCAGTCAACCTGCAAGGTGCTGAGTGCCTGACTCAATAGGAATCGAAGGCTCTGAGCATCTCGTAGGGGGAACATAGTATTTGGCAGATATAGTCTACTTATGAGTTAATGTTTATTATGGAAATTAGAAGTTGTAAAGCAGAATATTGGTGCTAATTATAGATATTATTAAATTCATCTTCTCTTTCCTGTACTTTTTCATACACACAAAGGCTCAAGATAAAGTGTACTTGCTTTTATTTTTAGAAAGATTTCTATCTTTATCATGCATGTTTTATCTCCAACATGTTTTGCTGGAAAGACATTATTGCAAGGAAATGTTAAGCACAAGAGAATTATCTGAATGAAGACTTTTCTGAATGTCTCCTCTAAATTATAGATCATTTTTTCATAACACACAATTACTATAAATCTTCAACCTGTTCTCTTTCTGACAGTTCTGACACGTCTATCTGAGATGTGAAAATTATCTTTCTTGCTGCCTTCAGGTTGTGAAATGCCAAAGAGGTCGTCTTAGAAGAAACACCTAACAGTTCTGATTAGTCTTCTTATCAGTCAGGACAGAATACCTAATTTTAATTGTTACTAAAATTCTGCCCTGGATAATTAAATCACAAACTATAATCTTTTTTAATCTACTTTTCTTGTTCCCTTTTTCTTGAGAAATACTAATGTTATACTGGCATAAATGGCTGATGGCTTATCTCACAAATAAACCATTTGAGAGCTACTATAACTAACAGAAAGAACAGGAACAATAGGATAGTCTACAAATGGCTGATAAAAATTGCAGCCAGGTTTATGGAAAAACTAGTAAAGTTCTTAGGAAAATATATATAGAAAAATATATAAACATTTTATTTTACCATATTCATATTATGACTGTTGTGAGTTTTCATAGTATAAATATATATAGCTGTCATCTTATGCAAAGATGCTTAAATTTCCCTGTTGTAGGGAAAAAAAGGGTTTAGAAACCTTAATATTTATCAACATGAACAAACAGAAACATCTAAAGATTTCAAAATTTTAAGGATTTCACAGAATTAGGAAAAACTAATTAAAACAACAGAATAACATTGAACCTGCTGTAAAGGCTTCAGTTTAAAGATTGGCCTCAAAAACATTGTAAGTTGGATTTGCAGCTTGCATGAGGAAGGTGGTATTATTAAAGGCATTATAAATGAGAAAAGGTTCCAAACTAATCATTCATTTAATAGCTTATTTTTTTCTTTTTTTTTGTGGTTTTGATCTTTGTTAACAAAAGCAGCAAAAAAAATGAAACAAAAAAAATCAGCACATAAAAAGTCTGGGGTTTGGAGAAAAAAGGTTGAGGTTTTTTTGTGAGTGTTGAACATGCTCAAATATATGCAGTACAACTATTATTCAAAATATTCCATTCACTGGACAGGGCATAAGGTACTGAAATATTGGCTGACTTCCACAGTAACATCAATATCAATGTCTACAGAGCAAGTCTGAAGCATTCTAGTTCAAATTCAAATGAGAAGGTTGTATATTTAGAAAACTCTGATGTGAGAGAAGCCCTCATACCTCATCTGAAAACCAGAACATTATGTACACACCCACCTTCTCACCACTGCTTACACGTACCTGCAACTGCTGGGCCACGTGGCCCAACTTGCATGGTCCAGCACACGTGGCTCTGCCTTAAGCCCTTGCAAGTGTGGTTGGCATCGGTCTATGTCCCCAACAGACAGAGTGTGGACCGTATGGTCAGAAAATAATTGTGGATCAAATTTTACACCCTCTAGTCAAGCAAAACTCCCCATAGTGCTTTATAAAGGATAAAACAATTTCTGAATGTCCTTTCTCTTAACACAACTACATTTTAACCGCATGTGTAAATTAAGAAGAATTTCAAAAGAGACTGGTGACTCTCAGTAGAATTACACAGAAATTAATTCTTCATTAGGAAGAAATCACTTCAACCTCTTTGAAACATCAGACACAAAGAATTGCTGACATGTTGATAAAAGTTCTGTGAGCAAACAGAGGAATTTAACAAAGTCATCATAGAAATAGCCATGGACACCAATTCATCAGTTTTAATGCCCTCTCTTTTAAAAAAATTCAGATCATTGTTCAAGTAAGCAGAATAAAAGGTCATAGCCAACATCAGAGGGTGTCTTGATTCCTGAAGTGATGCTTAGCATGGACTCCCAAGAAACTTAGAGTAAATGTTAAAATGATGTTCGTTACTTCCTCTAACTTCACTCACTGAAAGGGAGAGGGGGAATCTATATATACATCTCTAAAGCCCCACTAGATTTCAGGAGTTTTTTGTTAATTTATTTATTATTCTCCTCCTCTTTTGAATTGCTATGAAATGATTTTTTGGGTGGAGGTGGGGAGCTGGGATGGGGGGGCAATTAGAGCAGCTTCTTAGCAAGTGAAAAGCAAGATAATGTGCATCTATTGCAAGAAGTGTGCTATCATATAGATTATATTTGAAGTTAAATGCCATTTGACAAAAAACATATCGCAGGGAGAGGGGGAAAGACGACAACAGGACAAAATAATACAACAGTCTGAAAGAAATGGAAATAATGAAGCCTTATCTGTGTTAAGTCAAATCCACTAATACTTTCCAGAATTGATCTCTCTGATTCCCTGGGGTTCAAACAAGAGACTGTTAACTTATTGCTGGTAGGAGTGGTCTCAAAGTCCACTTAATATAATACTGTCTGGTTCGTCTACCTATGTCCTTTTCAGTTAGAGTTGCTATACAGCAGTGATCAGAGGGGGGGAAAAAAGGATCTATTGCCAATCCATTTTTAGGTTTTCATATTGTATTTATTATCCTAGAAACATTCAACTGAAAGAAAATGAGTCGGGGGGGTGGGGTTGAATTAACTTGGTCAAGCAAGAGACCTAGATGAACATTGTGATTTTGTATGGCAGCCTGAATCCCATGTTTCATTATGGTCAAACATATAAAAGCAAAAGGTTATCAAATCCATACTTATACTTTGATTCAATTATTTACTTATTTTACTGTTTATTTACCATAATGATTTTTTACACAGCAAATAGCTTTACTCACAATGCACTACTTCTTGGCCTTCCTTGAAGTGAGAACTACAGGAATGTTACCTAGCCAGTAGCTCTTGCATTCTTTATATTCTGTATTGGCCCATTTTACAGAAGTGCTGAGCACTTGCATCTCCTGTTGCCTTCAAGTAGAGTTATGAATGCTTAGTTCCTCTGAAAAATCAGGCCCCAGTTCTTTTTTGTGATAGGAGATTTCTGCAACATCCAAAAGCAGCAACAAATTAAGGGAATGTTTATTTTTCCTCTTTTCCAAGTATTGGAAGTACACAAGTGTCAAAAACCGCAGTCTAACATCACCTCCATAGTCCTTTCTACACTAATTAAAATGGAACTCTCAGCCAGAGCCAGTCCTGGAAACCTGAAAGTTCAAACAAACAAACAAACAAAAACACACTTAGCAGAAACACTCTAGTGTATTTGCTAGTTTGAAGCACTTTTGCGAAGTGGGGATTTTTCTACCTGGTAATTACTATAAGAATTGCCAAAGAGACACTAAGTTCTGTCATACTAATCTTCCTTACTGTTAGCATTAAAACAAATCTTTAATGATGGAATATAACTCTAACTGTGGCCTGGAGAAATCCAGGTTGTTAGATGTCATAATGGGAACACAGAAGCATAAAACAGTAAATGTTCTAACCCACCAATGCCTACTCATTCTAATTTCAGGAGCTCAGTTGTTGGAAATATGCCCTGACCCCTACAGGTAAAAGATGCTCAGTGCCATAGAGTAAGGCAAAAACTCTCAAAGTCCCTGCTGATATATTTGAACATGCTAACATTTCTGCCTGACTCTAAATTTGGTGATCAAGACTCTAAATACCTAATCTAATGTATATACTTCAATGCTATTGGTGTCCTAGTAAATGCATTTTTCCCCATCATCGTATGTTCCTCTGCATCCAAATGTTGCGGACAGGGGGAGAAATACCATTTTCCTTTGGAGCCCAATGTTGAAGACTTTTTTTCTTTACTGTCAGCATGAAAAGGTTCTTTTCTGTGAACCAGATCACTGTGTAGAAAAGCACGTTACAGAATTACAGAGAACAATGGCGTAAACTTCAGAGAAAAGAGTACTTTAAATTTGAATGACTAACTCCTAGAAATCTTACACTTAAATGAACTCAGCTTATACCACAAGACAAGATTAACCTCTTTTTTGGTTTGGTTTTGTTTTTTCCAGAAAAATGCATTTTGAGATTTTCAGCTCATAAAGAACCCAACTAATGCTGTGTTAGTCAAAATTTGGTTGTTTCTTGGAGGGAGGGACATTTCGTTTTTTTGAGTCAGTGGAAAAACAAAGTGAGAAACAATCTGATATTTCTATTAGTTACTCCTAGAGATAATTAAAGGTGTTGAAATCAAAATTAGGTTACTAAGTAATAAATGACATTTAGTCAATATAAGCACATACAAAGATAGGCACATGTATTCCATTTTGGAAGAGGTAGAACTTTACTTTAACTGCAGTTATGTGGTTATGTTTGTAACACTGATCATATACAAGATATATTTAGCACTTGTAGCCCTAGCCTGTATTTCTTGCACACAACACATTCCTACTGATATCAATACCGAATCGAGTCTTTATACACAGGATCAGGACCTTGTCCAAGTGGTGTTTCACATCTTCAGAGCATGTTACACACATTAACTAATTCATCCTCTAAGTCCCTATGAAGAAGGTATCCTCCCCATGTTCAGACAGAGAAGTAGAGGGAAAAGGAGATTCAGTGAGTTGTGCAAGATTACGCAGTGAACAACTGGAATTCTCTACTTTGCATTAGTGGGATGCAGGGGGAACATACCTATTCTGCCAGAAGAACAGGCAACACCTGTATGGTGGTGATAGTCCAAAGTTCTCTAGTTGAGAATGAAAGAGTACAAGTGCTGGCAGTCAGGATCAGTGGGCAGGCATCTAATCTGGCCTGTACATAGGTCTGGTTTTGGACTGTGCTAGGAGACAAGATGAGCATCTTTGATAGATTTAAACATATTGGATAAATCAGGGCCTCACAAGAACCCTATGAAACAGACCGGTATCATCACCCTCATTTTACTGGTGGGAAAAATGAGGCACAGGGTAATTAACAATCATCTCTGTGGCCTGCATTGTGCAAGAGGTCAGACTAGATGATCATAATGGTCCCTTCTGACCATACAGTCTATGAGTCTATGAGAATCTCCATCATTATTTTAATATTAGTGTAGTATCAAAGGGCCCCAGTTGGAACTTAAGCCTCATTTTGCTAGGAACAGTGCATACGAGTAGTAGGATGGTTGTCGCTGTCTATATCCCTATGTTCACTCTTTTTACAAGAATATGATGGATTTTGTACAAAGTATGCCTTGTGAGGTATTATTTTAAAACTCATAGTTTGTTTATCATTTTGTACTGGTAAAATATGTGTGGCAACATTATGTATAAAAAGTTATAAGATTCTACTGTATAACATTACTGAGACATGTGCCAAGTTTAGAAAAGCAGGTACAAACCAGTTCCTCAAAGACAAAAGGCAAACTAACTCCTCATCCAGGTGTCAACAAAATCAAATGGAATATTACCTGGTTAAAAGGCCTTTTTCAACAGGAAAAATGGTGTGTGAAAGAAATCTATACTTTGGCAAGTGTCTGCTGAACCTCAGTTGGAGATGATTTTCAAGGAAAGAGAACTATAAGAAAGGGAAGCAGAGACCCCAAAATACTCCTCCCTTTCTCTCTCCCCAAGGCATCAATGACACCTGAAGGACAAGGAAACACTGAACAGGGAGAGGGGTCCTGGCTGAGAAGAAACCAGCCAGTCAGACTTCTTACCTTGTGGTGAGAGAGACCTTTGCTTGAATTCATTTAGCTTGTTAAGTTAGATACTAATTACATTTTACCTTTTATTTTCTTGTAACCAATTCTGACTTTTATGCCTCATTACTTGTAATCACCTACAAACTATCTTTCTGTAGTTAAACTTGTTTTATTTTTTTATCTACACCAGTGTGTGTCTGGACTGCATGTTTGGGGAAACTCCATTTGCGATAAGATTTATGCATCTTCTATTATTGAAATGATGGACCTTATATGACCATTTATTGTCCAGAATGATGCTGGGCTGTACAAGACATACAATTCTGGGGGAAAGTCTGGGACTTGGAGTTTGCTGGTGTTGCCCTGTGATGTAATTCATGAGTGGCTGGCTATAGCACTCATACAATATAGCTGGGATTGATTTACATGTTGGGGGCTGTGTGTGGGCACACACCAGGAGTGATTGCTCATACAGCAAAGCAGTATAAGAGGCATCCCAAACTGGACAATTGAGGGGACACAGCTGTCCATCTGTCCGGATTGTACCCTGGGTAATGTCACAATTACAATTGCTCCAAAACGTTTAAAGTTAAAATAGACAAGACAAAGGCTGGGAGAAGACATAGAAATGAGATGACTGTTAAGACTCATACAGATGGTCAGAATCATAAACCAGGATTAGACCCTAATTAGCTTGACTTTCTGGCCCCGGTCTGATAACTGAACCATAATACATGCCAACCAAGTCATATGCCTGTAGCAGCAAGCTTTCTAGCCTGGGTCAAAGATTTGAGTTTGAAAAGCTACTGCTAGCACTCTGAAAATAGCTGTGTAGATAGTTGTGGCTCAGACTGAAGCCCATTCACTTCTCTTGGCTTCAGATCTGTCTACACTGCTCTTTTTAGAGCATTAGTATGAGCATTGCAAGCACAAGTTGGGAGGCTTGGTGCAAGAGGCTGTGTAGCCATACTCCATGGGGTCAGATTTTCCAAGGTATTTAGGTGCCTAAAAAAGCAGATAGGCATGTAGCAGATTTTCAAAAGTCAATAAGCAAGTTAGTCACCTAATTCCCATCCAAATCAAGCCCCTATATACCTTTGAATACATCGGAAGCAGCATATGACACATTGCAGTCTTTTCTGTGATCACTCTGTGCTGCCCTTTTTTATTATCTTTCCTCTTTTGGGCCTTTTCTGCAAAGAGTTCTCTCTCCCCCTTTCTCTAGCATGGTATTGTACTCTACCATGTCCTGTTTTTATCCCTGTTACAATCTGCTTCAGTTTTGGACTATGCTAGGTAATGTCCAACTTTCTACTTTCCAAGGACCCTATTCAGAACTTCTTATTTAGGAAAACTGTATTTCGTTGTAGAAGTGAGGACTCACCCCTGCAGTGCCTCCTGCTGGTGACTTCTGGGAGTTAGCTTGTTCCAGCTCTGGAGCGCCCTCTGCAGGCCAGTGATCTGCCTGTCCTCTGGCCCTCATGTACCTGTCAGACCCAGTGCCCTTTTACCTGGGGTGTTGCTCCCTAGCAGTAATCCCCTCTCTTTCAGAGTCTTCCCTTCCCCAGGGAACTCCCATTCACTGTTCCCACCTCGCCTCAGTGTCAGGCTACTGCCAGTCATCGTCTAGCCCCTATGCCCTGGGGCAGACTGCAGTGTCAGCCTATTCATCTCTGGCAAGGTTGGGTTTGGACTGCTGCCTTGGCCTACCCCTGGGGTACCCTCTGTAACCCTCATTACCTGTCAGCCCAATGCTAGGCCATAGCCTGGGGCTTTCCAGGCTGGAGCTCCCCAGCTCCTTAGCCTGTCCCCAGCCCTGCTCCACTCAGGTATCCTGTCTCTAGCTCCCTCCAGCCAGGCCCTTCTCCTTCTACAAGCAGAGGAAGACTGACTGGGCTCCTGGCTCACAGCCTTTTTATACAGGCCAGCTATGGCCTGATTGGGGCGTGGCCTAGCTGCAGCCACTTCCCAATCAGCCCAGCTTAGTAGCTCCTAACCACAACCTTCCCCCAGGGCTGTTTTAAGCCCTTCAGGGCAGGATCAGGTCTCCTCCCTGTTACACTCATTTTTCTCAACATCTCTAAAGTCAAGAAAGGGAACTGAAAACCGTTTTTGTCATAGAAAGCAGCACAATTCTAGGGACTGTCCTCACAAGCTACAAACAACAAAAACACTTTTAAAATCATGCATCCCCTTAAATGTTATCTAGGAGTTATGGACATAGAGAAAATACACTCTAGTGTCCAATCCCAAAATAAACCCAATGAGTATTTCAAATAGAACTAAAAGGACAGCTTTCAAATCTGTATGGTTATAAAGCCCTTCAAGTGAAGCCATGTGTACTTTAGACAAACAGAAAGCATTATGGATGATCATATAAATACTAATTAAAATCTTCCCATATCACACGAGAACACATGTTGAGGCCATCAAAAAAGAGAGGGAGAGAGGATATCAGGATACACCAAAGCAATCAAGTCTAATCACCACTAGAAAAACGTGAAATTAAAGCAAATCAAAAGAGGAGGAACTAGGACTGAAATAAAAGCATGAAAACACAAGCTCTGCCAGCATTTTTAGGCTCCGTGCTGCACAACAAAAGCAACAAAACACACATGCATAAGAACAGATGGAGAATGGCAATACACTTTTATATTGCTCCAAAGAATGCTCAAGTCCTGCTCACTGTTCTTAATACTTGAAAAGGCAGTGCAGTAATGAGTGTCATAAAGAGAGTGACAATAGCCTCAACAAGAGTTCTATTGCAGAGCAAGATTCCAGTTAAGAGGCAGCAGGGTTGCAAAACTTAATTAGAAAAAAATAAAATAAAATCAAAAGTGCAGCAGAAACAAGACAACCCACGTCGGCAGGAGAAATAAAGGTCAATGAAAATGTTAGGGATATATCATCATGTGTATATATGTTTTATGTCACATTATCATGCTGTTCAAAGTATCTGTTGGTACTAGTGGGAGGAAGAAAAAAGGACTTCCTGACACATATTCTAGGAAGTCACTGGTTACCCCGGTTTGAGCCCATTTTGTATCAATGTTAATAGGTTGCTTGTTTCAATGGAGGGAAACAGCAGTAAAATCCAGAATTTTCTACACTTTGTGGGTTACAAAATGGATGCAACCACTCCTTTAAACAGTGCCTTTTAAGGAATTATTTCATGTATATGAACTAACTTTGCTCCATTTTCTTAACACTGTTCGTGATAGTGACTGAGAACCTGGCTGAACTCATATTCATGAGTGCTGTATGTCCTTAGAGGTTCCATGGGACCAGAAGAAGCATCAAATAATGCAACTCTGTACTTTCCAAGGTCCTTGTTCAGCACTCCTTATTAAAAAAAAACTCCTATGGACTCAAGTGTGTGTTTTGCCTGCACATGGAGCGTCAATCGAACCTGAAGCATTACATCATTCCTAAATCTCTCTTGCAATATCCCTCTGAGCCTGCTGCCCCCTAAAAACGAGTGGTCATGATCCCTCACAAACATAATGCATCCTGACGTGCCCACCCATCATCTGGGATCTCTCCACACCTCTTGACCACCAGGTGTTCTACCTGACTGTGACCACAGCAATATCCTTCCTAAGTATGGTCTCCTCTAATAAACATTCTGTGCTGTTACTGAGCCTATTCAGTAAACCTAAGCAAACATATTTTCAGTGTTGACAGCAAAGATTGAGTTATTGTAGCTCCCATCTATATGGTTTGCTGTGAAGCTGTGTGTTTAGTTATGTTTGTTATCCATTAAATACAAGAGCTCTTTTATTGATTTTCTCAAATATCCGCATTCACAAATAAGAGATTGTCAGCTCTGTTATAGTGCCAAGATAAGATTTTGACATTTGATTGGCTAAAAATACCATAAAAGTTTCCACAGTTGTTCAAAGTTTTGATTTCATTTCCCTCCTGTATTCTTTCCCTGGCCCTAATGGTTACAAAGATGTATGGGAGAGGTGGTAATGGTGCACTTGTTTTTCTTTGCCTTTTACTTTCAACTAAATGAGTTTCTACTGATTTTGTCTACCGTTAGCTTTATTGAATTTCCTGTTATGCCCAGTTGTTTTGCCAATAGAATGTCTATGGGACTTATTTCACAATTCTATCAGCTGATCTTATTGGTCTTTAAACATATTAGTTCGTGTCAAGTCATAGACATTCAGCTGCTTTTCCTCATACACAATGTGGAATGCTTTGAGTTTCTTTTTGTGGTAGTTTTTCTAATGAGAAGACTATATACAAAAGAGAATGTCTGACTTTAGCTCTGCCTTTTATTTCAGGAAATATAGTTACTGAGGTAAATATAATGGAAGTGGATACAGAAAGCAGCCTGTTCCAGTGCCTCTAGTTTGAGTAAGATGTTCTTTCTGATTTCTGTTTTCTGTTTCCAAGATGGTTTTGGTACTTTTAACAACACTATGCCAACTCTATTGTCACAGAAGAATGCTTTAAGTCAACAAGCCCTGAATCAGCTGAATCATCACATTAATGTTTAAGTAAGTGTGTCTTGTGTAATTTCGGACAGTACTAATCAAGTTCCCAGAGGAATGTCTGGGATGTCCTATGTAGGTTACCTTAAAAGTTACGTCCGTGAGTGTTTCAAACCTGGCAGTCCCAGAATCAAACCACCTTCCTCGCCACCACCTTTCGTTACCTGTGCCTTGGCCAGCAACCCTAATTTGGAAACTCCTTGTAATTGCTTTAATAGAATCAGTTCCCACAGAAATACATGAGTCTAGCTCTCAACCCAAACTCCAGCCCTTTGGCTGGTTAGGCATCTCCAGGTATTTCTCAGTATCTCTGTGATGTCCTGACACCATCTCTCTGATGTCCTGCCACTGTTCCATCTCCAAAATTGAACCTCTTTGTCTTCCTGCTTCTTGTCCACTCATGTCACATCTCTCAGGCCCACAACATCCATGTCATCTTTTCTTGTCCCTCACTCCTTCTCCCTTATCAAGTCTTTTTCTATTTCCTATCGCGTCTTTTTAATATTACCCATGTCATCACATTATGTCTTTTTCCTCACTACCTTCACTGTTGACCATGTCATAGCCATTTCTTTGTCTGTTTGGTGCAACTTCCTCCTTTCCGGCCCTACTGCTTCTCATCTATGCATTCCCCTCAATCCCTCCCACTTGAGACTACCCAAAATAAAGCTTCTTCAGTTATTATCTTCCATTGATGATCGGACCATTTCTCCCCTTTCCACCCTCACTTCTTGAGCCCCACTGTTGGCTTCCTGTCTCTTATCACAAAATTGTCAAGTTAACGTAGTTTTGTCCTCACTTACACCTCTACTTCTCTCTCACTCCCGATGCTCTTAATGTTTTCTCCTTACTTTCTCCCTTAGGACTAAAACCTGGCCCCAATGAAATCCATAACAAATTCTCAGGGACAATTTACTGCCTTGGTTTCAGTGTCATTCATGATTTCCCCTATGCTTGGAATACTTTCAGGTTTTGTAGCCAAGTGACTTCTCCTTCATACAAATTTCTCCTTAAAGACCTCTTCCTTTAGGAATCCTTAGTAACAAAAGTCTCTCCACATTCTCCTTTATTGGAAGTGTTGTTCCACTTGTTTGGTCTTTATCTTGTCTATTTTAGCTGAAAGATCTCTGTGGCAGAAAAGTATGATTACTACCGTGTAAAAGTATTTTACTAAATTATTAGCAATAATTAGTTAAGCCGGACACAATTTTTGGATGAATAGTTTATTCAAACCCACAGCTCCCACATCCCAGGCATGTGCCCTCAACATTAGATTAACAGACATGTATGTACGTTTTCGGCAGCTGACTGAAATGAAACATTTCATATGATCCAAAATGGATTTTTCCAACTTGCTGACAAATTCCAAACATTTTCAAACTAATCAAATCATTTTTCCCATCTATTTTTCAGTTTGCTGGCCAAACTGGAAAACCAATAATTTCCCCAGCTCTAGAATTAATTTATTTTATGCAGTGAACATACTTATTACATAGAGATGTTGGGTTTTTTTTTTCAGCTCTCTAGTTTGTTGCTGCTTACTCCAACCAAAAATTAGATTAAAGAAAAAGAAAATTGTATTATTCAGCCAGAAAGGAGTTAGCTGAACGTCAAAGTTAATTACAATGACCCGCAAAAAGTTAACCAGAAAAATGTCTAATGCCACCTACCCCAATAATTACAAATGAAAAGAACAAATATGTTGAACTATGCACCTGAAAGTTAGTGAAACATTTCTTTCCAATAAATGACCTCTGCTCGAAAAAGAATCAATCACAGAAGACATGAACTTTCCAATCACACCACAGGAAGCTACAGCAGTGAAACCTGCTATCTATATTGAAAAGTCACAACTGAAACAACAACAACAAACCCCTATGTTTGAAACCAGAAGAGAGACTCACTAAAAGAACAGGAGCAAATCACATATCAACAAAAATAGGAAATTGTACTGTATTAGACATTAATAGCAATTAGGAAAAAGGTTCACCACAACAAGACGATAATTAAAGTAACACACAGCAGAGATAAACATACCCACAAAACAGAGGAAGCAGCTGAAGCCTTACAATAGCAAAGCACTGGACTGTTTATGCCCTATTTGATTAGACAAAGAAAAATAGTCAAGAAAATTTGTTGACCTAAAAATGGCTATTTTTTTTGTCCGACTTGAGACACCTGATTTTCACAGAGTGCTGAGCATTCCCAATGTGAAAATGAGGCCCCTTTAATATGGCTCAGGTTGGACATTACAAAATTGAAGGATCCAGATTCATTAGTCATTTCTGAGTATTTAGACCTAAGCATGCTGAAATTTCTGAACATTATATTTCAAGTAAAAAGTATGTGAACAATATACTACTGTTTAAATAAATTGAGAGTTATTTACTCACATCCAATGAGTATCACTAACTTCAGCCACTATCAACCTCCAACCAGTTGTCCAATCACTGACGAGCACTTATTCAAACAAGTAGTTTCAACCCTGGTAGCACAAGCATTCCCTACTCCCCACCTAGCAGAGAGGAAGTTGGAGTTGGACTGCATGTGTATTTCCACTGTGAGAAGCTCTGCATCGTGGATTAGACATCAGAAGATGGTGTCATCTAGAATTGAAACTGTGTCTGTGTGTAGAATATACTGTCCATTTCTACTTGCAGTATGCAAAACATACATTCTATGCAATACAACACATGATGAGGATAAGTAAACTTAACGTTCATGTATAAAAGCATGATGAAAATTGTACATAAGTTCTCAGTTCATTCAGTGTTGCTACATCACTGTAGCTCTTTTGAGTATTCTTTTGTTCTTTTGACTTTGCAAGGATAGTTTCCAGCAACATGCTTACAATGGACAGGGAAACTTTCTTTTTGGAGTTATCTGTTTATCACCATTAAGTAACCTGCTGCTTATTGCAAAACATAGAAAGAAATTCAGATCCAATCAACACCTACAGTTTGATTCTTATGCTCCAATCAGTAGCAACACATCAGTTATACAGACAATAACACACACAGGAAAACTGTTCTATATAGAAATATTACTTGGGAAGGAGTTCTGCAAAACTGAATCCTCAGTACCATAACAGTAAATAGATTCAAATAGATTCAATACTGGATAAACAATTTAGGAATACATTCAAACTTGGGTAATGATTCTACTAACACTGTGATATATTTACAAGAGGTACAATATTAGTAAGAAATGCAGAAGGAACGAATCATAAATTACTGTAACATGAAGGCCAGAATGCATATACCATATACAATCTGTTCAACAAGCTCAAGGTTCTGATTTCTCCTATGGAGCCTATGCAAGTACCAAGCATATTGAAGAAACTGCTATCAGAGATCATAAGCCCACATACAAATAGTGCGGGGAGTGGGATAAAGAAAAGAACAGTACATTGTGAATAGGACAAAGATATAAAAATTAAGTGGCATCTCATGCCAACAACAAGATCTGCAAAGATTTTGTCAAATTTAAAAGGAGATAAAGAACAGCCATTTTAAAGGCTCTCCATGCACCATCCCAGGAAGCCAAAACAAAGGAAAACATCTTCATGTCCATAGTAAGATGTGCTAATCATCTTGTACACATGGCTGTTCCATTTCATTCCATCAGAAGGTTGCAGGATCACAGAATTGTTCAATAGATGGCACTGTAGGTCCTCCTAGAGACACACTACATGCCATTAAATGGAGACAGCTGGGGTAGAGTTATGACTGGGAGTATATTTTATCATCTCCCCTAATTTTACTACAAACTGTTTTTTTTTTAAATCTACTTAGTATCAGAACGCAGATGGACTTAATACCACACAATGTTTCAAAGGAACTGGAAGTTTCAACTGCAGGAAACGTGGCTCATGAAAATGATTTTTTTGTCACTTTTCAGCAATTTAGCATTCATTTCTCCCACAATGAATCAACAGTTGCTGAATATGCACAGACACTCAAAAGGTCAAGTGAGCAGACATCTCACGTCTATGAATTGCCTCTGCAGCTAGGAACCAAAATGGTACAATAGTTAATAGTGCACTGAGGAAGAAGAGCTGTTAGAAAAGTACACATCTGCTGTTTAGTACTTGGGGTAAAATGACTTACAAAAATGCATAATAGAAAAAAAAACTTTCAGAACTTATTAATTCCTGACATGTTCTTGGTTATGTCACTCACAGACTGTGTTACTTCAAATGGGATTTGATAGCAGGTAAATTGCATAGTCTAAGAGTTTAAGAAAGTTATTCAACAAAAATGTCTTGATCATGAATAGGATTTGCATAGTGGGAAACATTTTATTATTAATGAAACAACAAATTGATAAACTGACATTAAGCTTATTTTTTCTGCACCATGGTTCCATTGCTTTAACTCGTCGATTTTGCTAGCGGAAGGTTGGTAGCAAATAGAACTGAGTGAACTATTTATTGCATTTCGTGGTTTAGCCTTTTTCTGGTTACCTGTGAAAAAAGACTTCAAATTTTAGCAAGGCATTTTTCATTCAGAATTGTTCAATGGTGATTATAACTGAACATATTTCAGCCTTTAGATTGTTTGAAAACTGTGTGCTGTGACTCCTGCCTTGAGTGGTTGCTATTTGTGCTGTGTGATTGATCATTTCAGTCATATGGAGTTGTTTCTGCTCTCTTACTGGACCATTTTTTATAAACAGGTGAATGACTCGAATAACTAATTTCCAGTTCAGCACTCTTTGCACAAGATTCTGAAAGACCTCTGCTTCCCTGAACATTCAGATAAACTAATACAAAACCCCTTATACTAACATTAGCAGAATTTGAATGTATGACTTAATGCACGAATGGCCATCAATACCATCAGAGTAAATATGTGGCTTTTATCCAAATTAATTATATATATTACAGAATTTCAGTATTCATTAGGATAATGTCATTTGGGGTATTATCCACAGTTCCCTTTCCAGAGTGTCAATACAAAAGATGCGTAGCAAGTGATAGATTATTTAGCTAGATAATTCCATAATCTGCTACAAAACAAGCTAAAAATGGGCTTGGATTGAAATATACAGCACACCAGCCTACCTATGGTAATTGGCAATTGCTGACAGCTGATATGACCCAGTTGCTACCTGAAAAATTGCCCATTAGATTATTTTGTTGTTGGAAATTATTGTAACATGCCAACTGCCAAACTAAATTGCCATTGAACTCAATAGGTGAAAGGAAACATCTGCTAAATCTCCCAAGTCCGTTACTATATTATACCATACCTCTTATACTACACATCCCTTTTGCTTTTCGTTTCACCTTACAGCTCCTTATCCTCTTGTTACTTCTTCTCCTTTTTATTATAGATGTCAGTTCTTTAAAAGGGACACTGCCAAGGCCAGTAGAGTCTAAAATCAGATCTTAATAGTTTTCTCTTTCTTTTGGGAGAATGCAAAGTGATTATGCTCATGTCATGTTGTCCTGCTGCTCCACCTGTCTGCTGTAGCTGTGTGGCCTGTTAGAGGAAGCAGGATTTTTGTATAGTTAATAAGACCACCACCTAGTTTTCCTGTAGTACTTTTCATCAGTAGATCTCGAAGTGCTTTACGAAGGAAATAAAGTGATACTTGGCCAGCTCATAGGAAAAGAGCAGCAAGGGAGGCTTAAGATTTAGTGTCAATCACAAAGAAACCCAGTGCCAAATGTCTGTCCCTGACATGTCTCCTGGTAGAAGTTGATATTTTCTTTCATTGGGATCACAATTTTGGACAAATTGGTTAAGATCAAAAGGTCAGCTTACAGAAACCCCTCAGTTATAGGGTATGTCTACACTACCTGCCAGGTTAGCGATCGATCTATCGGGGATTGATGTATCGTGTCTTGTCTAGACACGATACATCAATCCCCAAATACACTTCTTGTCGACTCTGGAACTTCAGCAGGGCGAGAGGTGGAAGTGGAGTCGATGGGGGAGCGGAGGTCGTTGATCCCGTGCCACAAAGACACAAAGTAAGTCAGTCTAAGTCATCTAAGATATGACAACTTCAGTTACGCTATTCTCGTAGCTAAAATTGCATATCTTAGATCGATCCTCTCTCCCCAGTGTAGACCAGGCCATAGAGTCTGAAAAATCTGGGGACACAATGAATGTATTACAGCTATGGATGCCTCAAAATCCCCCTCTAATTTTCAACCAATCCTGGCAAATATGCTCCTGGCTTGCAAATAATGTCTCTCTCCCTCACCAAGATAGATTTGTATATTTATTCCTTCGAGCAAGTTTATCTACAAGTCTTTGTGCACTTAAGCATGTTATTTTATCAGTAGCATTTCTAGCATATATTTCTTGTTTCTTTAACCAACTACAGAAGCTCATTTACCTTATGGAGAAGGTAATTAGTAGGTATCGTAGCTTGCCATTTATTTGACAGCTTTCTCATTTTCTCAATTTTATGTAATTTGACAGGGACCATTATAGACCCATAACTAGTCTTTCAGAATGACTTTCACAAGGTTAGTTCACTTATTAATTGACCCTTAGTAATGGCAATTTAAGAAGCATATTAATCTCATCTGTCAGTTCTAACAAATAGTAGATGTGGAAAATAATTTGTCTTTTGCAAGGAGCCTTGCAACAGAAGTGAAGTGTCTGAATTTTTAATTAATATTCATATTCTTTCAACAAATGAGATTGTGAGGGAGGGGAGAGACTTATTTTCAGTGGTTTTCCTTTATTGCCCCTTTAAAGTGTTTGGCATTTTCTTATTATGAACATAAACACTATTCCAATGATCAATAAATCCTATGACCAGGATAATCTTCTACAAAGGATACACTGGTGCTCTCAACAAGGATCCATGAAACCGACAAAAACATGAACAAAGCATTCAACAGTAATGTTATCATTACATATACATAAGAAAGGGTTCTTGCGTTCACGAGGATTAATCGGTAAGAATATATTAGACAAAAGATTATTATTCAGTGACTAAAAAACCCTAATATCAGATGCTTGATGCTGCAGCCTTTTAAAATCTGCCTCTATAGCTCTTCAGAAGATTTGCAGAATGCAGATAGTTCAGTTTAAAGCAAGGGCTACCTGTACTGTATTTTAATTCAAAACACTTGTAGGGAGATTCAGCACCTGTTCTCCACTTTTAGTTCTCTCATTAACTAAATAATGGAGAACAGTTAATGAAAAGGGGGGGGAAGAACTCTCTTAAAAGAACTAATTCTTGACCTTGTGTAGTTGTATTAGTGTCTCCTTTGTCTGCAACTTACCTCACGCTGACAAAACCCCACACAAACAGATTAAGTGGTATATTCATCTATTGAGGAATTCACACAAAATTCCCATTAAGGTTAACACAGGCTTTGAGGGAGACTATAACCTCCTACAGTCTGAATTTAAATCCACAAAGGCCAGGAAGTACAGAATTAAAGGCTGAGTTGCCCTCCTGCCTCCTGTCTTCCTGCTGTGCCCAAATAGTAAAGAAATATGCTAACAGTGTGATTTAAGACAGAATAGATACTTAAGCCTGAGAACTATGGTATGTAAAGCAGGCTGTGTTAAGCACTATACAGAACGTTAGCCTTATTTCTACATACCCTTATTGACTGGGGTAAGGCTTTTTTCTGTTTTTGTATCAGACTTTTACTAGTATCAGGTAGAATCCTATCTTGAATTGTCAACAGAGGCAAAACTCCCACTGACTCCACGTGCATGAGCATCATGCCTACAATATGTTAAGATGTAGTTCTCATTGCTCTTATTTTAACAAGTTAAAAAACATCTCTCAGGTAACTGTAATAGAAAAGACACAATGAATGATGTTACGGTCTCATATTTATTAGGAGCTAGCCCAAACCAAAACTCCAACCACCAAAATTTAGGTGATCCGAAATCTCAGTGCAGCTCTGGATCCAAATGCCACAGCTCTGCTATTTACAGAACTTTTAATATGCATAAAAATAACCACTTCCTTGTAGTTATTGTGCTGGATAATGTTACCACGAATTTTAGACATTTAAATATAAATCATCTTATTTATGGCTATCCTGCTAAAACACCTTCCCAGCTGTTGCGGTTTGCTGCATAAACAGGTACTCAGGCAATTTTTTAAAAAAAAAACCACACAAATTACATACTTGATAGAATGCAGTGTCTCCTTCAGAGTCATTAGTGTCAATCATGCAAATACAAGTTTTAAGCAATGTTTGACATGCACGCCGTTTAAACAATAGTTCATAGTCTGGAACTATGGCAACGGTAGTACAGGTATGAGCACTATCTCAGCATTAGTAAACAATGCTATTCATATTATGTTTCTCTATGATGATGTTTCATGGTAGAGGAATAATTCTTATTTATTTATTTTTTAGAACTATTAACAGCACCCTATGTTTTCCTTTTTTAAAAAAAAGTAAGAGGACCATAATTTTCAAAGACACAGGAGATCAAATATGAGGAAGAGCAAACCTTTAAAAAGGTACGGAGTTCTTGTAACTTCACCACATTTGTCAATGTCCTTATGACTGAAAAGTAGGAGGGGTGGAGGCCATGCAGAGCAGAATTCTGTTATCATATTGCCTCCTCTTTTTTTCTCCTCAAGTGGGGCCTAATCCTCAAGATGATAAATTACTTCAACACTTGTTGAAGTCAGCAGGAGTTCAAGTGACTTTTCCCTGAAGGGGGACAGCTGGCATGAGTCACCCAGGGAAGCCACATTGTACTGTACTGCATGAATGGATTGTTGAGAAACTGTCAATAAAAGTAAACTGATTTTATATGGTTCCAAGAGCTCAAGGCCAGATTCTTAGCCGGTGAATTTGGCATAGCTCCACTGCTGTCAATAGAGCTACACCAATTTACACCAGCTAAGGATATGACTGCCAGTATCTTACAGATCCAAGAGTAAGAATGATGCTGGAGCCTTAACTAATATCAATGACCCAAGTACAGAGAGAAAAAGCTTTCCACTCTGTTGCACTATATAGTACTCTTACCAGCTTATAAATATAGCCACAAAGATTAAAGATGACCTGAGCTACTGCATTACACTTTGCCACTGTTACAGTAAAGAAGGGTGAACCCCAGTGTAATCTGTGCCCCAGCAACATTGCTGCTGTTAAAACAGAATTATGGGCTGCAGTTGGCCGTTGCCAATCTATTGATCATTTTCAACAACTAATCAGAGGATATCCGACCAATTTCATCCTATTGAAGTATTCTTAAAGCTGTTTTATATTTTCAGGGTTATGTTCTAGTGTTCGTGACACTGATGTCACCTCATTATCTTCAATGGAGTTATTATAGATTTACATTAGTGTCTATGAAATGGAAACCCATCCCACAGATGGAAAGCAGGCAAATATTCAAAAATGTATTCGCATTCAGACATTATAGGAAAGCCATTAAACAAACAAACAAAAACTAGGAACAAATGTTTCATTCCTTATATTTCGATTTCCTATTTTCTGGTGGCTCTTTGACTACCACCTTCTGTAGAGAAGCTTTATTTTCAGACAACTTTCTTCCCCTCAAATGAATTCCTGCATGGTTTTGACTAGTTGCAACTTTCAATACTCACTTGCCAGCAGGAACAAAACAAAATGCTAACAAAAGATTCAAGATAACCAAAGAAAGGAGATGATCCAGTGTTTAATAGCGTTGCACAAGAGATAAAGCAAGCGCTAGACTGGTGCAAATAACGAATGTTTTGGTTCAGTCACCAAACTGAAAAATAAAATAAAAAATTAAACTTGTTTTGGGTCAACATAAAATGAATTAAAAAAAAATGTAGTGAACTTAAAAAACCCAAACCACTTCTTTTTAGGCCAAGATTGAAGGAAACATTTCATTTGATCTGAAACAAAATGTTTTGTTTTGTTTTCAAGTTCTTTGACCTTTAAAAAAATCAAAATGAAGTAAAATTTGAAATTGAAAAGTCATTTCAAATTGAAAAGTCAAAACATTTCATTTTGAAAATGTGAAAATAAAATGTTTGCACTTTATTGGGATTTTTGGTTTTTTTGATTGAAACAATTCAGTGAATTTGACATGAAATCACAAAATGTTTCAATTAACCCAAATCTGCATATATTTTTTGCGCTACTCAAATATGATCCCCTTGAAAACAAATCTTTTCTGGAGTTCAAAAAAGGGTTGTGCACCTCAGCAGTTTTGATTTCCAGTTCACAGAAGAGCTAAAATACTAGCAGTAAGTCTGAGCTGGCTGCATTTATCTCATCAGACTGACCTCACACTTGATAAAGCAATCCCTATCCTTTCACGTATTTATACCTGCTCCTATATTTTTCACTTCATACATCTGATGAAGTGGGTTCTAGCCCACAAAAGTTTATGCCCAAATAAATTTGTTAGTCTCTAAGGTGTCACAAGGACTCCATGTTGTTTTTGCACAAAATATGTTCTTAAGAGATTTCATGTCCAGTTTTGCAGACTCAAGAGGTCTGTGTTTTAGGAAAGGCATACTGGATATTCATATGAGGTGACTCCATGCTTGTAAAATTAAAGTGGGCCTTTAGTAAGGGAACTATTTACAGAGACGCTGCAGCTGCACCTATAATTCAGCAACCGTGCACACAACACAAAGCTTGTCCTTCATTGAGATGAATGCCCAATAGCTAATAGGCTGGCGTGCAAGGAAAGTTTAAATTATACCTCTCTGAAACCAACAGGATGAAATAAGCCCCACAGAAGCACCTGAATGTTTGGGGGTTGATCTGTATGGAAACCAGACTCAAAGCTTTTGATGGTCACTCTTCACTTGCATTTCTGTATTAAAAACTGCTCAGAAAAAAAAATAATTGAACACTCTTTCATACTGAATGTGCTTCCTGAATAGCCATTAGTGAGAGAAAAAAATGGAAAAGAATGTAACCCAACCATGAAATCTTTTTTGATGAATATGGAGACTGCAAGAAGTCATAAAAATCAGTACAGAATACACCTAGATTAAATGGAATTCTCGTTTAGGTTGCTGGAAAACAAAGTAGATACCAATTTGATATGATTGCAGTCACAATACCATGGGTTGCTTGGTAACCAACATTGACAAATATGTCAAGAAATCATTTTAATCCATAAAGTTTGTGGAATCAGGATGTTTGGAAATGTTTATGTAATCAACAGTATAACAGTAATGTTATCATCCATTTGGTGCAGGGACAGAGTGTCTGCCTGCAGGGATAAATGGAGCAAATTTCTGAAAATCCAGCTGTCTCTCTCTAATGAATCAAAGCCAGTTTTGCAAACTGACCTTTTAAAACATAAGCTTGTCAGAATCTTCAAAAAAAACACAAGGGCTTACTTATCTCAAATGGCGGCTGCCGAAATTAATTGACATTATGGGTTTCCATTTTTCATTATTATTATTTCTATTTCAATAATGGTAAGAACCCCAAACAACTCAAGGCCCCATCAGGCTGGGCAATATGCAAATATTTGGTTATAGACAGTACCTACCACAAAGAACTCACATCCAAGTTTAAGACACACAAGTAGTGTAACAAATATGCAGAGAGAGGAATACAAACAATAGCAGCAGCAATTGTGTTATTAAAAATAGAAAAGCAATGTGCAAAATTATGTCCTCTCTCAAAAGGACATCATGCTATGTTATCTGCATGCTGTTATGGGTCATGATTTAGGGTGGAATGACATGCATGCCAGAAACTTATATACCAATGGGATAACACTCCTCTAAAATTTACATAGACCTTGCTGCCGAGCCTGACCTTGCTGATGGAAATTATTCACCATCAACATGACAGCCCTAAATACAAGTTAGCCAAATGAAAATGCCATCAAAAAAGGAGAAATGGCCTGTCTATAGCTAATGCCACTTTGTCTATAGCTAATGCAGGTGGCACCATCTTCCAGGTATCATAGTAACTGCCTGAAAGAAAAGCAGCACCTGGTTGAAAATTTGCAGGCTAAAGAGAAATTCAGATTAGATGGAAGTGATGCTGATGGAAAGAAGGAAACACTTTGGGTTCCTAACCACCACCATTATCATTGATATAGACTTCAGACTGTCAGGCAGGTTTGCCTAGACCAGGGGTCAGCAACCTTTCAGAAGTGGTATGCCAAGTCTTCATTTATTCACTCTAATTTAAGGTTTCACATGCCAGTAATACATTTTAAAGTTTTTTGAAGGTCTCGTTCTATGTCTATAATATATAACTAAAGTATTGTTGTATGTATTGTAAATAAGGTTTTTAAAATGTTTAAGAAGCTTCATTTAAAATTAAATTAAAATGCAGAGCCCCCTGGACCAGTGGCCATGACCGAGGCAGTGTGAGTGCCACTGAAATTCAGCTCATGTGCCACATTTGGCACATGTGCCATAGGTTGCCTACCCCTGGCCTAGACCTTTAAATTACAGCTCCATGAAAGCAGCCTGGAGATACACCATCTCAGGCTCCAATTTCTTCGTATTTCCAAGGAAAAGCAGCATTCAGTCTTGAGTGGTCCCTGAATGGAGACATTCAAAGGGAAAAAAAGGCCACTGTGAGAAGAGATACTGGTGACTCAGCAAATGGAACTCTCTTCTTTGAATCAGAAATGAAACTATACACCAGTGTTGTGTTATAAGGCAGTGTGCTTTTGGGGCTGATACCTCCTAGTGGAGATGCAAAGTAATGTTCTGTTCACTTCTCATCATTAAAGATCCCATTAAAGGCAGAGATCATCTGCCCTGAGATCTTGGCCATAACTGAATATGGGCAATTTCTATTTCCCTATCTCTGTCCTCTTGTGGAGTTAACAGAACAAAGGTACTGTAGTTCTCTGCATCTCCAAGCTATAGGCTCTTTCGTAGTGCTGAAGTTTCCTCTCACTCCAAATTTAGTTGAATTTCTGTGCTGTTTGATATGAATTGATTTATTTGACACAACACCACACAGATAACTTTGTTAAAAAAGAGAGTCAAAGTTGCTTAAGTGCAAATCCCATTAAGGAAATCTCTCAGCATAAAGGAAATTAATAGGTAAGACAACAAACAATGGCTGAAATCTTGGCACCATTAAAGTCAACGGCAAAACTCCCTTTGACTTCGGCATTGCCAGGATCTTTAATGTTCAAACATTAGACTTATTATAATTTGCTAGTGACCCATCTATCATATACCAAAATCTTCAGTCCCGCTCCAATACACTCCAAACCAGAGGTGGTCAGGAAATTTTGACTAAATGTTTCTTCATTGCAAAATGAAGATTTGTGAAAAATGAAACATTTTGCAAAAATACAGTGGTTTTGACAAAATTTTCATCGAGAAGATTTTGCTCGGGTCCAGGATGAATTTTTTGGTCAGAGAAAAAGAAAAAGAGCCCCAGAATAGATAATAGACCGGTGGTTAGGGCACTCGCAAGTAATATAGGAGATCCAAATCAAGCAGAGTAGGCACCTGAGCCTGGAAGTCTCTCTTTCTGGCCCAATGAGTATTAAATTAACGGGAGAAATTAAGTGAGAGAGATTGACTATATAGTCTACTGACCTGGAGCGTAGGACATCCAGGTTCAAGTCCCTCTTCTGAATTAAGCAGAACAGGTACTGAACCTGAATATCCTTCATCCAGGATTAGTGCCATTGTCAACAGCTATGGGCTGTTCTGAGTGGCCTACTGTAACTTGGGTTTAGTGAGCAGGAAGTATGGAATTTTCCTAGATAACAAACATTTCCTGCTTGCCTAAATTCAGTGATTATCCATGTAGAGAATGCTTTCTGTGAATATGGTTCTTCAAATAATAAATGTATCAGTGTGTGATTATTGCTGCAATAACTACAGCATCTAGTGCAGCACTCATTACTCCTTAGCAATTGGCTCTCCTGTTTGTTTAGTGCTCTCAGTTCACTGGGGATACTTAATTACTAATGCAATCCATTATCTCCCAGTAACAACCACCATATCAAGCACTATTACCTAATTAGTCAGATATGATTTAAAAAAATCATGAGTGATTGGCATTTTCAATGCACAGGATAACTATTTAAGGTATACGTGTTTGTTCTAGAAACCAAACTGCATCAAGGTTTATGTCTATTCAAATATTCCTATGAAATCAGACAGTGAAATAGTAAGTAACTGATTAACCGTGACATGAATTTTTCAATTCCATCTCACCTGGAAAAAAATTAAATGATTCGTATGCAACAAACTCTGTTTTTAGATCTTTGCGGTTATGACAGAGTGAAAAACCAGAGACATTCAAGGTTAAGACCAACACTCCCTGCTCCTTCCTTAATAAGTAGCTCTATACACTTAGGATGTAATCCAAAGGCCACTGAAGTCAATGGAAACCTATTATGGGAGGCTGTATGACTGCTAGACCATCCTATCTCACTGCAGTAAGGATTTGATCCAAAACCATCAAAAGTCTTTGGGATTATTTCCATTGATTTCAATTGATTTTACATTAGGTTCTTACTGTAGTGAGACAGTATGGTCTAGAGGTCATGTGGGCTATGAAAGATATTGAAACCCTATACAGTATCTCTGTGGACCATTGTATTAAATTTGTGAATGGTTTATCCATGATAGTGTTCTATTCCCTGGGCAAGGCTTGCTACAGCTCCTACAAGAACTAAAAAGAGGAGGGATGGTTACCCTGGGGATTGTAAACAACTCTGAAGAAGCATCATCCGTAGGGTTCAAGGTTTCCCAGATACTCAGACAAAGAAAGAGTTGTTGGTATAAAAAGTTGAGCTTGAACTGACATAGGGCCATCTCTGTAATCCAGAAAATGGAGAGGAACTTCTGTCCAAGGGAAGCCCCAACCCTTGTGGAAGGGATGTGGAAGACCTTGGCATACTGAGAACCATAAAACAGATGGGTGATCTCTGGTAAGCTTTTGTCATGTGTATAAGAACTTTTATTGTTTTTTATATGTTTTCTTCTGTAAGGTTTTTGCCTTAAGAATAAATGTGCTTGCTTAGAAAGAGCTGTGAGGTAAATTGTAACTGCTGGCAAGACACTGTTCAGAACTCTCAGTGAGAAAGCAATGCACGGGTGTTGGCCATTAGGCAGACTGGCTTGCGGGAGGTATCATGAATAAGGCAGGGAGCTGTGTAGCCTTAAATACACTAGGCATAAGTGAGAAGGATACGGGTACCTGCCCTGAGACAGATGGCAGCTATAGATATGACTGGAAACTCCTGAAGCGTACCGCGAGACAGAGGGTGTGTGTGTGTGTGTTCAGGTGCAGTTACCCTCAAACTCTGACACAGGGGTTTGGAAGTCAGAATTTGGGTTCTTCATGAAACTCTGCCATTGGCATGCTGTTTGGTCTTAGGTCACAATCTCTTATACATTTTCTCTTACCTTCTTTAAAAAGTCAATCATCATACAGAGTCAGTATCATCAGACCCTGATCTCAGTCCTGTAGAAAGGACACATGAATGTCTAACTGACATAAGGCCAGATTCTGAAAGCCCCCTTTATATGGGTTCTTTAGTACCTTGCTTAGTGACAAACTTCCACTGATTTGAATGGAACTATTCAACCAGTAAGAGGCTTCTCAATGAGGAAATGTGGCAAACTCTGGCTTTTAAATGGGAGATGTGTGTGCAAAGGGACGCAGGAGTTGACCTCATCTGTATTTTTCAATACTGTCTTCCCAATCACAACAATGTAAAGAAGAGACCACACAAATGGTTGCACGAGACACATAAAACCTTCCATGAGTATATTTAAAGTTCTCTAATATCAGCTCAAACCTGTTGCAACAGCATGACACACATGCACATACTTTTTTTTCCAAAGTGAATGAAAGCAGGTCTTAATAAAACAAGCTACGAGACTCCCTGAGATCATATTCATGGAAACATCTGTTCTATAGTCAGGACATATCTATTCCACATATTTTGTGTGTGTAAAATTCAGTCTTATTTACTGCATGCACAAGGATAGTGGTGGTGGGGAAATCCTAGTAAAAATCAATATATGGCAAGCTTGGATCAGTGTTCCTCCACTCTCCCAACAGAAACAACAAAAATACTGCACTGTTGTCAAAAATACCACAGTTACACTTACGTTTTCTTTGAGAGATATCTGTTAATGAAGCACTATGACTCATGATCACCTGATAGTATATCACCTCCAGTCAGCAGGCTCATTTCAGGAGCACCAGACACTAGGCTTATGTTGCTAAGAAATTATACTCTTATGTCTGAAATATCTCTTATGAAAAGGTGCAGCTTCTCTTTGTGAAATGAATATGTTGCAAGATTGACAGCCTTGGAACCAGCCACAGTATTCATATGTTCATTCTTGCAAGGTCTCATCAGTATTTCCCAACCATGCTCTGATGTCTATTCAAACATTGCCTTGTGCTGAAACTACCACTATGATCACATCAATTAGCTCCACATTCTGTTATATAGACACTTTTCTATTAGACTGATGCCCATAAAACAGTCCGTATAAGCAACCAGACAGATAGCGTATGGTATATACCACTGTTCCGTACCAGATTTAAACGAGAGACTGCAGGCCCATTGAAGCCAATGGCAGAATACCCTTTCACTTCCATCAGGCCCAGATTTAATCTCTAGAGATAAAAAAAAAAAATCTGAATCCCATTTCTACCTCCTGAGCATTGGGGAATTGCCCGCAAACTGCACCTTAAATTGTGCATAACTTCAGATGAATATTACAAAGTCAAAAAGGCACTTTGTTCTCTTAGAGACATAATGTTATTGTAAATTAAGGCTGTGTTAAGTGCCTCTCTTGAACCTAACATTTTACAAATAAAATTCAAAGAGTAAGAGATATTAGTTTTCAATTGCTGCTGAGACAGTTGCACTTTTTGACAGCACATTCGTGCTGTTCAGGAAAAAACAAAACAAGACACATTTGTAAAGGTTAATTAATTGTAATTTTAAATTTTATATATATACATATACACATATAGACACATATACATACACACACACACACACACACACTGCTCTCTTTTTAATAATGCTCTACCATATTTAACTGTTCCTCATTCAAATGCAATTGAAAAATACGACAGTTACCTTTGGCTCCTAAATGTATTGAATCTCTATAAAATTATTTTTAAGAGTATTCATCTTCCTTTGAATGATAAAATCTTTATCCCTTAGCTGTAATGAAAGTTGATAGGTCAATAGTCATAATTTGCCATGTTGTGCCATTTCCTTAAGTACTGTATTAGCATTTATAAGAAGTCTTTCCAAATGAAAGTTCTTCAAATATTAAATAATAATTAGAGTTGAATTGCCACCCTCCTGCACTGGTGATGTCTGGTGAATTGGAAGATATGATAACTCTATCATATAGAGGCCCTATTATGTTGAGTGTTACTATTGTACTCGTGCGCCTCATGTAGTTGAATTAGTATTCAGATCGCAATAGGGGGTGATTAATGATATACTATGACAGAGCAGTGAGAGGCCTGTCACAGAGCTGCACATATTTAGGTATTTAAATCAGAAGCATTTACTCAAAATATATGGTATACCCTAAGGTTAAAGTGCTTCTGATTTTGAATAGTGGTAGTTTGTTCAAACTGATGCTAAGACATGCTCTTTAATAAAATCATATATTTCCTTATCTTTCCAAAGGACAGTGCAACTATATATATATATATATATATAAAGGACTGTGTGGATCTTGTTGCCAGAGGCAAATACTACCAAAACCAAAATAGAGAAATAAAGCAACTTTCTATTTTTAAGTGAAGCTGAGAGTTATTCTTTGTTTACTATCTGATAAATTCTCCCTTTGTCTTCATTACGAAGGGACTATATCAAGGGTATAAAAATAAATATAAAAAATACACACTATTTACCTTGGTATCTGTGAGTAACACTTCTATAGAATCGCTGCCCTCCGAACTTGCTTTGCAATTTAATTGAACATAGTGCTGGTGAAAGGTGCTGAGTTAGAGCCCTGGGGACTCAAATCTACTTATCCACAGATAGTGAACAGCACAGGCAGTTTACAATTAAAGTGGTCATTTCATTTAGCACCTTCTAAAGAAAAACAAAACAAAACAAAAAAAACCCACACACAACCTGTAAAGAGAAAACTTACTGTTCTTCCTTGAGAGATTTGAGTTGAAACATTGTCATGAATTTTACAGACAAAAATGGAGTGGAGTGGGGAGGAGACAGAGAATAGTGAATGCAGAGTTTTTGGCCCTGATTCTTATTTACATTAAGCCCCCCCCCCTTTTTTTTTTACCACTTTGGGAGTGTAAAAGGGGCTTTAAATGACCATAACTATAATTTACATCCACTTTAAGCACTCTTTATATTGCCATGTGATGTAGAATACCCTTACTATAAAATTAATCAGGCATTAGGCTTTTTTTTTTTCCGAAGTCCTCTACAGCTATATGATAGGATAAATGTCAGTGGTAATTAACACAGGAAAGCTTCTAAATATCATTTAAAATATATATTCAAATATAAATACTGTGCATACACAGAAATGGCAAATTTGATATACCAAAATAACTGTGCTATTGAGAACTCTCCTTTAGCAGTCAGCACAGAGCCACCCAAGAAGAGCAATGATACATAATTAGAAAAAAGTTCTCATCAAACCTTTGCCTTAGTTAAGCTGGAGGCAACAGGATAATAGTCTGGAAGAAACTCACTACAGCAATGTGTGCGCCAGCTTTTGATTCTTTTAGCTATTCTGCTTAACACTGCTAGACACTTTGTGCATATGCATGAAAACAGAAAATTACTGCATTTGAAATTGTATCCTTTTCTTTCTCTCTATTTGTAGTCCAAATCCAACTTTCTATCAAAACAATTAGCATTCATATCCGTGGAATAAAGACATGGACAGTAGAAAAGATTAGTAAGTAAAATGTTAAAACATCTTTTATTTCATAGCTGCTAACTTTGGGTCTTATCTCCTTTCATTGAAGTCAGTGGCAGCTTTGTCTCTGTCCAAAATAAGAGCAGGTTTAGGCTTTTATCTATATCATAAATGTGCAAAACAAAACAAAGACACCCTAGCATGAATGAAACGTTAAGGCTAAGAATTCAAACACTCAAAAGTTTGTGTTCATTATGGTTTAACATATGGTTTTCTGTAGATTAAAAATTAGTGAACTACTCTCAGAAGCTGGTCAGAAAATAGAATTTCCATCCTGCAAGTAATCAGATGCACAATACTTATCATGAGTTAATCTGATATTTAAATACAACTGGAGTGCTGATCAATATTTTAACATTTTTGGGGGGGCTAATCAGGGGTAAAAACAAAACAAAAAACAAAAAACCACCACCTCAGAGAATTTTTTGTTTGTAAATGTGGAAATGTCTGACTGAATTTTCAAGAGGAAGAAAATGCTTCAGCATTTCAGAATAAAATTCTCTTTAAACCTAAACATTTTGTTTCAGTGCAAAATGGAAATGTTCCTTTCATGGTGACTTCTCAACTTTTAAATGACATAAAAATGACATTTTAAGCTGAAGTGTCAGTTTGAAAGAAAATGTTCGTTTCAAAATGACAGCTGGAAATAAAATGCTTCATTTTGAAATGTCATTTCCAAAAATTTAAAAATGTTCTTGAAATCAACATTTTCCTGTGAAAAAATTCTATTTTGACAAAATCACATTTTCCATTTAGAAAATTGTTTGTGGGAAAAATTTTCTATGAATTTTAATTAACATATGCATTCTGGAATTTCTGGTGTAACCTGTTTTTTACAATATGTTACAAAACAATGCACAGAGTCTATTCATTTATGGTTTTCCAGACTTTATGAAATTCATTAAAATAATGCAGATTTGAAACCAATTTTTTGGGGTAGTTTTACAGTTGTGAATGTTTAAAGCTGAAAAACCAATCATCTATAACATTACTAGCCAACCTAATAATCTAACAACATCTGGGTGTTGATAATCATATTCACAGCCAGAAGAGTTATGACTAGAGAGAAAAATCAGCACTAAATTATTCAGAATCATTAAAAATTATCGAGCAAGAAAATCACACTCCATAAAAAGCACCAATTGGTCTCAGATGATTTGGTGATACATCATATGGAGTCTCTGCTTAAAGCCTGGTTTCAAACACTCCCACCTAGTAATCTGCCATTCACTGATGAAATCATTGCAGTCTGTTGAAAAGATCATTACATTGTATTGGTCAGGAAGCGATTTACATTCACACTCTCACACACGCTATCTTTTTCTTCATCAAGTTTTCTAGATCTTCTCATTAATAATATAAGACAGATGGATCAGGACTATTGATTTTTTTGAACTCTACAACGAGGATCATAATCTTAGTCAGTTGCTGATGATGACCGAGTCTAAATCATTCACTGAAATATATGAAGTCATATAGTTCTGTTTGGTCAAATATTATAAAATCTTAATTAAAACAAAAAAACTGATTTGAAAAATGTGGACTACTAGATAATAGGCACTATTTGCTTCTGTTTGCACCAGATGGTCTCTTATTAAAGAGGAGGGGTACTACTTCTCAAGGTTAAGCCATAGAGGAGTTTTTAGGCAGATTTCAGGCTAGGTAGGAAAGGTTGAGAAGAAGAGATTTCATTGACATGACTGATGTGTATTTACAGCTCACCATGGACCCAAACTGCAAAGTTCAGATCTGGCTCCAAAACTTTGGATGTGTTTGGATCTGGAATTTTAGTTCAAGTCATTTCCAATAGATAAACAGAGGAATTGATTCTTTACTAGAATCAATGACAAATGCCTCCACTGATTTAATGATAAAGGACAGGCTTTATGGAAGAAGATGGAGTTGTACTGAGTCAAATGAAGAGTAATTAAAAGTTTAAATTAGGAGATTAAGAAGGAAAAAATATAACACTAAATATCAAGGAAAACTTTCAGACAGTCACTTATAGAATCTGCAGAAGCAAAAATCCCACGGGAAACATGTACACCCCATAATTTGATGAAGTAGAGAACTAGAAGAAGCGTGAAGTGAAATGTACAGCCTGGAATTATTTTATCACTAATTTATATGATTCTATAGTATATCTGTGTATTTATAAGGTTTTCATCACACCATGGTATCAGCTCCTCCCACTAAAGGTTTATGCTAGTTATATCACACTGAGGATATCCCCATTTTACAGATGTGGAAAAGAAGCCCATAAAGAATAAGTAATTTAAGAAAAATCAGACAGAAGGTCAGGGGCAGAATTCAGGTCTCCTTAGCCCCAGTCCATGATCTTCACCTCAAGACCATCTTTCTTCCCTCTATCATAGATCATATAGGAACAATATATAACAGGGAACTGCATATTCTTTTTACATTGAGCTTTGGCCATGAAATACTCCCAAAGAAAACAGAGTGATTCTCTGAGAAACATCGTAAATCATGTGCCATCCACTTACCATGACCTGACGTATAAGTGCATGTGATTTGCTTGTGCTAACCTTTTAATCCACACTTCAAGAAAAAACTTTGTTTTCCCTTCCTCCTCCTTCCTCCATAAGTACAACTATATTCCCTAAACTATGAAGATCAAAGTTTCATTAATCATTCTTCATTTATGTTGGTATCAAACTCCCTCTTAATACCATATATCCAGTGTGCAAAAGTTCAGCATATTAATAAGATTTACTTACTGAGCTTAAAACGGTTAGCTTTGGTACAAAGTGAAAGATCAGCTTCAACATACCTCAGCACGTGTATTAAAGGAGCCATTTCATATTGCCATATGGGTTCCATCTGGAAGTGCGGGGAGCACTGTAGATCCTTAGGTGAAGAGCAAGCTTAACAGGATTTCCAGAATGGGGAAACAAAGAATAATTCCAGTGTTCTTAAAATAATTCTGTGCTCTTAAAAGCTGCAAGGATAAATCTTAACATTTCAACACCTGCTGCATTTTTCTCCCTTCAGTTCCCAAGTCCATCACCCGGTGACTGCACAACAGATATGTGCCACATTAGGATGAGATCTCCTATGGTGACATTCTGCTGCCAGAGTCAGTTTTCCTGTTGTGGAGCAGACAGAAACTAAGAGCAACATGTGGTTGCAATTAGAGTGGAGCAAAATGGTTTCTCCTTTCTAGTCAGACATTCAAGTGGCTCTCTGAGCCCAAGAGTTGGAAGAAATCATTCAGAGAATCCCTATTGTAGGGACAAAAAGGAGATCCAAGACAAGCTGTGGGAATATGAAATGGAAATGCTCATTGATATGATTCCTCTGTGCACTTGGACTATTCTGTAAGTATGTTGGAACAGCCATGAATTTTGGTTATTGCAATCTTCACTGAATAGGTAAACCAGAATCTCCTGTTGCTGGAGCTTACTGATTTAAACCTAAATCACCCACAGTTAGACAAGAACCAAAACAGCTAGTAAGTACTATTGACATATGGCCTGCACAGGGTGCTACACAGGTATATAGAACTGTAATGCAGTATACAAACCCCATTCTCTAGAAGAAGGGGTTAAGGAATAGCTCTGGGCCCAGGTGGCCCTGTCCTGCCACACCTGCAAATCATGCACAAGCTGGAGGTGGAACTTCAAAAGGGAAGCAGAGCAGTTACATGGATAGGAGACAGAGTAGGGGAGCAGACCTATGCACTGAGTACTTGGGAAGGAGTACCGGAGGCAGGCTTGTTGCCAGGCGCCTGGCAATATGGATCTGAACTAGCCTTCAAAGGAGGGACCGGTGGTAGTGTTTGAAGGTCAGAAACTTTATTTTGTATTCAGTTCTTTAATTTCCCATGTGGGGAAAAAGGGAATTCTGGTAAGACGTGATCCAGGGAGGTAGCCATTTAGTGCCTTGAGGTGCAGGACTTAGCTGCCCCACTGTTGGGCTATGGATTAGAGCAAGGAGGAGAGGCTGGGGCTTGGCTCCCCTACTAATCTCTACAGAGGAGACAACATGGGGATCCCATCCCTCAGTGGGGAACCCAGATGGGGAAGGCCCTGAATGCACAAAGGTCTTGATCCCAAGTCCATGACCCAAGGAGAAAGCCCCAAAGCCCTTGCAGGCATCTGAAAACTGTTCAATTACTGGACTCTTTGTGTGCCTTGAAAGGAGTGGACTCGGACTCGTGACCCATTCTGAGGGCTGAGTCACAAAAAAGGAATGAACCACCACCTGACAGAGCTGTAGCGAAAAACGGATTTGTGAGGAAGAAAACTTGCCCTGACACAAGAACTGACAAACATCTCTTTCTAGGCACTCATTAAAGACAGCCAAACTAATTAAAAACATTGCAAAAAATGTTTTGTTTAAAAAAAAAAATCAATGGACTGAGAAGTCTGATTTCAGCCTGGAGCAACTTGCTAATGACTTAGTTTGGAACTACTGAAAATACTACAGAGTTTTATAAAGCAGAAAACACTGACCTTTCAGCTTGTCAGCGCTGGAAAGCTTTATGATCACATGGATTATTTTAGAGATCCTTATGCTGAGATGTGCTGCCTAGTTTTGTTTTGGGTTTTTTTGTTTTGGTTTGGTTTTTAGATGGCATGAGTGGGTGGCTAAAGTAGTGCAGAATATTGGAAACAGTTGCTAAGGCACTCCCATGTTTTGCCATCTGCTTCCACTAAGCAGTAACATTTTCCCTTTTGCTACATTTCTAGATTCCAGGAGTTCCTGATGGTTTCCCATTCCCTTGATGCTCTCTTTCGTGACTCAGAAAAATTAGCAGAAAGCGTTTCAAAGAGGTTTAGTCTCTTCAGATAGGTGGTTGTTTTCATCACGCAGAAATGCAATGCATTCTCATATGGATCATTTTTGTTTCAGATTGTAAGAGAGGCTAATAACCCCTTTATCAGGCAAGTCACTCCTGCTGTGACAGCTAAGCATCAGAATCCCTTGGTTTGGGAAACAGTTCTATTTTCTATTTTATTTGTCCTCTTTAGCATTCCTATTTAGTTGTAACCTTCACCATAAAAATCCTCTTTGTGCCATGGTGGATATTATTCACTCAGTGAGTATTAAAGCAACATAAAGAGGTAAAAAAAAAATAGTTTGGTTTAGAGATGCTGGCTTTGGGTGTCGTTCTTCTTGACCTACTGGTTCCACCTATGTAAAAGTTCCTTGTATAAGCAATGCTAACAATACAAATACAAGTAGTTTGCAGAGTTAAACTGAACTTAGCTGCTGTGTTTATATGTTCTGTGGCCTCTTTTGTCAAGCACTGTGGGAGAGACAAAAGTACATGCGGTTTATTTTGGATCTGACAGTAGGCTGTGTACTTATAGAAGGCTCAAACTTGGCCATGATCAGGAAGGTTTTCTTTCTGATAGTGATACTTATGATTATCGAAAATCTTCCCATAAGGGACAAGGGAGTTACTGGCAGTGCGGGTATCACTTCAAGCTTGCTGTAAACCAGCTGGCCAGATCTTAATATCAAAGAGTCAGGATTTAATTTTTGAATGTTCTTGTTTTTAATTTTACAAAGCAGCTATATACACAAATCACAGCCACCCGTTTGTGGCGTTCTTTACTCCTCACAGCCAATATTCTGATAATAATTGAAGTTAGCAGAAGCTTCAACCAGGAAAAAGTGGCAAATGCAGATTATGGGAAATATGTAGATTAGAAGAGCTGTCATATCAGTCACAGAGCAAAAGCCAAGGCCAAATCCTGTAGATCTGGTATAATCACCAGCCAACCTCATTACAACTTAGAGCAGACAAATACATCAGTTAAAATGGATAGGCCAAGTTTTGTGCCGAGCTATATTCTGCGAAATCTTTTGGATTTCAATAAGACTGAAATGGTATAAAATGAGGGGAAAATTTGGCCCTAGAAGAATAAGATGATGATGCTTGGAGCACTTCCAGAATCAGAAAATCTATATATTGAGGACCCAGTATAATCATTAAGGGTAGTGGATACTTGGGAATACTCTTCCTGGAAACATTATTTATCAAAGATTTTGCTTTTAAACATTAAAGAGAATTCTGTTCAAATTGAGACGCTCTATGCAGTTGCATTGAAGGTCACACCTAATGGTACTGAAAGGGTTGAAATACTCATACTGTTGGAGGCACACAACATTGACGGAATCATAGAAACTGAGGGCGAAGAGTGCAGTGGTGCTCTGTTAAACAGAAAGAAAGTATTAACTATCAGTTTTGAAATATAAAATCCCGAAAAAAGGGTGGAGGTCATAGTACCGTTCCCTGCAAGACTGAGGTTCAATGTATATTTTCTGGGATATAACAATAGTCTAGAAAAGATCTATAAAAGATGGGTGTTAAAAGCCCAGGCGCTAGTTTCAAACCTGTGTACCTAATGTTAAACCCGCTGAGTTAAATTAGGTTAAGATAAACTGAATTAAAGTGACCACAGAGGGGTTTAATGCAGTTTAACTATTCTAGGATTAAATCACACCTGCCTGACCTCAGAAGGTAAGTAGGCTGAAGTGCAGAAATACAAGGATCCTATTAGAGAGTTATACATAATATTACCTCAGCACCATCCAATCTATTACTAATAGAACCCACTACACACCATTGGCTGAGATAAGTCTTTATTCACCGAACGGGGAAAAATATCATACTGTTTTACCTAATCCTTTGAGCACTGTGTATTACAGGCCCATTGGGAGATTCAATTCTTGATCATCCTAGAAGGAAAAAAGTAACCATGATATAGAAATGCTACTTGAACCGGGAATATAAATGTAGATTGTTGTTGTCATTGGTATAGATGTTATGTGTATTAAAGTGAAAAATCAATACAAAGAAAATGAAAAAGGGTTTTTTTATTATTCTTTGATGCTAAGAGACTGTAATTATTAGTGTAAAATGGAAAAGATATACAAATTTATAGCAAAAGCTCTAAATATTACAGTATCCAATATATTCTTATAAATAAGTTAAATATACACAGCATTGAAGCCCCCACAATGGACCTATGGGGCCAGATAAAACAAGATATTGTAAATTACAGCTTACGAGATTGCAGTTGTACAGCTAATAAAAGGCTATATAGTTCTCAGAGGAGCTGACTGACTTAATTTTCAGAAAGAATTTATAACAGAATTTTCTTATAATTATCAGGAGTGAACAATACTAGTCAAACAGCTTGGCAAAAGAGAGAAGAAATAAAGAGAAGTCCTTATGAATATTGCTTGATTATAATAGCTGGATTCCATCCCAAGTATCATCAATTATTTCACCATTTTCACTGAAAATCCAGGAATAATATGATTCATGGCATTTTATGATCTTTGGTGGCACATTATGTCATCTTTTAGACAGTTACCTCCATTTGCAGCATTTTACAAACTGACATTAATGGTCTACAGTGTTGTAATGAGCCGCAAAATGGCAAACACACTTCCTTTCCTTTGTCTGATGACTGACCTTCTACATTTTTTAAAATGGTACTCGCAACCTTTGGACACACCTCTCTTTATAGCGAGATTTCTCAGTGTCTTATGTGGTAATGGACTGGCACAAGGGCATCCAACTGCTATGCTTATTACAGTATTTTAAACAAACCTGAGGTAAATAATCTAAAACTACAGTTCATGAAGTACTAGAACACTGACTATGGGGAAAAATCCTACATTAGCAGGAGGCTGGACTAGCGCTTCCCATCCCTAATATCTATGATATGAAAATTAATTTCTCATATATACATCTCTGGAACCACCAATAAAATTATTTGTCCCCTCATACTGAACTGCAGAATATTGTGAAGATGCACACTGCAATCGTGTTGAGTAGAATTTTAAACCTGCAGACCCTAGGAGATTCTAGAATTCTAATCCTACCATTGCAGGCACTTTAACTCACACACAAGACTTCATGATATGATCATAGTTCTTCCAAATGACGAGAAGAGCATTGCGACTCACGAATTAGATAGAAAGGTTGTTTGCAGAGTGACTCTCTCCCTCCCACTGCTATGGATTCAACAGGTCACTTCAACAGTTTTTCTAGATGCTGATTTCTCTGAATTCTAGCTGCTGACATCCATAGGTTCCCATGGTAGCACAATATGCCTCTTCTCAACTACCAGTCTGGCCCAATATAATTTAATAATAATTTCAGAACGTGTGTGTATCTTGTTCTTATAAAGTCAATGAACTGATAAAACAGCTGATTATTGTAGTCATCTTTGGGTGGAGTTCAAAGTAAACTGGTGTTAAACCAGTGTCTCTATACAATGACGTTTCAAGTCCAACTAAATGGGGTTTTAAAACAAACAAACAAAAATTATCAGTAATGAACAAAGGGAAACAAAACTGGAAATACTGGCCTTCTACACCTAAATTTCATGTTCTCATCATGACTCTAAGTATCAGGTTGCCTAATGCCTTATCCACATACTTTAGAACTAAGAAAGGGACCTTATAATCATGAACAGATTATAATCATTTTGTAAATGTTAATGACTCTTCCAAATACTGGATGAAGAACTGCATTCCCCGCTAAACTGACAGGTGAATTGCATTCATCACTAGACTCATTCACCCTTCCTAATTAGATAGATGTTATTTATGTGCAGACTTTGGGCCTGATCCTTACGCTATGATTCTCAGATATAAGGTACCGATACCATTGTTTCTATGGTTTGGGACACCAGATTAGAGGATAACACACAATGGGAGAATCTGCCCTGCTTTCTCAGAATGACTGTATGTGGTGGGCAGGAAAGCACCGAAGCATAACTTTGAGCCCATGACAATGTAACACCAACAGATCCCGGTTTTCAGCAGGGGGAAACCTGAACCTGGGATCTCTGGAGCTAAATGTATGACCTACAAGCCATGTGGCCTTTAGCTAAGGTTGTAGCAGACTCATTAATCTCTCTGTAGGTGCTCTCAGCACCACTAGATGGAACAGAACATCACACCCAGAAGGTGGGTGGGTTGCATACTTCCCCCAGCTGAGGAAGTGTGCCCCGAGCTACAGAGACTTCCCAGTTGAAATCTTGGATGAGCCCCCCCTTGTAACACCGACAGACCCTGGTTGTTGGCAGGTGGGATCGAACCTGGGACCTCTGTAGCTAAATGTATGAGCTGAAAGCCACATGGCCTTTAGCTAAGGGGTAGCAGACTCATTAATCGCTCTCTAAGTGGTCTTAGTGGCACTACATGGACAAAGCACAACACCCAGGAGTTGTGTGGGTTACAAGTCAATGAGCACATAATGTGAATAGGGAATCAGTAGACATATCCATTTCTTATGCCCAGCAGGCAAGAAGCCCTGGGCCAGCTATCCTGGTACCCAGGTGGCAAAGCCTTATTATACTTTACTACTTTTCATGCTATTAAAACCTTTATAAACTTGGACTTCGCTCATTTTTCTCAGGGTCAGGCCCACAATTTTTAACAAGTCGTAGCACAAAAGGACATTTCGGCTTTAGGAAAGGAGGCAAATAGTTGTGTTATGCTGTTTTTAATTACATGCTGCCTTCTCTTTTTTTTTTTAAGCTTATTACAATAGATTATGGCTCTGCTGTGTGATAGTATATAAAGACACAGCAGTAGATCTCACTGGTATATAATAGAAATAAAATTCCTGATACTACTCCCGTAATTAATTTCCACAGGGAAACCAGTTTAGTTTAGTAAAGAGATTAATGAAAATGTTGCCCAGGATACAATTCTCCTAGTGAGATGCAAAACATAATCATCTCTGATTGGAAACTATAGAACTATTTTAAATGAGCATGCCATCAACAGTGGGTATATTTCGTCTTTTTTAGGTCACTTGCTTTATAAAATGGAGGATTTTCTGAGAGCTTCTCAGTCTGCCACAAGTAAAGATAATGCTGATCATTTCACCAAATCATAGTTATGGTGCATGAATAAGAAAGCATTAACTTAAAACTGGTAAACCAAGAGTGAATTGGTAACAGTGACCCTGTCACTGTCATGGCAATAGAATAAATTGCCTTTTCAGCCGCTGGCTCAGTGGACTATATTAAATGAGTTCTTAGCTCCTCCATTAACTAGACATGTCGTCTTGTGCAAGTCATTTAGCATTTCTATGCCTTAGTTTGCCAATCTATATAATGGGATAATACGAATCTGCCTTACATTCACTGGGCATTCACACACTAAAATGCTTGATTTGTATAAGCAATCACAATACTTGTGAATGCACATTTTAAAAACCTGGATCTGCTTAGCTGTGCTCAAACAAAAATAATAAAATAGAACTACACAGTATTTTGGCCTATGAAACTTACCAGTTTATATTATACACTATAAGAAAACTACTTTTAAACCACTTCTGATACTAGTTCTATTAACATTACAGGCAACTCCTCTTTGACTTCAAAATCCTGGGTGGACTTTTTAGTTCTTGGTTCAGGTGGGATTTGGACTGGTTTTCTACCTTGGTTAGAAGTGGTGTCCTGCAATGGATATTAGGGTCCAGAGTTCTGGATCAAGTGCTATTTAGTCCATTTGATGATGGACAAGAAAATAAATCTGGAAACAGTCAAAAACTTTGGATACTCAGTAACAGACTATTCAGTCAAGTGAAGGTTTAGATTAATTTCCAAACATAGTAAGAGAGAAATGTTCCATTTTTAAAAGGAGATAGATCATTTATATGTCTCCTATGGTAATAACTGACATTAGATTTCTAGCCGTCTATTAGTGCTGCTATTCTTTCCCTAGACACAAATCATTCTTGTTAATGTCAGTAGAAGTCTGGGCATGAATAGGGAGAGGAGAATAATGTGATGACTGGTAGTAAGACTAACCATGAGTCTAGACATAACAGTAACCTGAGTTCTTCTATCTCAGTATGCCATGTCTGATATCCACTCAGATACAGTTAGGAGGACTACCAAGTTGGTTGTCAGGCAGTAAGCGTCTCTCCCTCTTATATTACAGACTGGTGAACTCAACTACAAAGGAGAAAATCAGAGCCGGAAACATGCCTTCAGAAAAATTACATGTACAGTTACCTGACAGCAGCCATTTTGGTGCCTACCTAGGCTTACACTGTACCCATCACTAGAGTAGCTGAGCACCATGTCATTTACACCTTTCCTGGGCGAAGGCTAACTCAGTTGAATAAGTGTTGTAGAATTGTTCAGTTGAATTCTTCCTGTTGTATCCCATTGACATTGCTGTCTCTCATCAGCTAGTGAGTTCTACCTGGAAATATTTCCCAACAGTCAGTGAGATTAAAAAGTTAGTACTAATCCATTGTGAAAACTGACAGGGTTCAATAATACCCAATAACTTCCCTCTTGAGATACAAAAACTCCTCCAGGTTTACTACTTGTTATACCAGTGGGATTTCTATGGAACATGGAGAAATGTGGTGGTAATTTCCAACATCCTAAAAGTTTTTTTTTTGTAACATACTGACAATAAAATGCACTGTTGCATACATGCCTCTTCATCTGGAAATGCATCTGGTATTCTGCATTTACCTCATATTCAGCAGAATCGGGAACAGTTATTGTCTGTACTAGTGGGCCCCATTCATTTCAATGAAAGATTTGTGAGTAAGTGGTTTGGCTAGTGTCTCTCTGAGGTCTCCCTGCCTGGAGAGCTCTGTGACCCCTTCTCCCTCCCTGGCACCTTCTTGCTGTTCTTTCATAGAGTATCAGGCCCTTTTATAGCTTGGGCAACTAAGTCTCACACCTACTCTGCGGTGTGGCACATTCAGTAATCAAGGTTGGCTAGCCTTAGGCCCACTAGCACATAAAGGGGAAGCTACCCCGTTGCAAACATATTGCTCATTGGATAATTATTATGACATCATAGAGGTGACTCCTGATGAGGGTTTTGAGGAAGAATGGCCTTGTTGACTAGCCAAGAGGACATTCCACACACAAAGGAACAGCCAGGAAGAAAGCAAAGGGATGTTTGTGGGATGCTGGAATAATGAACAGAGAAGTGAGGGCAAAGAGATAATGCAGTAACATGAGAACACATAGGTGGAAGGGGCAGCATTGTGAAGGGGCTTGGAACTAAGGAGAAGAACTAGCACTTGATGTGATGGGAAACAAAGAAGCTAGTGGAGGGATTGAACTAGGGAGTGGGATTTTCAGTGACAGGCAAAGGAGATTATTTTAGCAGTTGCAATTTGTATGGGCTGGGGATGGATGATGTGTGTTTCCAGGAGACCTCAGAGGAGGAGACTGCAGTATTCAAGATGTGATAGGATGAGGACATGGATGAGAATTTTAGTAGTGTGGCCAAAAATAAAGGCAGGACAGTTCTTAGATGTTATGGAGGAAGACGTGCAAGATTTGGACATGGCAGGAATGTGTGGAGCAAGCAAGGAAGGGGAGTAATTCAAAGAGAACCCCCAGGCTGTCAGCTTGAATGACAGGGAGAATAGTGGCGGTGTCAAAATTGAGAGAGAATTGGGGAAGTGGGGTGAGTTAGGGACGAAAGATGCAGAGTTCTGCTCTGGTCTTGTTAAGTTTGAGTTGACAGCAAGACATCCAGGAGGAGATATCAAAGAGACAGCTTGACATGTGGGACCAGATAGAGGGTCAGGATATAGAGAGATTTGAGAGTCGTCAGGGTAGATATAGTTAGAAGCCATGCAAGCAGACTAAAGTTACCCAAAGAAAGGAGACAGCCAACCACAGAGCTTTCTGGGACTCCCGGAAAGAGAAGGAAAGGAGAGGACACTAACTCACTAGAAGAGATATTAATAGAACAGTTGCAGAGATAGAAGGAGAACCAGGAGAGGGTGGAGTTACAAAAGCCAAAGGAGGCAAAGTGTGATTGGCCATGTCAGAAATTTAATCCTGTCTGTAAATATTCTTTTCTTCATTTTGTCAATTTTTTTTTCTAGTAAAAAGTCAATTCTGCCTCTAACAAGGTGCTCATGCACATTTGTGATATATTGCACAAACCTGAACTTTCTTAGTTGTTCTTTTTTTAACAGATCAAATGTGTGTACCTATGCCCTCCTCAGACAAAAATCATAGATGTGAACAGAATTACGATACGTTTCAAAAGTGCCACTGTGAGGCACAGTAATTGAAAGGACCATTTAAACAACAATAATATGGATATGAAATATGTACTCATAGTTGATAACATGATGTGCTCTATACCATTAACTTTTAATTAACTCCAATTTTGCCACAATTAAACTCAATTAGAGCAGAATGTCTGACATTGCAATTAGCTGTATATAAACGCCCCAGTTGGTGTCACATTGAATTAATGTCTCCTGATGGTGGATTCTCTTTCTAAAGATAATGGATTTACCATCATAAGATTGTTAATGGGCCCTACACGTCATGTGTTATGTGCATCTAAGGCAGGTAACACCAAACAGTTTTCTACATAAATGATTGTCAAAACTAAACAGATTTAAAACACATGACCCTGGTTCTTCATTGCACTTCAAATCGTATATTTATTTACACCAGTGTAAATTAGGTGTAAATGTTACATTTTGGGGTGGTGACTTTTTACACTCACTTTGCACTGGTCTCCACAACTATGCAAGGAGCAGGGTGGTACAGAATCAGTTCCATAATGTGTGTAAGAATAAACCATATCAGATACTCATGATAGAGCAACCTACCTACTTTATTGGTACCGTTGGCTTTGAAAACCAATAATGATCCAAATCTATCACCCATATTCCCATGAGTACCTCACCCTTACTCCACGAATAGTCCTATTAGAACCAGAGGCCAAGATTGTGAACCTCTTACTCTCAATTGCAAGCAATTATATATATGACTAGCCCCATTTCCATCAATGAGACTACTCATGTTGTTTATGTGCCTGATATAAAGTCCTTTGAAGCAGCAGCGGCTCCAGGCACCAGCGCTCTAAGCGCATGCCTGGGGGGTGCCCTGCCGGTCCCTGCGAGGGCGGCCATCATGCAGCCTTTGGCAGCTTGCCCGCGGGAGGTCCGCCGGTCCTGGGGTTTTGGCAGCGGGTACACCGAAGCCACAGGTCCGGCAGACCTCCCGCAGGCATGCCTCCAAATCCGCAGAACCGGGGACCTCCCGCATGCAAGCTGCCGAAGGCAGCCTGCCTGCCGCGCTTGGGGCAGCAAAAAAACTAGAGCCACCCTTGCTTTGAACTCAGTAAGATGACTTTCCCCATTGCATTCATTGGGGTTTGGATCAGACCCTCACTGCTCAGTAATGTTGACTAAAAGGCACACAGTCTAAACTTAGTGGGAATGCTTACAGAGGAACGTACTCCTACTGTAAGTAGGACGTTAGAATCTGACCCTTACCTGGCAATGCTTAAAGATTAAGGTATTATTCAACATGAACAACAATGGCAAAACTGAGCCCTATATCTTTCAGAACAAGACTTTGTAAATGCTTCAAATTCCCTGCTACATTAAGTGGTGTCTTTTGCTGTTGGGGAAACAAAAAGTTTAACTAGAATAAAATAAATTAAAGTTGGTGTGATTGGAAAAAAAGGAAAAAATAACATACGTCCTCAGATAGATATTTTACTGTAACACTTACATGGAGCTCTTGCAAGCACAATGCAATACCCCCTGAAATACCATGGTAACTGAGAAGATAATGCGTGTTACTTTTTTAAAGCAGTACATGTGGGTCTTCTTTTCAAATGTGCTGACTCCAACTGAAGCCAATAGATGTTATCAAGTCACTCAAACTCTGAGTGTTTTACTATCTTTTGAATCTGGCACATTTCGTCTTCAATTTATAAGGTATTTCTGGCCTTTCCCCATAACTTTGTTTGTTTTTGACAAAATACATAGAAAATAACCTATTCAGTAGTTGGTTACTACTGCACGCCGCCTCTCACCAACTTCAGAGCCTAGGTTTGGTTACGTTAAGGACATAATCTCTATATATTGCATCATATGTTTTGGGATTGGCTTGTTTACTTTGCAGGAACCAAGCCTTCTAAGCATGCTCTGTCCACATGCTGTCCAGGTACAACTTACACTTCACCTCCTCTTTACCTTCCTGGCTTATCTTGTCCACTGTCAACTTGATCTTTGTAAATGGCTCCCTGAGTGTACCCTCTCTTATCTTAGCTAGTTCAGATCTTCAGTCTCTTAGCGTATTGACCCACCTTAGTTAGCACAAACATTCCATTTTGAGCCTGTTGATATATTTACCTCCTAATCCTGTCTTCCAATAAATGAGGCCTCCCCCATGTCCAGTTACTCGTGTCAAGTCAGGCTTATAAGCAGATGTAATGATTCTGATGCCAGAGCTCAATCATAAGCTTTGTATGCATGTGTTTGCCTTTCTTTGTGAACAGATAGAGAAGGACTGGCTTGGAGAATCAAGGCTCAGCTCAAGACTTTTGTGCTTTGTTGATCTTATACTGTTTACAGTTGTAATGAAATCCAAAGGGGTAAAATAAAGATTATAAGGATTCAGCACCTTGTTGTTCATCTCATTCATAATCCTGGTAACTCCAGCATCACAGGACCCCTCAAGAACAGCTGAGATTTTGATTCAGTTAAGATGGCAAGGGAAGAAACTCACACAGATCTCTCAAGTAACTATGTACAAGAAAACATCAACCCCTCGCGAGGTAAAGAGGGAATGACGGAATCATGAATGAGAATGTTTTGTTCAAACTATCATGTAGAAGGGTGGTAACTAATATCATTTTTAGTGTAATTTGTAATTTGTTTGTATCAATGTATAAAAGAAGTTATAAGAGAGGCATCTTTGTATCAGTCCAGGGGACAGGCTCTGACTGTCCTCACTGAGCCTTCACCTCGTCACAAACATAGATGTGTTAGTGTCCCAGTGGCCCACTGGATGGGGTATTAGTTCCATGTTTCTCTGACTATCAACCTGGCTGAACACCTTCGCCTCCAAACCAAGCCTGTGGTCTCTCTTTACTAATAACGTCAAGGTCTGAATTGGCAAGCTGCACTCTCTGGTAGTGCAACTAACATCGGTGCTCAAGAAACAGCAGCACTTGGCAGCCTTATCAATGCAGCAAAAGTAAACAACCTACCGCAGCACTAACAACAACTGTTTGTAATTATTTTCAATGAATCAAACTTTCAGTCTTTTGTCCCTTAATGTACTATATTCTCTATACTCCATCTGCAAAAAGGTGTAAGTCATAGTTTATACAGGAACTCAAGTATTCAATATTAGTATTATTAAATGATATGTGCATCTTTTACAGTTCAATATTAACATTCCGTATTAATTTTTAATTTGAATCACAGTGCATTTTTCACATTGATGTACTGTTCATTTATTAAAGGTTACAACTGAACTTACAATTTTTCTTCTGGTTATGTATTGCCACAACTCTATTCTGCAGTGATGAATGACTATTAAATTACATGTTTGGGTAATCAGCTTGCTGGCATCTAAAGTTTATATACACAATGTATTGGTACTTAATTTACTGGTTCAATGTATAGCAGTTCCATGCATCAATAAGGTCATTGCCATTAGACATACACCTCCAGAGAACAGCAAATGTAGTGTACAAATTGTTTCACTTCTAAAAACTTGAAATTACACATAACTCAGATTGGTCTACTACTGAAATTGTTGCTTTTCCTCTAAGGCTCTGTTGGAAGCTCTGGATTTCTAACTGAGAGACCAATATCGCACTCTTTATTGAGGTAAAACGCCATTTGATGGGATTGAACACTGTCGGATTTAGATCTTAAATCTTTTTGCTCTTCGGTTTACTAACTTAAGGAATGTTGGGTGAAAACCTGACCTCATTCCAGTCAATGCCAAAATTCCCATAGACTGAAATGGAGCCAGGATTTCACCCATAATGGCTATGAGAGAATAGCCTGATATCTTTCTATTCCAACTATTTCATCAATAATGATAATAAAGAAAGAAATACTTTTGTTAGACCCGAAAATTATTTTTTGTTTATCATTTTTCCATCCCACCACTGATTTATCTTCTTTTTCAATTTTTCATTCCTTAGTGGAAAAACAGAGAAAAGACAGTAAAATAGGAGAGGAAATGGAAAAAAACACACTCATTCTGAAACCAGCAAAACAATGTTTTTCATTTTTTTTCCATTTTTCAAACAGTTCTAAGTAGCAGAGTACCCTTCAAGAAAACCAACCCAAATCTATAACACTATTAAGATAATATGGATAAGATAACACTTTTCATAGGTCTGCACACACACAAATAAAAAAAGAGTAACCTATAATTCATTTAAATTCTGTATACATACATCTAGTCACACACATATACGCAAAAAATAATATTTTTTTTTTCTATTTAGATGTCAGCGAAGACTGGGATCAGGTTCTATATAGTACAGTATATTAACAGATGTATAATGATGATACAAATATGATGGACCACAAAGACGTTTGAATTGCAGCTGTGTAAAAATAAAACACTAATTACAAACCTCAGAGGAAAGTTATGATTTTTGTCATGTTCATAACATGGTATAAGTCTATTCCTTTTTAGTCCCCATATTATGAGGAAAGGTAGAAATTTACAAGTGGGTGCTGTGTCGGTAGCTACCCAAATATACACTATGCAAGGCCTAGGCTTTGTAGGGAAAGACCAGAAAAAAAAATCTAGTTATTTTGCTCTCATTATATATATCTTCAGATGGAGGAGCCCACTTTATGGTCAATTTTTCAGTATTCCTCCAGATTTCTTATTCATTCTCTATTTCAAAGTCCCTCAATCCCAGATGGACTTTTTTATGACAGCCTTCATGGTTAGATGAGTGGAGCAGAACTTCTAACAGGCTCTGCTTATGTCGGCAGTCTCCGAAACTTTATTTATACAAATATTTTGAAAATAATGCAAGTTATCTATGTTGATAACTATCCTTCTGGAGGCTGATGTATGTAGCAAGTGAGCTGCAGAAGTTTGGGGAAAGAATGTGTAGTCTAGATTCCTAAATCTCTCTCAAACCATGATTTTTAGCTTGGCAATGGCCACAAACTCTTCTGTGTATTTATACATGGAGAAACCAGTACAAAAGATGTGCTTATAGGATGAAATCATGATTACAGTGAAGTAAATGGCAAAACTGCCAATGACTTTGATAGGGTCCCAAGATTTTGCCTACGCCATTTTACTTCACTTGACTTAATTCATATCTCCATCACAAGGAGCACTGGTGACAGCTGCAAGGATCTATCCCACTCTTCTACATCTCCGTGGTTAGCCCAAAAGAAAGCACATTCTAGGCCTGGTTCTTACAAACAAAAAGACCCCTTCTATGAGTCTGAGCACCAGGAACCCTATTCGCTGAAAATTCCAAACTAATCTCACACATCTTGATTGCTGCAAGTTTCCTGTTAATGAGCTACTGGAAGAAAAGCAGTCTCAGCAGACATAATTGCCTAGTTTTTAAGAGTGTGATTATGGTTTTGAAGAACGTGACTCTAATATAAAAGAGGGAGGGAATCAATAATGATCAAAATAAACCGGGATAAACACCTTCAAACACAACAAGGCTTCTGTCCTGTGAATATGAACAAAGTGACTCCAACAAAAGCATCTGTGATACTACATGAGTTCTCTCTATACCAGGCTGATTTGTTCACATTATATTCTAAGAAAGAAAGAAAGAAAGTTTTAGGTAGACAAGAATCATTCCTTTTCATGAGTGTTTTCATTATGAAAGATTTGTGAAGTGAAAATGCAAGAAATTCTCACAGCTCCCATTGCCACACGTACTGTTGCCAACTCTTGCAATTTTGGGTTTCATGATATTACCAGTTTTTTCTTAAAACCCCAGCTACTGCAGTCCTGTAATATGTAAGAATCTCATTCGAAAAAGTAAGTTTCTAGCACTAATAATTGAAGAGAAGAGGTTTAAAATCCTAGATGTCAAATTTAAAAGAAAAGGGTGTGTATACACACACACACACACACACACACACTTTGTATATCTATGCCTCTTTGGCCACTCTAACTATTAAAAACTTGTAAGTTCCTTACCCTCCATTTTATATAATATCAGGCTTCTGGGGGGTGAGGAACTTACAAGTTTTCAATAGTTGGGGTGGCCAAAGAGGCATAGACTAGAGCTATGATGTGTGAATTCAATGTGACTGGGATGTCCTCCAAAGCAACTGTTAAGTGTGGTGACTATAAAGTGATTACAATGCACCATGGGTTTGATGCTGCTGAAGAGACATGATTTTCATTTAACTAATGTAGAAAGACAGATTCAAGTGGAACTTAAAATATTTGGCCAAATAGGTAGGCGTCACTCCTAAGTTATGTATAGACCTATTTGCATTTGCTGGGATTTAGAATCATTTTTTTAAAAAATAAAAAGTAGGAAGTAGCATTTAAAAACAGGCACCACATACAAATATGCATGCTACAGCCCATCAAAACAGGAGTGCAGCCAGTGAGGATACTGCTGAGTTGCAGTCAGAGCATTACTGGGGAAAGAAGTCAGGATAGTAGCAGCAGCTGAGATATCTAGGGAACTAAACACATGAACGGCAGTTGCATTGTGAAAAGGGAATATGCGAACAGAGCACCTTCTTACTCAATGTATCTCCCCTGTGTGTGTGTGTTCAGAACCAGGTCCGTTACTTCTTTCACAAACATGTATTTGTTCCTACATTTGACTCCTGGTAGCACTGCAGAGCTCATACTGCAATGCAGAATAGTGAGAGTTAAATCTGTTGATGATGCATGAGAATAAATAGAAACTAAGTTCATGTGACAGGGCCAAATTAAAAGTAAAAAAATTAATTCAAATTTCAGGATATTTTGTGAGGGGTTCTAGGGGGAGATTGATATGCAAACAGGCCAATTCTTGCTTTAGATTCAGTAACACAGAATGTGATTGTTGCAAAGCTAGACAAAAGTATCAAAGCAATAGTAAAACCATTCTACTTCAGTATTTAATTAGCACTAAAATGATGCAAAGGAGGAGAATGATAAATACTTTGAATAGAAACAAACAATATTTGGAAGAGTATGGGAACTATAAGGTAAGTTTATTTAAAGAGAGTAAAACAATGCAGACAAAGGAGGAAACAGTAGCTATGGAAATTGTTTAAGGACAAATTTATGTTCACATAAAGGGTGGTGAAAGCCTCCAGCAGTGCAGTTTATAAAAGACATGAAACAGGCTAGCGTGGCTGAATATGGAAACATAGATAGTGAGAGTAGGAAAAATATCTACAGATGATATAAAACACATCAAGGATGACCAGAGAAGTAGAAATGATAGAAACTGATGTTAAGAAAGTGCAAAAAAAGATATGAAGAAAAAGTGGTGAATGAAAGGAAGATTGCATAATAGGATAAGATTGGTATTATGATTTTCTTCAAGTACACAAAGAACTAGAGGTCAGTCAAGGAGACAGTAGGGCCCACAGGAGCTGAAAAAAATAATGTATTGACCCCAAAATGTAATGAATTCATTGCCTCAGTTTTCACAAAAAAAGCATAAGGGTCGTGTATTTCACAGGGGAGGCTGAAGAAATATTAATGGAAATCAGGTCCCTGCAAAACAAGTGATTACAAAACTAGGTTGTCGGAAGTTTGACCAGACAGAATCCTTTCCAGAATTTTGATGGGAACAATAAAAGAGATAAGGGAGCCCTTAGCAGATATACTTAAAATCTCTTCAGCTACACTGAGAGTTACTACAGGGCTGAAGATATGTTAATTTTAAAAGGTTAACTCCAGACCTTTAAGACCTTGACTTGTGCAGTGGAGAAGGTACTGGAAGTACTAATCAAGGACAGCTTGAAAGATCTATTGCTTAATGAGAACCATTCACATGGGTTTATAGCAATCAGATCGTACCTGTACATTTGATAGGCTATTTTAGGATGTAATTAAAACAAGTGCTGACTTGGAGAATTTGGGGCTATCATCTCTGGATCTTTAGGAAATCTTTTTTCTGTAAATTAATACAGTAATCTACAAGGTCAGAAGTATAGAATGGAGGGAAACTGCTTTCACAAACTGAAGAATAACCCAGCTAAAAGATTTTGGTGGGGTATGGGAAAGAAGAGGAGAAAAAATGGATATTTTTCTTTTGAAATTTCATCCATACAAACAAAAATGATTGTGCATTAATGTCAGAGAGAGGTTCAGAAGCTGGGTGGAGTATACTGATGTCCTTCATTTGATGACAGAGAGACAAGGTAGGTGAGGTAATACCTTTTATTGGATCAACTTCCATTGGTGGGAGAGACAAGCTTCCCAACATACACAGAGCTCTTCTTCGGGTCTGGGAAATGTATGCAGAGTGTTTCCCAGACCTGAAGAAGAGCTCTATGTAGCTCTCTCTCACCAACAGCAGCTGGCCCAATAAAAGGTATTACCTCACTCACCTTGTGTTTCTAATATCCTGGGACCAACATGGCTTCAACAGTATTTGGCCTTTGAGACTGTTTCAGAGAAAGAATATTGTCAATGAAACAAAGGTGATGTTCCCTGTCAGTCCATCCAAGAAAAAACTTAATGATCTCTAGACATAGTTAGTTGTCACAATGCCCATGTGTCAAAACAGGTACATCCAATATGTGTGTCAAGTGGATTCAACTGAAGAACATGTCCCAGACATGTTGTTTAACAAAGGTCAGAAAGGAGAGTAGTTTCACCCTAGTTCTAGATTTTCAATTCTTCAGAACAAAGCTGAGATTCTAAACACCTCCATTTATATGCACAGCATCTCAAAGGTGCTACAAATTTTGCGGTAAATGGATCCACAGAATGTGTGCTCATAAGACTGCAGGCATCAAACCAGAGCCGACTTTTTGACACATCTCTCAGAAACATTCACCTAAAAGTAAATTGCTATAAGGAGTTGGAATGCAATCGAGTAGCACTTATCTACTTGATACAACTGGGTGCAATTTTTTTTTCTAATAAACTGTGGATGGCTACTAGGAAAAAAAGAAATTAACCACGAGGTAAACCATTCAGAAAGCTGCCTTTATTCTTACTAGTAGTAGTAGGTACTGAAGGGCACAGACAACATAGTGCCACTTGTACCTGCAATTGAGTGATGTAGGTTTAATAGGTATGGGTACTGCGTTCTTGCTCATCTTGATCCAGAGGTTATTGCGCTGCTCAGAGACACACTGAACCACAGAGACACCCATTAATGCACAGTTCCTCGGCTGTGCACATCACATTTCTCAGGGAAGGGGAGTTATCTGATACAACCATAGACAAAGCACAGCCTAATCCCTCACCATGCTTTGAAGAACACAAGCTCTTTGGAGAAGGATCTATGACTTCCTGTGTATTTATACAGCACCTAACACAATAAGACCACAGTTCCAATTGGATGGTTACAGCACTGCCACAATTCAGACAAACAGCAATAATTATAGTATTAGAATCAATTAAGGCATGCAAAAGTATCATGAAGACATTTAAATGCTTAAGATACCAATTAATATATAATGGCAAAAATTGCTTCACAGACTATTAGCATGATATGACAAACATGTCATTAGCTCTAACTCACATTCACATTACTATTCTTTCCAGCATTGCTACTCCATTAAAAAAAATCAAAACCAGAATTATCCTCATTTCCTCCTGTCTGTGTGAGTAAGCTTTGATCGCTAGGATGGTAGTTTAACTGGAGGAGGCAGTTACCTCCTTCACAACCACCCCATTTTTATGAAAAAACACTAACTTCATTCTCCCTACCATTTGTTTTTTTTTAGTATAATTATTACGTTGGCACAAGAACCTAAGTCTGTTGCTCTGTCTGAAGTGGTTCATTATAACCAAACAACTGATCGTCTCTGACCATAAGAAAACTTCACTCTATTTCCCTTAGCAATGACATGGACATACACCTGGCAACTATGACAAAGCCATGCCAGTGTTGAGATCTGAAAGAAAACCACACTAACCATTGACTTTATGTGCTTCCCAAATAGATGAGAGCAGCATGTCAGTGGTTTGTGAAATGAAAGCCCAGTATCCTGCTGATATCTCATAACATTAAGACAGACTCCTTGATGAATACTGTCGATCTATAGTAAAAATGAACAAGATATGCAAAATTATGGAGTTTATACAATATCTATTTTGTATATACAGACAACAAAATTGACTTATTCATAGGAAGCCCATTACTTTAACCTCTAGTCTTCTGACAGTTTTTAATTTTTTCTCTCTCTAAAAAAAATGCAGTGATACTGCATCTCTAGATACTCTTGGAGACCTGACCATCCATTGACTTCCTAGCTGTTATTAACTATTTCACGCTCAATTAAAAAAATGTGTCTGTAAATCTAAGCATATTGTACCTCTAATTAGCATGTGCAAATACTTGATTTGCATGCACAATCAAGGCAATTGCACATACAATTTGGTGTGTGTAACTGACACTTACAGAATGGCTCTGTGTCCCCCGATAGCAGAGGTAGAAAACCTATGGCATGGGTGCTGAAGGCGGCACGCAAGCTGATTTTCAGTGGCACTCACACTACCCGGGTCCTGGCCACCAGTCCAGGGGGGCTCTGCATTTTAATTTAATTTTAAATGAAGCTTCTGAAGCATTTTTAAAACCTCATTTACTTTACATACAACAATAGTTTTGTTATATATTATAGACTTATAGAAAGACCTTCTAAAAGTGTTAAAATGTACGCGAAACCTTACATTAGAGTGAATAAATGAAGACTCGGCACACCACTTCTGAAAGGTTGCCAACCCCTGCACTATAGTGTTGCTGAAATTGTACATATGCATTATTGAAAATCAAGCCTTCATTTAAGAAGTGGTAATTTCTTCTGGATTCCTAAAGTAAGAACCCTTATTTTACAGGTTAGATGCACGCTATTTATCCATATTTAATGAAAATAATTGGCTTTTTTCATTGCAAAATTCAACTGGCCATCTTAAAATTACAAGCCCAAGTGCTGGCACCACTGATATGAGAAGAGTGAACAGTTAAACCATAGTAAAGGAAGATAATGGCTCATGTATGTGGTAGTGAATATATAAGCTTTCATTTCCAAGTCACTATTTCTGCATGACAAATCTAATAGATTTTCGCAACTATATAAAATGAGTTGGCAGTCTCAGTTCACTTCCTGATGGACAGGTGCACAGACAGGAGGTTACCTAGGGAGGTGGTGGAATCTCCTTCCTTAGAGGTTTTTTAGGTCAGGCTTGATGAAGCCCTGGCTGGGATTATTTAGTTGGGAATTGGTCCTGCTTTGAGCAGGGGGTTGGACTAGATGAGCTCCTGAGGTACCTTCCAACCCTGTTATTCTGATTCTATGACACACATACCCCAACCTAACCCAAACTGACAACTTTGCTGGCACTCATCACAGAGGCCAATGAATGAGTTGGGAGAGGGACTGCATGAAAGACTCTCCCATTCAAAGCGCTAGCTCCTTAGGAAGTAGATTAAAATACGGTGACAAGACAGAGTGGAGAAGCTTGAATGTCTGATGCCAAACCATACCTGTTCATGACTAAACATAGGACTCTATGATAACTTTCACCAGTTCAAGAGTCACACACAAAGAAAAGGTATAAGGTACCACGTCCCAGTGTGGGCCATCTATGGTCACTGCAAAGAATGGGGCAGACAATCCCCCAAAAGCTGATGGATATTCCAGTACTAAGATTTACCAAGCCAGCATAAAACAGCTTCTTTGTTACCTCACCAATTACTCAGAAGTCCAAAGCTTCCCCTGTATGAAGCCTCAAGCAGATCTTAGATGACAGAATCAGGGCCCGGGGATCTTTATACAATTTCATGTCCTCTTTGACAAGCTGGGAGTTCCTCCGAGAACAAAAGATAATTAGGATGACTTTGAAGGAGGTCCATCATCGGTACTTAGTTATAGAATAAACAAGGCAATTTGCTTGTTCCTCAGTGATTCTCAGTATAATTCAAAGAGAGATGAATACTGAGATACCCCATGTTTACAATTCATTTAAATACTAAGATATTCTTCTGATCTCTGAATTATCAGAATACACGATAGAAAGGATCTGTTTATTACATTGTCAACCCTACTCATACATAGGTAAATACACAAAAATTGTCTCCCCACATGTCTTTTGAGGTAATTTATTCTGCAGAATGTTTAACCCTCTCTGGCCATGTGACACAGACATTCTACCTTAATTTTGGAGTTAGTAAAATGTAAGCTCAGAAATAATGTGGAATCCTTATGTCGAGCATTTATTTGTCACTCATCATAGTGTATTAAATATTAAATCCAAATTCCATTAGCTGTGAACAATACATAACTGTTACAAGCAACTGACATACTCTAGCCATAATTAGATTGCATCAAATAGTATAGCACATGCAACATGAAGATGATCTCAGGCCTTATGTCACACAAAGGAGAAAAAACTTAACCGTTTGAAATCCCAGTTGTTCACACAAAAGGAAAAGAAACAGAAAAATAAAAAGACATCAGAGGAAAAAAAAATGTTCCTTGCGTAGCTGTTAAACATCATTTTTAACATGGTAGAAGGTAATATATTTAGGCAGCATATTTAGATAAACTGATTGAATAGATGAATATTCTGGTTCCAAAAAAGAACTATATAGCTTACAATAAAAATACATATTTGCAATAAATTATCCATATTTCAACATGCCAGGCAAATTCAAGGATAGCTCCTTTGAATTACTTCCCCTTGAGAAACAGGACATGAAATCTATTTTCTGCCAGTGAGACAGAACTGGGTATTGAATCAAAGAGCACTGTTAGGTTGCTACAGGGCAATATTACATGAAATTTAGCTAACTCTACTACATGGACTTTTCAGCATGGGATCTGGTGATAATGTCTCTAGAAGAGGAAAACTAATCCCTTGAAGAAAAACATAAGTAGTAAAATGCAGGATCAGGCAAGAAAGTGAGCACCTCTTACATAGTGCTGAGGTCCTTCATCTCCCAGGGCAGTCCATGGAAAAGAAGGGTGGTCAGAATCTTGTAGCGGTCATAATATTCTCAGAGAAGAGGAGAGTCTTAGTTTCAGCGAAATGCATTGATTTGACTATTATATCTGCAATGGAATGGATAAAGCCTGGGTCTCACTCAGAAAGTCCCTAACTTCTCTGGGTCAGATCCTGGTAAAAATTGGCTTAGCTTCAGGCCTTGTCTACCCTAGAAAGCTGTGTCACTTCAATCCAACCCATATACTTAAGGTGGAGCAGCCTCCCTAGTGTGGATTCAATTGCATTAATATCAAGGTGTGCTACTCCAATATAAATATTTCTATACAGGAAGGAGAATAAGCTATACTGGCATAAAACTTTTATATCAGTAAAACTGTGTCTACATCCAGGATTGCACGAGCATAAACTATAGAAGTTAAAATTCATACACCAACCAAAATAGTTACAACAGTGCAGCTTTCAAGTGTAGACCACGTTGAAATGCCTTCAACAGGGCTGCGCAGAGTGACATCAGAATCTAGTCCTATACATCTCCATCTCTCTATAACCAGCTTCCTGTTGCCTCCATGCTTCCTTATAAATACATATAGTGGCATTATGCTACAGTAGGCACCTGGCACTTTGCAGGATTGGATTCTGGATTGTGACAGCATTAATTTTTATATCAATGCTGCTTCTAACTCAATTACCAAGTACTTAATCTTGCTACTACTTGCTCTCATTAATATGAGGGGGGAAATTAACTAGATGAATCTAGTCCGCCTAAGGACACAGAAATCTACCCTTGTACGGCTGTTTTGCTTGATTTTTGTTGTGTTTTGATCTATCATGAATCTTAGGGTATGTCTACACCAGAGCTGGAAGGGGTAAGATTCCTGCTAGAGGACACATACCCACACTAGCTCTGATCTAACTAGAGTGCTAAAACTAGAAGTGTAACTACTGCAGAACAAGCAGATGGAGGGGCAAGGTGCCAAAAGTCCAATACTCTAGCCACATGTTAGGGCAGCTAGCCCCTTCTGCTTCTCCTGAGATGTCTAATTCATCAGAGCTAGCACAGGTACATCTACCCATTCTGGGATTTCCACCTTTGAGCTTCAGTGTAGACATAACCATCAGTCTATAGTTTATGGGAAAGCAACGTTTCTGTCCCCTACACAGCTTGCTTGCAGAAAAAGCCCCTTACTCAGAGCTTTGCACAGAGGAGACAATTTGGGCCTAAGAAGATATGATTTCATAATTCTAAATATCTGTGAGGGAGAGATTCAAATATTAAGAGGCAATGCCATGGAGTGAATAATTTATGGCAGGCATTGTTCCAGCAGACATTTTCAAGGGTAAAAAAGTGCAGGTACCAACTACAGTACTAGTTAAGAAATATAGCAAACTCCTCGAGCTGCTGCTGTGGTTGTCTATGCATATATATCTGAAGACTGTAGATCACCAGAGCAATTCCTCATATCATACTGGATCCAATATTCTGAGTATGTAAAACTCTTCTGAACTGTACTGAACAGGTCTATATATAAAGGACAAGTTATTCCTCCTTTCATAACGATATAATTTACAGCTGGCGCCTCAATAGGCTGCTGCTATATTAATACGTTCAAGGTCATTTTTGACTAGTAGGTTTCAACTTGCAATTTTAGCAAAAATAAGTAAATAAATAACAGACAGAGGGGAGCAACTATCAGGCCCTGGCAATATTTATTGTATTGAAGCAGCGCTCAAAGACTCCAATAAAGATGTGGACCAATTGTGGGAGGTGCTGTACAAACACATATGCTGGAATAAAATACACATACACACACACACACACACAGGGAATTAAATATTTACTCTAGCCTATTGTTTGTTTCTGTATTTGTTTTAGAACAGTGTGAAATGAAGACATTATGCAGCAAAGGGCACTTTCATAAACCTCTAACTTTGCACATATTAGCATGTTCATGTGCGAATCACTTTCGTACAAGCAAAAACAGGCATAGATTTTGCTTGTGCCAGTGACCATGGCCAAGATTTTCAAAAATAAGAGACTAACGTTTGCACATCTGTCTTCAGGAAATAGCCATTCTCAGGACCCAGCAACTCCCATTGTTCTAAGAGGGAGCCAATAGCATTTTCTGAAAATCTGGCCACTTCTTTTATTTGCTTAATTGAGAGTTTTGGATCTGGTCCTTAAATTCTTATATAGGCTCCTAAATAAAGTGATCTGAGCATTCAGCAGGTTTTATGGAAATCAATAGCATTCAGCCTTTTGAAAAGTCAGATCACTCCTCTAAGAGCCTAAATAAGGATTTGGGAGTCTAACAGTAGGTTCCTCTTTTTGAAATTCTTGGCCTCAGTGTGCAAGACTGCAGAGGCCCAAGCCGAGGCCAGGCTTAGGAATGCTGAATAGTTCATGCAGATAATCATTGTGGTCTGCTCTAGCTTATGTGAGGGCCTGCAATAAGCACATGCTAATCAAGAAACCTCTTGGAGCCCAATTTGTCTGGGTTGGTTTGGTTTGGTAATTAAGTCTGGCTCAATTTCTAGATCTAAGATATCAAGGAATTCATATGACCTCCATCGCTCAAGTAGTTAAGCATGTCCCAAGTATTTTAAAACTGTAAAAGAATTATAATCTCTCTCCTACTCCTTCTTAGCCTGTTGGGAGAAACAGTTTGATTAGTTTATAGATGTTACTGATACTGTTGCTGCTTACTTATATTGATTAATTAGTGGGTGTGTTGTGTGACCCTGTGTATAAGGAAACAGCTGTAGGAACACTAAGTCAAAGACATGAGTTTTGCACTTCATTCCTACAACTATTTCTTCACACACAAAGGGTAGACAACACATCCACTAATTAATCAACATAAGTAAGGAGCATAATTTCTCATGGATAAGACAGTCCATGAACTTTACAACAAGTAATAAAGTTTAGTTAATATTTGGTTTAAGTTTTGGCTAGAGAGTCACATTGTACAAACTAGTTCACTCATCACTTATCACTAAATGCAAATCCCACAGCACTGACAAGAAGCTCTGGATCTTTCATATCTTAAGCATCAAGTTTTAAACAAATATTTAGGCACCTAACTCACGTTGATTTCAATGTGATTTAGAGGCCTATATGCCTTTAAAGATCTGGCCTCAAATGATAATGTGCCAGCTAGCCAACGGGTTGCCTCCATTTGAGTCTATCCAACCTTGTATTAGATACAGAAGTCAAAGTCCTTTCATAATTGCTTTACAAGTCTGAACAGATAATCAGACAGAAACTGATGCACTGGAAGTACGAAACAAAAAAGCAAGATAAAGCCACTCAACAACAGCATACAAATTAGAGTGGTGACAAAATTTACCTAGGCAATTTGAACTGTTAATGAAAAAAAGTGGAGTTTGTTTTAATTATTTATTTTTAAAAAAGTGAAGGGCTTTATTTGTTTTAGAAAATGTTTAACATGTACAAGGTGTGAAATCAATTGTAGGAGCTTTCAGCTTGTTTTCTGCAGTGACAGATTGTCTCCCTGTACAAGGATGCCTAGCCTTTGATAATGACAAAACAAGAAAATTCAAACAAATTATATTGGCAGTACTGCAAAGGAAATCAGGAAGCACTGCTGCCTTTCTGGGTCAGATTTGTTGCTCGCATTAATTGGGATATTAAGTAGAGCTGAGCAAACTGATTGGGTTAAACTAAAAGTAAGTGACAAAAAACTCAAATTAGAGATGGGCCTGAACAAAACAGCCATGTCCAAACCCCCCTAGAATGATGGGGAAGTTCAGATCCATTTCTAAACTCTTCAACTGGCCCCTATTCTCAATGGAACTGAAAATGCCACCCTTACTCACGCAGAGTAATTGTGGAGTAACGTACCATCCATCATGACTGTGGATGACAGAATGAAGTCCAATATTAGCAGAATCAGACCCTTTGATCTGAACGCCACCTTAAATATTAAGTAAATTTAGATTTTGAATTTTACAACTGGCCCCTATTTCCTACACTAGCTGAACCAAACTCCTGGGGTAAAATCTTGTCCTGAGTAAAGCCAATGGTAAAACTTCCATTGAATTCACTGGGGCCAGGATTTCACCCATGGATCCTAACTATCAAAATACCAAACAGTACAACTCAAGCCCATCTCTTATTCAAAATGATCCTCAACTAGAAGATTTTTAAAAGCTAGAAAATTATTATTTAACTTATTGTTTCAATATTATTATCTCATGTATTTCTTTGTTCCAGCTGGGATAAATGCTAGATATGCTTTACTACCATGAAAAAAGACGGTTCTGTCCTAGCTTAATCAGCAGCACAAGTAAGACTGCCTAGTGAAAGAGATGTTTCCTGAGATTTATATTCCTGTTTTGCAGACACAAAAACTCTGGAACTTTTGGGTACTCAATCACATTTATGGATGCTTATCTGAAATAAAGGAGCTTCTGGGTTCATCCCTCAGAAATCTAAAGATCTTTCTTCTTCTTTTTTAGAGAGATTTGGTCTTAAACATCATTGAAGCAAAACAGTTATGTCAAGGCCTGTCATGTTACAGAGGTAGCCAAACCAGACCCTTCAAATTTAGGAAGTGTGTGAATGCCCAGATCTGAATATGTCCCTGTTGTGTCAGCTGTGTCTTGGATCCAGTTTGGATGCCAAATTTGACACACAATAAAGCTTGTGAAATCTCAGAGACATTAAATTCAAACCAAATTCCTAGCCACTATTCCACCTTGAGATCAAACTGTGACTGCAAATGCTGTTGGGAAGAGCCCATGTCTTCATAAAGTGTTTGTACATGGGATGCCATGTCCTGACTAGGATATCTGGGCACTACTATTATATACAGAATAACTATAATAAAGCTAATGTGGATCTAGATTGGAACTCTACCTCCTTAGTCAATCTTTAGTTATAATTAACCCTCTTCAAACTGTTACATTCATTACCTGATGCCAAGTAGTGTTCAGAACAGGTCTGGCAGTTTTTCCTGCCTTTCAAGCTATCAGAGAACAAGACGACATTATTTCTGAGCAGATTCTTACAACCAAATGCCTCCTGATCATAGTAAATTAGTGGCAAACATTTTAACAGCTGCTGGAAATTTCCTTTGGAAAGAAAGATTTAATCAGTATATCCCAGTACATGCTATAAATGGTGGTTACCAAAAAACAAACACTGCATTGACTTTTGAACTTTGTTGTCACTCCAAACTTTGTCATTTTCTCAAGAGAAACCATCATATTTGCAAATGTATGAGTGACTAATGGAATTAATCATTACTGACACTAAAATTTTAGGTAGGATTTTACAAACTTGGCCATCACTTATCTAATTCCAATAAACTGCTCACAAATCAATCAGATAAGTAGCAATAAGGGTTTATGGGACCGAGGTCATTAAGGCATCAGCCTTGAAAAATACCCTTAATCCTTTGCCTAAAACCAAATGAAAATGGGATGGAAAAAAACCCTTAAGGCAGCAAGGGATTGTGAATACTTTAAAACTGCTCTTGCAGTTAAACTTGCCCCGGTGCATTAGGCCAACACAAGATCTATGCATCACTGAGGCAGGGTGATGATGATGGAAACTATGTATTTGGTGTTTGTTATTACTACTTCAAGCCAAGGAGTGAGGCAGCACCCCCAGCATCCCTAGTTCCAGCTCCACTGCACTAAGGTCATACGTTTAGCTGTTAGGGCAGATTCTAAATGCAAGGCTACAAAATATTGCAAATACCATGGATAAGTCAGAGACAGGTGAGGGCTTAAGTGGTGCATAGACTATGTACCGAGTCTGTGAGCAGGGGGAAATTTCATGCTAAGTCAATTCTGCACAAGTATATTTTCAGCCAAGCAACTTGCACCAGCAAAATATTGACTTGAATTTTTGCGCCTACACTTGGATTGCAGGTGCAAGTTTGGGTGCCTGCACCTTCAACTAACTGCAAGTGGGAACCAATTAGAAGGGAAAGTACCACACATCAGTACCTGTAGAACATGAGATATGACTCTGTCCTGATACATACATGTCCCCAGAAATATGCATCAAAACAGTGTCTGACGTGACCACGGTATTTGCAGTGTTTGATGTATTTAAGAGTGAGAATTTCTAAAGTGCTCAGCATCACTCTCTCTCTGCTCCCATCCAAGTCAACGGTTAAGAAGTGCTTTTTAAAAACCCACCATTAAGTTTAGGAACTACTACAAACACTGCAGTAAATTTAACTGCTATAGAAGGTAAATGCAGATTTTCTTCATTGTTTGCAGTGTTGTTGATTAAGCCATGTTGGGCTCTGGGTGTAAGAGACACAAGGGGGGTGAAGTAATATCGTTTATTGGACCAGCTTCTGTCGGTGAAAGAGACAAGCTTTTGAGCACCACAAAGCTAAGGAAGAGCTATGTGGAGCTTGAAAGTTTGTTTCTTTCACCAGCACAAATTGGTCCAATAGAAGATAATACCTTACCCACCTTGTCTCCCTTTATTATCTTAATGACTCCCACTGCTGGAGATCTGACAGTTTAAACTTCTTTAATAATACTGTGCCATACTCACTCCTGTTTTGGTTTTATTGGAGTTTATTTTTTTCCACTGAATGGGTTATCAGGTAAAAACTTTTGAGTTTAGGTCTATAGCATGTTTACATTTGGATACTTTAACTGGAGTCTAAACAGAATACAAGTATTTGAAATATATACTTGGATAATTACTGTGTTCATTCTGTCCTACTAATATTATTATACGATCATGTTTGTAAATGAAAAACAATAAAAATAAGATGGAAAATAAAATACTGTACAGCTGGGACTTCAAGGGGCCAGGGTTCATTAATTTCAATTTTTAAGGTTCTATTTTAGCAATTTTTTAGATGTGTGTGTGTGGGTTCGTGGCTTTCTTTGTATATACTGTAAAATGTAACGTATTGCAGTAGTATATACTGTAATGAGTCATCTCATTGTAATGTTCCCCATTGCGCTTTAAAATTCAGCTGTTTCAAACACAACAGCTGGGTCTACATAGACCAATTAATATGCTACACATTAGCGCGCTTTAGAAATCACACCCACGTAGTCTGCATTACTGCTCTGTATAGACAAGTCCTTTGATACAAATAACTATTTCTGGAGTTTGCTTGATAAACACCAATTCATTTCTTTTGTACCGGGGTATTTTATAGGGTGTTTATGAGTTAAAATAGCAAATCAGAAGCCCCATGTACATTTTTTATCATTCCATTACATTAAAATCAGACTAGTATTTAAACTGATTTCTTAAAGATTGGTGGAAAGGAGGGGATGTTCATTTTCCTTTTTATTTTTCAGATTGTACATTATTTTATCGTAAGATGTATTATTTTCCTGGTTCTGAGCAGCTGTCTTTAGAATTCTGTATTTGTTTCTCATAGGAGACCTAGAAAACTCTTTCCTAAGGTATTAACATGAACATTTTTTGCCATTTTATGTCCAGCTACATGTAACTTTTCTAAATATCTCTGGCCAAGCTTATTCTGAGCTGGCTGCATTTCCCAGGCATTACTCCCACTGTCAAACATGCTAAAGAAGTCATTGTGAAGGATTTCAGTAAAAGCCACTTCAGTCAGCAAGGAGAGTCAAGTGCACAATCACATCCAAAATCCACCTAGAGTTGATTTATCTGAGATTTTCCAGGTAAAGAGACCATCTCCTCCTAGTCACCACACATATCTTTAAGAGAATCGGCTTGACAGGGCCCCCTCCCAACAATTCTGGTTGAGATATAGCAGCAATAGTTATTTGCATGGTCCTCCTATGTCAAATATGTTTTTGAATACCATATGAAATTGTTAATGGGAACATGAAGATTGCATTGGTTAACCATCCAAAAGTCAACAAATGCCATATTTTAGGTTGCACATGTAACAGGTCATCTGAAAAAAAAAATGTAGCTCAATTTTTCAAGTGGCTAGTGATTTTTGCCTGAATTTTCGGGTGCCAAATTTAAGATGCCTTTAAAAGGGCCAGATTTTCAGAAACTGCTCAACACACACCTCTGAACAGCAGGACTCTCTAGCTGAACACCAAAAGAAAGAGGCCTCCAACAACCACTGGTCACTTTTGGAAATCTTGGCCAGTGTCTCTTCCTTTCTTCTTTACAGTGCATAAAGGAGGGTAAAAAACATACTGATGGTTAGAAATATTAGGAACAGCAATTCCTAACCTCTCCTCATCTTTGCCAAAGGACTCACTGGAAGACTTATATCTAAGAACAGTGTTTTCTCAATGCTTGTTTAAAGGATCAAGGGCATGTTGAATCTGTAAGAAAGACATTATTTCGCAAGTGTGTCTCATCCATTTGAGGTAAACAGAGGTTAACAAAAACAAATGAAGAACAAAGTGTTTAAAACAGTCTGAGTAGAATTCATTACCCTCTTTTGTGAATCAGATTTCTCTGGCATGAATATCGTACAGCTTTTTAAGTAGTCCTTAGAATCTTCTAGAAACCACAAAGTAAGGAAAACCTAAATTTCAAGTGTTAAAAAAGAAGCAAAGAAAAAATCTTCTTTATACATCACCAAGAAAGGGAAAAGGGCATGATCCTTTTTTTAAGGCCTATGAATGTCCCCTTTAATTCTCCTTCCTTATGTATGTACAACACACACACATTGGGGGGACAGATAGCTTAGTGGTTTGAGCATTGGCCTGCTAAACCCAGGGTTGTCCTTGAGAAGACTACTTAGCAATCTGGGGCAAAAAATCAGTACTTGGTCCTAGTAGTGAAGGCAGGGGGCTGGACTCAATGACCTTTTGAGGTCCCTTCCAGTTCTAGGAGATAGATATTTATATCTCCAATTATAAAAATATAATTATAAAATTATAATATAATTAATATAATAATATAATATAATATAATATAAATATAATTTATAAAATATAAAATACAATTATAAAAAGATGCAGTCCTCATGCACAGCTTTATCTTTGCTGCACCATTTTTATCTGCTATACTGTATGATGACCTGAAAAATATTTATACTTTTCTCATGGAAATTTCTTATTTTCCATGTGCACTGTAGTTTTTGAAATAATACAGAAAAATCCCTGCCACAAACCTAAGAAACTTTCAAACCATTCACCTTTTAGCATATCAAGAAAGAGGAAAAAAAAATAATCTACTGCCTTCCTGCCATAGTGATTCATCTACATTGAAACTAACTCATTGTTTTTTCAGACTGACTAATCAAGTTAAGAGCTCTCCTACAGAACTTTTCAACTACAGTTTGCACAACAGGATTTCAGTGAGCATGCTGAGCAGATGAGTTTTATAACAGGTCAGATAGAAAGAGCTACAGTCCATTAAAATAAACATTTGCATTGCTCTGGATAATCTACTACACTGCACTATTTTTATGTGATTTGCATTGCTCTTCTAGGGAAATAAAGTTTATCCATAATTTAACACATGCCCCACCAGATTAGATAGGGACAGCATTGGAGGTTTGATATTTAAATGCATTAGCCTGGAAAGATTACTATGACTTTCCAGCTGAAAATATTCAGGGTTTATTTTGAATGAATTGAGGGAAAAAGGTAACCCAGCAAAGGAAGAAACAGTTGCAAAAAAAAAAAGAGAAACAGAGTCACAAGGTGAAATTGGTATGACCTGGTAACATAAATCTGACTAGTAACCCCAGCTGTGAATCAGGAGTCCATAATGAGGCATTTACCTGACAGAAACCACAACCTGGTGCATTTGAAGCAGTGCTATTTAGCAAATATGGATATTCATATGATTGGGAAACCCTTTCCAAGTGACAAGAGACAAGGAAAGCTTCGAAACAACAGCTATTGATCAGCACACGCTGGGAAACATAGTGTAACAGCTTGATGGTAATGATCAGAGCTGTCAGCATAGAATGGGTACGTCATGCTTTTGGAAAATGAGATTTTCACTCTGGATGAGGCCACAGAAGGCAATTGCTCAGGCCTGCAACAAGAAGCAGCAATGTGCAAATCTGATTGCCTCTTCAGGTTTTGATTCCACCTGTTAATCTATACTAATGTAACCAATACTGGCTATAGTATTATATTAAAGTAACCAAACACAACCAAGTGCACAGTCAAAGTGGTAGAAAGAGCATGTGAAATGACAGATCTGATGTGGCCAAACCACGTATGACAAACAATTGCTGTAAAGTTATTATACAGATTTTTTTTAAGTCATTTGTTTGAATTTCCACAGGGAAATTATGGACCAGGTGATGACTCTGAATTCCTTCCGAGTCTTTTCTATCAAAATGATTACTTACACCTTTTTGTAACTGTTGTTCTTCAAGATGTGAAAAGGAAGCCACACATGTGCCCTGACTTCCCTCATGCTCAGAGCAGAGGATATAAAGGGAAGAGCCTGACTGCTCTCCCTTCAGTCCTTCATATAATCATAGAAGATTAGGGTTGGAAGAGACTTCTAGAGGTCATCAAGTCCAAGCCCCTGCTCAAAGCAGGAACAATCCCAACATTCGTACTGGAATGTAATTGGGGAGGTGAACATATGCAACGAATCTCAAGGAACATTAGTTACCAGAAGGTGAGTAACTGTTTTTCCTTCTTCAAGTGATTGCATATGTCCACTATACTGTAAGTGACTCCCAAGCTGTTATCAGTGAAGGTGAGGCTAGGAGAAGAGGGGACTGCTTTTCACAGATTCACATATTCCCTTGGTGATGCAGTAATTGCATGGTACCTAGCACACGTACCAATGTCAACAATAGAGATGTTTCCTACAAAAGCCATGGAGGTTGAATGCACCCGATCTGAATGGTGTGATATCCTTAGCAGGACAGCACATAGCAATGGAGATGTCAATCCATTGAGAGAGCAGTTGTGCAGTAACAGGATGACCTCCCCTTCAGTCTGCATAGGACACAAAGGGCTGTCAAGAAAACCAAGAAGGGACCTGCTGCTGAAGTGCCGGTCTTCGGCGGTAATTCGGTGGTGGGGGATCCCTACTGTGGGTCTTCGGGGCACTTAGGCGGTGGGTCCTGGAGCAGAAGGACCCACCGCCACTGAATTATCACCAAAGTGGGGGCCCCCCCGCCGCCAAAGACCCCAGGCCCCTTGAATCCTCTGGGGGGCCCTGCCTTCAATACTGGAGTGGCTTATCTTTGCCACAGAAGAGTCACACACCGTGGATTCGAGGACATCCAAGTCACTCTCTTTTCAAGCTTCAGAGGCCAAGAGTGCTCCAAGCAGTCATACTTTTTGGAGGACTGCTCCGGTGGTGGTGATCTCTGTGAGCAGGCAATGCTGGGAGATCATCCCCGGGAGCAGTGGTCAAGCAGCTCCCTTGCAAGCTCCAATGCTGGGCAAAAAGCAACTTCCCAGAGGTAGGGGCACTGGAATGGAGTGGGGGAGGGGCAAAAGGGCCATGGACCCTCTCACTTTACACCACCCATAAGGATGAGCAAGGGAGGGGGTGGAGAGGAGCAAGCAGAAGGTGGAGCCTTGGAAAGAACGGGTGGAGAGGAGCAAGGCAGAACTCTCGCCACTCCTGATCTAAGGCACTCTTCTCTCTGCTTCTCCATTTTTGTTTTGAAGGCACAGCTGATCAGAAACCTGTCTCTGACGTGACCCTCAAACAGAGAGAGTGAAGAGTACTAATGGGCATTGGCTTGCAACACCCCAAGCATGGCTTGAAGCCAGGGGACCTTGCTATAGGCTCCCATGATACCAGGGGATGCTCAGACATACCACCTATACAAACAATAATAAAATACAATTACAACAAAGAAAAGGTGCTCAAAGGGACCAAACCAAGTACCGCTAACTAACAACTAGATATCTAATTAACTTATATTAATTAGATGTTCACAGAGACATGAAGACTGTAAAGCGCAGTACATGCTCTGACCTCTGACAGTGAGACGGAAATGTAGGATGGGCAGGATGGCTCCACCAGTTATAGCATCAGCTCAGAGTGCGACGGAAGCCAGGTTGCATGTGTGACTGTCCATGTGTACAGTCTCTGGAAAGTGGTGCACAAGATGCACATATACCTGCTCAACTACTTGAACAAGAAAAAACATTATATACATATATAGAGAAAGAGAGAGAATTCTTCAGACTATAATATCTGCCAAATGCACAGATATATGCTCATGTCAATAACATTTTTGATAGCTCATTGGACAGAACTCATTCATCTGATGAAGTGGGTATTCACCCACGAAAGCTCATGCTCCAAAACGTCCGTTAGTCTATAAGGTGCCACAGGATTCTCTGCTGCTTTTACAGATTCAGACTAACACGGCTACCCCTCTGATACTTGACATGATTAGAAAGTAGACCTAAATAATATATTGTTTCAGGGGCAGCTTGAGAAAATAAGAAGAGAAGCATAGAACTGAAATTAATCTATGTGACATGAAGAAAGTTTAATTAGACAGAAGGTTGCAAAACAAGGGAGGATTTGATAATACTTCCACAGCAATGTTTTCAAAGGAGACCTCTTTTTGTCCAAGCAGAACTTTGCGTTCACAAATCAACTTCATGCACAGTTTTCCCAAACTGCCTCTAGGAGACACAAAAGACAGACTTTACGCATACCAAACACAAATATTTATGTGCTGGTCTGACTCACAGCTCAGAAACAGGAAAGAAAAAGCAAGCGTTAGGAATCTGGATCATCTCTCATTTAAAGATAATAAATATGGTTGGTTTCCATGCGTGTGGGTGTTTATGAGAGTGAGTGTGTCCAGAAATTGCATATGCAAGTTTTTATGTTCTGAACATTTTACAGAAATAGTAACATGCAAAATTAACCAAAACATCAAACCTGTTGTACTCTCAAAAAGCAGCAAACCTGAGCCACAGAAAAATAAGATACTTTGTGAAGACAGAGGTACAGGCCACAATGCTAAGACTACTCACTTGATAAGTGGGAATTGCTTCTCTATCAAGGGACCGTGTCACCGAGATTTCCCCAGTGTTCTCATTGATTTTGAATGCTCCTTTTGGCTCTTGATCCACTCCCTTTCCAGAAAGTCGAAACTTTGATCCCTCTGTTCCGTCACTGTCGATAACCTGTTAGGTGAAAGTAACAAGTTAGGACCCAGCTCGACTGAACTGATCAAAACTCTTATAAAATTAGTAATTCAACAGAAACAATTTAAACCTTACTCTAATGTGAAACTATATAATGAATTTCTTGCCATTAAAAATGAAGCCATAAAAAAAACCACGCTTTAAATCATCCAGAAAACAGAGTGAAATTTTAGTATCTAATCCCGAAAAAACTTGATGTTAATAGGATTAGGTCAACAGTCAGTCAGCCACTAGCCTACCCCTCCTGCCCCCTGCAAGAGGAACTACAATTATCCAAGCTACTGTTATCCTACCTATCCTATCCACTACAGCACTTGCCCACCGGCTAGGGGTGGTGATGATTTGATTTTTCATTTAAACTGGGGGGTGGGGAGGAATCAGATGTTCCATTTAAGTTGGACGGAATTTGGAGATTTGATTCCACTCTAAATAGTTTAAAAAAAAAATCTCAGTAGCAACCACCTATCACACAATGATTCCCAATTCATTTCTAAACAATTTAAAGTGAGACTGACACTGTCATGCACATCCACCCCTCAGTTTTAAAGCAAGGAAAATCCTCCTAATTAAATATTTGAGTGCCCTGCCCAGGACATCGCTTAGCCATGCAGATGGAATTCCTGTTCTTTTCATGTGTCTATTCTTGGATAACACTCCCTCTTTTCTGCATTTGAGAGAATGCCTAAACATCCTTTTTCAGGTGTGTTGCACATTAGTGGCAGCAGCATGTGGAAACTCCTAGAGCTACGTGAAGTTTCTTACAAGCTAGATGCTTTGCAAACTCATATTTACACACCAGAATCTAAAAGGATTGTAAACTAATCTTTTACGCTGACAATCTTGCCAAATCATTCTTTCCTGCTGCTGTTTTCATGTTATTTTTGTTTTTACCATTTCGTTAAATATTTATGTGCTGGTCTGAATCACAGCTTAGGAAAAAGCAAAGGAAAAGTATTAGGAATTCTGGATCTACTCCCATTTAGATTTAATAAATGCACAATATCCCTGAGGAAATGCATGCTTGTTGCCCTGTTATTGTGGGTTCAGCAATGACAGTTTGCAGATTATTGGGCAGTATGATTTTTGGCTAACTCACACAATCATTATTCCATTTTTTTTATTTTAATTGAGAGAAAATTTGCCACAAGACAATGCTCTGCAAGAAAAAAAACGTCAGAAATGAAGTTTCTTCTCTCAAACAAAATTTTTTTTTCTGGGGGTGAGGAAGGTAGAATTTGTGTTATAAATGTGTTCTACCTTCTTTGTCTTCTTCTCAAAACATAAATGGATTCCCCACTACCCTCATCCAATTCTGAATATGCCACGGCAAAACACAGAGTCAGGATAGGTCCATGCAGATCTCCACTTCCAACCAACAATCAGGCAAAGCTCACTTGGTTTCATGGTCTTTTCTTCCTAGGAGAGCCTTGGATCCCACTTTTGTCATTTTCCTGGGAGAGGGGAGAGCTGCTGGCCTTCTAGTCTCTACACTCTCTCTTCTGGGGCCTGATTCTGCCATCAGCTCAACACGTGCAACTTACACTCAAACCTACAAAACCAGAAAGTCTTTTATCTGCCCCCCTTTTTCCAAATGGTAGTCCCTCCTAGAGCGCACCACTGCAACAAGCAATCCCTACTAACAAGACTATGGCTCAAACTGCCCACATGCTATCGTGGTTCTCAGAGTGTGCACAGCTAACTGGTGGGGAGTGGTATTGAACATCAGGAGATCTCTCAGAGGCTCATACTTGATGTAGCGTTGGAAAGCATGGAGCACATGGAAGTCTGAAGTATCAGTTTCACCTGACTGCTATTGTTTGGGACTGGCAGTGACAGGACTTTAAAAAAGTCATTTTTAAAAAGTTTGGGTTTTTAATGGTTAATTAGCCACAAGAGGGAGCTACTACATGCTCCCAAGAATATAACAGGAACATTAACATCTTCTAATTAAGATGCTCATATAAAGCCTCCATAAATCACAGAAAGTGCATTTCCCAGTTCACACTAAGCTCAATACAGATGAAAAGTTTAATAAAATCAGACTTAATTTTCCATATGTTTCGGTGCTTCAACAAGAATAAGGAGGAAAAAACAGGATGACTTTCTAACATCGCTTCTCATAAACTGGTTTCTAAGACTAATGTCTTAAATAGTACCATTCATGCCAAGATCTCAAAGTATATCACAAAGATGGATGTTATGATTCCCACTTTATAGATGGAGAAACTGAGGCACAGAAAAGTTAAGGCTAAAATTTTCAATACTGGGTGCTCCTAAATAAGTTGTCTGATTTTCAGGGGATCTGAGTGCCTACAGCTAAGAATGGGCCACTCATATCAGGAGCCTGCATATGGATTTAGGAGCTCTGAATTTAAGTACTACAGGTTGAAACTGTGGTTTAACATCAGGTCTCTTGACCATTAGTCTCCTGTTTTATCTACTAGCTCACACTGCTCTGGGTATTTCAGACTACAAACATTATTTAAGTATAATGGAAACACAGCATGGATTACACTCCAGAAATTAAAAACTTTCTTAGCAATAACTTATAAGAATCCATATAGAGACAGGTTTGCAAGGTGCCTCTGATCCTACCTCATTTTCACTGGCATTTACTATGTTTGACGTCCAGTCGCCACCCACCTTCCTGTTGAAAACCGAAACAAAGAAGCAGCACCTCTGCCATTTCCACATTTTCTGTTATTATCCCCCTGCCCCCAGCTGAGTACGTACATACCAATAATGTTATAGTAATACTTGTTCAGCTGGCCCTGAAATTCCAATGCCTTCTGCATACAGAAGACCCAAAATACAGCTATTAATCACACTGTGTACTCTGCTTTTATATTGTTTTAATGTTTAGAGGGAAGTTCAGTCCTTAAAACAAGGTATTGATAAGGCAGTATACAGAGAAAGTTTGAGTATACAGAGAATGACTAGCCTGAAGGGGAAGGATGGTTCAGTGGTTAGGAGACTAGAGGGAGACGTGCTCTATTCTGAATTTTGCAACAAACTTTCTGTGTGACCTTGGGAAAGCCACTTTGCTTCTCTTGCCTCAATTCTCCGTATGTAAACTGGGGATAAAAGCACCCCTTACAGAGGTGTTGTGAGAGTAAAAACATTAAAGACTACCAGATGCTATGATACTATCATGAAAGAGGTCATATAAGAAGTGCCTTAGATAGACCAAAAGGAAAGACACTTAAGACAAAGTGCTTAGGATCATGATGACTCATACCACTCTGTAGAAAATGGAATGTTCCTAAGTTGGTAAAAGCTGCCTTTTGGCTGAAACATATTTAACAAACATGATTTTTCAGCAGACTGTGTGTCCCATCCAGCTAAGCTCATTTCAACACTGGGATCCCTCAGTTGTTACAGGCTTATCACAGCAACAAATCAGAGTATTCTCAAAAAAGGGAGATAAAAGCAACAGTACCACCGCATCCCCCAAGAGAGAATTTTTTATAGTTCTGCAACTTCAGAAATTCTGCCATCAACAACATTTATTCCATGTTAGGAAACATGGAAGTATCATTACTTCAGAGTAGTCCACATGAAATATTTCCTGAATTTCTAAATCCTTACCACTGGCTATCTGTATTTCAGAGATGCATCATGTCAGCCCTGCAAAGGGGTTCTTGCAGTGTCCATATATGGTATGAGATTTTGCAAGCCATCTAAATAAACTAGACTGTTTGGATATCTTGACCATGATTCTTGCACCAGTAACTCAACCAGGCCAAATTCTAATTTTTTGCTTGCAGTTAAATTAATTAGTTTAATTGCCTGCAGTTTAATGTAACGTTTGCCTGTGGATAACCCATAAAATCATGTGCTTGCTATTAAAGGGTGAGAAATTGGCCCATAAACATGAATACTTGACCCCAGACACCAAGCTAACTCTTGTGAAAACCCAGGAATGAAAGAAAAGGGAAACGTCAAGTTAATGTTTTTTCAATGGTATGGCAGAACTGGGGAACACTGTACTTTCTTCCTTCCTCGAATATATGTGTTGACTATAAATTTTTTACCTGGTTTTGTTGAAAGACTTAGTAAACACTTCTCTGTATTTCTTTCAGAGAAAGGATAGTTTACACAGTTAGTGAACAAACAGGCATTTGAACTTTGCAAAGAAAACTGTAACTTCGTTATTTTAATTTTAAAACTACGTTTCCCTTTGCAAGCTTAATTAGATTCTCAGCCTCTACTCAATGTCCCATCCCCAAGGGTCAATTTTAATTGGGAGAAACACGTGACTGGAGTGTATTCTAAATTTCACACTTTCAAGTGTATAATAAAAAGGCAATGTCTATTGGGCAAAAGCTACTTTTCCAAGACTAGCCATTCCTTTTTAGACTTCTTTGGGCTACATTTTGTATTGGTTCTTTTTGCTACTACCTAAAAACAAAAGTGACTATTGGGTAGGCTTTTCTTTGCAGCTTATAAATTAAAGACAACATGACACTAATTATTACATTGCATAATGCAGCTGAAAACATCTTTGGAAATTGAAGTCCGCTTTACAGATATAGAAAAATCCTAAGATAGGCCTATACATAAATAAATTGAACTCGAAAACTATTTTTTCTAGCTGTCATCACAAAATAGGAATGTCTCTCTTTCTCCAATATTGCAATTTTCTGTTCATAAATTTTGTATAAATAAAATGAAATGAATTATGAAAATGAAAAGACACAAACTTGTTCCCAATATTGTATTTATACTCCTCTAATTATAAATCTGTTTGGAACGGAAGACATCTTTGGAAACTAAGATCTAGTGCACATGCTCAGTGCCTCTTGAGCAAGCTGCATATGTGCTTGCAAATCTGACTGGGAGAGAATTTATAGCAACCTTATATAAACATCTCCAGCACCTGCCAAATCTAAATGGAGAATCTAATTCATGAAGGCAAATTCTCATGTATCTGACTTTAAGCCACGTGAAGTGCATCACATGCCATATATCGACATCAAAGCGGCATTTGATTCAGTTGACGGGTCAGCACTTTGGCTCACACTGAAAGGAGATGGAGTTCCAGGCCCTCTGCTAACTCTGGTACACCGATCTTCACACCTGTATTGAATGAGAGTATGTGTTTCTACACAATCTCTGGTGTGCAGCATGGTTGCATTCTCACTCTGGCACTATTCTGTCTAGTTATCAGCTGGATATTAGGACTTGCCTTTCACACATCAGAAGCCAGGTTGGTCAAGAAGCATTCACCAACCAAGACCATGCAGATGATGGTGCCTTGCTTATGGAGAAGTCAGAGAATTTCGGCCCTGCCCGCCAAGATCTTCAAGACGCCACCCATACTATGGAGGTAAATGTCTCAAGACAGTAGACAAAGGTCCATAACCTCAGAGCTGAGCCACCAAAACCCCCAGTTCAGGTGAGGGCAAGATCTTGGAGAGCACTGATGAGTTCCTCTACCTAGGCTGCAAGCAGAATTCAAACAGTTGCAGAAAAACAAACATTCTTTCACGAATAGGTCTCACTGCCTCCTACTTTAATCCCATGCTTTTGCATCCTTAAGCATGATGTCTTTGTCTCTGTGCATATTCAGGACCTATCAAACTTGTGTACTACCTGTATTGCTATATAGAAACCTGGACCCTCTTACAGGCAGACATGGAGCAGTACAGACATTCCATATGTCATGTCTGCACCAAATCCTGAGACTAAAGTGGTTTGATTTTGTGCAAAGTGTCAACTTCACAGTGATCTGGCCTTCCTTCCATTAATCAATATATTCAAAAGCAGCATTGTATGATTTTTGGCAATGTTACCCAGATGCATAACACCACCCCAGCACACCGTGCTCTCAAACTTTCCATCGATGCACAAAGAGATGCATGCCCTGACTATCTACCATCACCAGACAGAGAGATTTGTGGATTTGGAGGATTTAGCCAGATTTGGGAACTTTACTACACAACACCTGGTGTGACACCTTGTTGTGCTGGATGGCAAAACAACTGTCAGAAAGCTACATGTGTCTGATAATTTTAAGCACATGAATTTAATGGGACTATACACATGCTCAGAATTAGTCACATGCTTAATTAACCTGTACTTGGAAAACAGTTCATTACAAATATTATACATTTTACTTTGAACAGAATTCACCCTCATTTATGAATCAGAAATTTACCAAGGCAATTAAATTCCACAAACCTTTCAGCAAAATAATTTGGTTAGAGTCCCAAATCCCGAAGTAATCATTTTAATAAACTATGTTTCTGAACAGCCAGGCCCTTGTTTCCAAGAGTGTCCTTTTGGTATAAATCATCTGAAGATCCTCTTTTGAAATGTAGCCAAAAAGTATTTTCTGAATGTCATGGCCATGAATTGTAACAGGGAAAATACCACAGCAGAGGTTTTAAAAGAACTTTGAATGAAGTTTGAGTAAGAGATACAGGGGGTCACGAATCTGTCCTTGGAGCTACGTGGAGAACACAAGTGTGAGGATCCAAAATGGCCCCACTCCAACAGCTCCTGCTGGCTGTGTTAGTCTAGCGAGGCTCGCGCTCTATCCTCTGGCCAAGGTCTGGTGACTGTTTTTTTCCCCTCTCAGGGTACCGGGGGAAACAAATAAAACAGTCCACAGTCAACAAAAGAGGTTAATAAAAACACTAAGGAAAAGAAAGAAAACCTGTTGGCAGCTTCAGTCAGGATATTGGTCTCTCTTACTGCAAAGAGCCTTGGAAGTGCCACAGAGTTCACCAGGTCTCCAGCATAAGTCTCAGTCTCTTTCTCCTTCTAAGCTCAGGGGATCCAAGTTTTCCTCTCTGCAAGAGCACAGGCTCTGTTGGCGGTTAGACCTCTGCCTGGGATCTAGGGAACCCAACAGCCTGTTCCCTTGCCAGGGTTGCCCCCCTGAGTGGAGTTCCCTCCTTTTAACTTGTCCTCCAGTCCTGGCATGAGTTGGAGTGCAGAAGGGTGAGGCCACTCGAGGCCAAAGCAGCTCCTTAACCCCTTCCATGCTGCAGTGGAGTTTGTCTACCCCACCACACAAGGGTCCACCCCCCGCCAATCCCCCCCAAAAAAGTCTACTCATTCACACACCTACATGAAGGCTCTGAACCTGCAACTCATAGGTGGACCCTTTACTTTAACTGGAAGTTTGTTAATGGAGTTCTTCATCAGTGTGTGGGATTTGCTTTCATAGAATCAATTGTAGGATTGAGGCCTACAGGTTTCTCCTGCAGTTACTGCAAATATCATGCAAACTGGGGATTTAAAGATACAAATTAGCATTTTGATACAGAATATTTGCAAACACATGCAAATATGGTAACTGAATGCACAAATGAATGCTGACTTTTTGCAATCTCCTTTTGCCTTTAACTTATGAGAGGCAAGAAGACGACTCCCTGATTGTAAGCAATGTTCACTTGGCCTGTGGTTTTAAGCAAACTCTGGAACTGACAAACTCACAAATGCTGCAGTAGATTATTATTATTTCATTGGTCTGGATTTGCTGCACTACAGGATATATATTGACTATTTTGATTGGGCAGAATTTATAACCACAGAGTTTCATGATCTCATACTAATATATCTGGAGTTATCAATGCCTGGATTTTTCACTGGTTTATTTGGCCTTTCAGTTATCTCAATTACCATAGTCTAATCATTGTCTAAGTTACTGAACTGAGAAATACTCTATTCATTGAAGGAAGATTGCACTGCTTAAGAGAATTTGAGGACTGATGTCTGAGTGACAAGTGGCTAGAGTAGTTCCAAATGTATAGTTGTCAGGAAAATTTGATTCTGAGTAACAAATTTTTTTTTTTTAATCTCAAATGAACTCTTAAAAAATGGGATGAGGAGAGAGAGATTTTTCCATATAAGAAATTATATGGGATTTATAGAGGTGATTTATTAAAAACCTATAACTGTAATCTAAAAAGGCAATTATTCAGAAATAGCATTTAACGATTTCTCACTGGAGGGATTCAGGATATGGGACAGAACAGATAATGTGCAATCATCATGCATGTACCTAAGAGATTGTAAGTAAATGAGAGAATAGGATTAAATAATTAAGTATTGTTTTCCCAATATTATCTTAAGTATTACCTAGTCTAAATATGTTCCACTGTTCTGTAATAATTCAAAAACTAAGACTAAAAAAATCCCTTCAATTACGTTTATATTTTGACATTCAATAGCCAGAATGAACCATAAGTGACTCTCTAGACTCCACTTTCTGACACTTGACATATTCCTGATTTAACGCCAACAAAATCAATCCAGCAGTCAGTGTGGCTAAGGTTGCCAACCCTCCAGGATTGTCCTAGAGTCTCCTGGATGTATTCCTGGAAGTTTCATCACATGATGTAATAAATAATTACATCATTTGATGAAACTTCCAGGAATACATCCAACCAGAATTGGCAACTCTAGGTGTGGCCTGCTTCACACAAATGATAAACTTTCCTTGCAGGTAATAATATACTGAAGACTGTACTCTGAAATATACAAGTGTACACACAAATTATTGTGTTTCCCAGAGCTCCTGCTAGGGTGCTATGATTGCACTGCCCCCCATATCTCACTGCCATGAATACAAAAGGTAAAAGCTCTTCCCCCTGTGCTACTATAAACACGGGAATTATCAAAACACAAAGGTAGAAAAAAATCTCTTCACCATTGTCTTTTAATGCTGTTTACTTATCAATTTGATGTTTGTCTTCAGCCATTTTCATTTAATGCTTCTGTAACCTACCATGGTAGCATTTTATACCCATTTTCCACACGTGTAAATGGCGTTACCACGTGTGACACGGTGGAGATTCACCCCTAATATATTTAGCATTCTGCTGACTTTCTCCCAGAGGCACCCGCACAGCTTTAAACCTAAGTAGCAGCTTTTCCCCAGCTACAGCAATGTCTGATTCTGAAATGGTCTCTAGAAAACATCACTCTCCATTGGAAAGTAAAACCCAGCCTGGAGCAAAGAAGAAACAGCTGCTAGTTTCCCACTTCTGGCTACAGTTGCAACCACAGCCTATTCACCACACCAGCCAGTCTTTTGGGGAATGCCTCAAAGGGAAGCAAAAAAAAGGAATCCGGATTGGGATTAGGTGGAAATCTCCAATGGAAACAGAGTTGCTGGGATTATGGAATAAGAATTATGGGTAGAGGAATCCAATCTGGGATTGAGCAGAACTGGCAAAGTGAGCACCACAGGGTACGTAAATGCAAGAGAAGTCTTCCAACCAGTCTGACCCATACCTGGAAATGAATGTTCAGTTTGTATTTAGAGAAAGAAATGAAAGATTGTGCTTGGTTTTATTTTGATTTAACTAGCTGCCCAGACCAAGTCTCTTTCTCTGAGTTGTGGAGTTGAGGGAAGACTCGGAGAAAACACAACCTGTACCAGAAAAATGTAGAAATATGTTTAACTGAACATTTAAAAAAAAAGTGTTGCTAACAAAGTTCTGTGTAAATTTGGTTTCATAATATTAACTCAAAGACAATGCAATACTTCTGGATGTTTTTAGAACCTGCTTAGCACCCAATTCCCATATGTAGCATATAACCCACAGATCTAATTATAGATTTTTCTCAGTCACTAGTTTCCTAGGAAACAAATCCATGGCTCATGACTTGCACATGGAAGGTCATAGTAGGAAGATAAATATTTTTACGTGTATTGAAACTTATCTAGAGGTCACAGGTCTGTATCTCAGCAAATGTTGGCACTTCTGTCAAGGACAGAAGGCTGTATATTTGATAGATATCTCAAGTATTTAATACCTTAAACATTTTAATCTGGTAAAGTACTTAATGCTTTAATTACCAACAATGCTTCATTGTTTTTAATGCAATAAAGAATTTCATGCTCTCTTTTTACAAATGCATGTTACTGAGTATGGCTCACGTCTCGACTTCAAAATGAAAAACAATCACACAACAATGAGAATCATCTGTAAAGTATCTGAAATACAACAGAAAAGTGAGGCAGAAAATGGAGTTTAACTTCAAAGTATGAATGATAAATAAAATGTAGTGATTGTCCTGAAATTGGCTTCTAAAGTTAGCACAAAATGTCAACAAACAGTTGCTAGAACAAACTGATCCAACAACTTATTAAGTTTGTAGCTGCACTACTAGAATGAAAAAAATATGAGTAAATAGTGGTGCTTCATTTTCAACCAGCATCACAAAAGAAGTTAGAATGTAATTGATGCTGAAACCAACCCATGTGTAAATGAAGAACTAGAGGGGGATAGGGATGATTTGGGGGGCAGCAGGGAGAAAACAAGGGGGGGATTTAAACATAAGTTCCTTGTGTCAGATCTGTCATCTCCATCCCCAACTTGGAATGGTTCTAGTTCTGGCCCATATATAGTGACAATAGGTAAAATCTCACTGTATGTAAGAGACAAAAGTCCTAGTCACACTCCACATGACAATCACCCTGGTTCAATGCGACTTAAATGATGCATGGATCCTGTTCTGGCCTCAGCAGAAGAGTGAATTTCAAAGTATGTAAGGATTCTAGGATTCAACTATTTACACTCATGGGGCATATTCTTTCTGTGTGTATGTGGATAGATAGATTAGACAGATAATCTAATTTTCAATATTTTCAGTTTCTCGACACTGCTTTTTTGGCTCTGCCAAGTTGATCTTCTATTTTCACATTCTTTTCTCACTATCTGTTTTTCCTCTCTCCCGTGTCTGTTCCTTTATTCACTCTCTCCCATCCACTTGTGCCAGTCTAGCTTTTGCCCTAATTGACTGACTTCTCTTTAGCTAGAATATAACAGAAAACACAAACTCAACCAAAATGAATATCATCAAAACCTGAATCACTCCTAAAAGCAAAACTGTGGGTTACATTATTGCCCAGCTCTTGTATTGTGCTTTACTTTCCTAACTCCATCTAATCTCTTCTTTATTTTTTCCCTGTCTGGATCCCACTACTGGATCTTGTCGTCTCTGCTTGACCACTTTGTAACAGAGGAAACAAAGAGAATCAAAGACAACGTGTCTGAACTCTGGCCTACAGGGACCACATCTCTACACTGGTGAGTAACCTAGTATCCCATCACATTCAATCACTGTCGTGTCTGCTGAGAGTACCAAGATGACCAATTATTGCGTCTGGCAGTGGTGGGTTTTGACCTAGACATATTTGTCTACTAGTTGCTGGGAACAATTTATTTCATGCAGGCTACTGAACCACATCTGGATGGCAATGAAATTCAGAAACAATCACCAGAGCAGGATAAGAACCAGTGATATAGCAGTGAAAGGCTCTGGGACTTATTCTGCTGCCACTAAAGTCAGTGCAGGATCCAGCCCTATATCTATACTTCATTTCCAATCCCTGAGTCTTTCAGCTCTCCCTCAAAGATACTACCTGAATATATACATTTGCTATCTTAATGGCCCAATATAAAATTCTCATTATACATATGTAAGCCAAATAATCACTCTCTACATATGTATTATACCTCACTCAGCCTCATTTTTAAGATAAATAAGTGTTTGTGCTGCTGCCTTTAAATCTAATTTAATTTACATAAGATAAATATGCTAAATAAATGTTTCCTGGCCTAAAAAAGCATTACACCAGTAAACTCATTTATTTTGCACATCAAGTTGGCTTTAGTGAATATTAACACACACTTTGTGCTGACATTATGTCCAAAATATGCTTCTTGATTTTAATGCTATTATTTACTTACACTAATGGGAATGATTATAATGTTTACTGCGTTGCATATTAAATAGGAGAAAATATATGCCTTCAGTTAGAAAATGGGTGTAGACTGACTAACTCTAGAGGAAAATGGGACTTTTGTACACTAGTGAAATTTTACCATACAATCTGACAAATTTATTTCGTATGGCATCTTTTATACAATGTGAATCATAAAATACTTTGGACGTAATCTTGCTCCCAGGGAAGCACATGGCAAAATTCTCATGATTTCAATGGGAGAAGGAAGGATTGGATGCTTTCTGTAGTTAAAATGATACAGGACTTGCAGAAGGAGAATCAATAATTCCATACAATCCAGGGGTTCTTACACTTTGTGATAGTGTGACCCACATCTTAATGGAGAGACTAGGCATTTACATTGGAAAATATTGGCCTAAATTATTTGTTCTTCAAAGCCTTTCAGTGAAGTATGTGAACATCTTAAGAAACAGTTGAAATCAAGGAGGAGAGCAAACAGCATTCGACTTTCCAGCAGCAAGTAATCTACAGGCTGTAATGGCTCCACGGACCACAGGCTGGGAACTGCTGCTCTTGCCCACACACTGTAGGAAAAATTATTCTGTTTACAAATACAATAAAAGATTGTACTATTTTTTAATTTCTTTCCCACTTCCCCTCCCCTCTGTGAAAATGTACAGAGGATCATATGTCCCTCCAAAGTTAACAGGGCTACTCATGCAAGTGAGAACTCAACAATGCAAGCAAGGGTTCCACAATTGAGACCCCACATTTGTTTAGATTGATTTTTTTTTTTGCCAACAATTTGCATGCATCTCCTGATATACTTCCACCACAGGCCCTCCTGAGAGAGAAACAGAAGATTGAAAAGAAAAGAGAAAAAGGTCATTTCTGAATGAGCAATAAATCTTACTCTTGTATGTTAAGAGATTGCATTATCTGTGAGGGTATTTGCACATTTACCTATTCTTCACTGTTAATTTCCATACCTTCTCAGTGGGTTTGAGGGCTTTTTAATGGTGATATTCCTTGGTATGCCCATGTTTTAACAGTAGCAACGTTAACTCAAACGTAACGACTTTTGTTGGTGATTTGATATTTCACTTTCATCTCCCCTGATGAAGTTCAGCTTTCAATTTTATTCAGTATTTGGGCTGTGAAATTAACCTTTTTTCCAAGTGACAGAACTGCCAATAAGGTACACTGAGATGTACTGTCACTTTCTGCAGGTCTGATTTTTGCCCAGAATGCTTTTAAATAAAACAAACCCTTTTATTTAAACATGTTTTGAATTAATGAGAACTCTTAAAGCACTATAGCATCCTCACATTAGGGTTGTGAATAATTGCTCAGTGCAATAAACAGCTCACTCTTTCCTTTTCTTAAGTCCTTTCTCCGACTTTCCCCAGGGAGAAGGGTTCAAAATCCACAATAAATCTCAGGATTATTAGAAACTCTAATGTGAAGGTAAAATGTTGTTCTTTGCCATTGTTCGTCTTTGCTTTCACTCAAAAAAAAAAAATCAATATTTTACCTAATGAATGCTTTACTCTTGCTAGAAGTAGAAACGTAATGGCTCAAACTACAGGTTCCAATGTGCAAAACACCTCTATAGCATAACAATTAGCAACAGAGTTACATTAGTCTCTCAAGAAGCTTTCAGATGACTATATGATAATTGCAATGCAATTTTACATTCTTCTGTATATTACTCTTCATGCAGTCATACTAGGGAATTACAAGCTCAATCAAAAGTTAAAATTAGCAGCAAAGCATATACAATTCCCAAACTAATCATTTTCAAAATACAAAACAGCAAGTCTGAGCTTGGTTTTCAAACCCTCAAAAGCTAGAAAGGTCTCCACCTTCAACTAACAACTAGGCCACTATAATTTATAACAACTGACAGATCCCACCTTGACAGTGGCAGCAGTTGTGTATCAGTTCCATTGTTGATGGTATATAATACTTCGAGAGCTAAGAATTTAAAGTGTTATGAAAATGTAATATTCATTCACTAAGTTACAAAGCCCTACACCTGCATTTCTATAATCATATTACTTGGGCTAACACGTGGAAATAAGAGGACCAATATTTGTCAATCCAAGCCTATAAAGAGAACTGTTAAATCTATTAAAGGAGGAAATGGAAGGCAGTGAAATAATTTAGAAAATGGAAGAGCAATTTTATAGTCAAAAGCTGCTTAACAAAAAGCCAGTGAAGCAACAGTAGAGTGGGAGTAAAGTACTCATGTAACTTAATGTACCTAAGTAATCTAGCCTAGCACTAGAGTTCTATACTTAATTAACTTGCCAAATCCTGCATAACCTAATCAAGAGAGCTAGTCAGCTTGCACAACTTTTTTAGAATCATGTCCACAGAAGTATTTTACAACTGAGCCTTATTATTAAAAAAGGGGATTAAGGAAAAATAAATATTAGCCTATATGCATCTGATTACAACCATTATTATATACAAATTCCTGGGATTAACGTATCATCATAGAAATCATATGGAAACGACCGATTCTTAGATCTCTATTCCCCTCCCAGTGTAGGATTGTTCCTATTATCATCAGTGCTACGTCTTCAGTCTACCACAATAAATTTCACTTTGAGGATTTTTTTCCTATTTAGAGATCAAGATTTTCTTTGCTTATTTTCCTCCCTTAACTGCTAACTATAGTGCCTTGGACTATTTCCGAAAAATGGCTCTCCATTGCAGTTTCTAACCTTTTAATACTTGTGTACACATATATTGTACATCATCAGTCATTGTTTAGCAAAACTATAAGTATTTAGAGACAGATATTCAGCTGGTATAAATCACCATCTGAGAAGCTGGTCCATAATAGTTACTTAACTCTTCCTTTACACTATAAGTCAATCTCTCCATCCCATTCATATGTTCCCCCCATCCTTCCTTTTGTATGTCCTAGATTTTGTTCATATTCTTCTGATTGAGAGGAACTGAATTTAAACTGGGGAAGATTAAGCTAGCAAGGGGAACTATATACAAAAATTTATTTCAAAACATTTGCCAAAACTCTAATACATAAGCTCTTTTTTGCATTAACACATAAGTACTGATTTTTGAACTAATCAGCTAGAACCTTGATGTCATGGTATAAATCCCTACTCTGAATCTTAGCGTCCAAGAGATGGGGTACCAGCATGAATTCCTCTAAGCTTGATTACCAGCTTAGAACCTGTAGCGCTGCCACCAACCAGGAATTCCAGTGCCTGTTACACTCTGATCCCCCCAAAACCTTGCCCAGGGAACCCCAAGACCCAGACCCTCTGGATCTTAACACAAGGAAAGAAAACCCTTTCCCCCACCGTTGCCTTTCCCAGGCTTCCCCTCCCTGGGTTTAAACCGGAGATCACTGTGATTCAAGGAGTTTGAATCACAAAACAGAGAGACAATTCACCTTCCTCCTCCTTCTCTTTCCCCTCCCAGACTCTTCCTGAGAGAGAAAGTAATCCTGACACAGAGAGAAATTAGCCTCTTCTCCCCTTCCTCCTTTCTCCACCAAATTCCTGGGAATCCAGACCCAGTCCCTTGGGGTCTCACACCAGAATACAAAAACACTCAGGTTCTTAAACACAGAAATTTTAATTAAAGAAAGAAAGAAATTATCTTTGTAAATTTAAAATGGATTAGGTACAGGGTCTTTCAGCTATAGACACTGGAATACCCTCCCAGCCCAAGTATACAAGTACAAATTAAAATCCTTTCAGCAAAATAAAAATTTGAGCTCCTTCAGCCAAACACAATTAACTCCTTCCAGCCATGCACATTTGCAATAAAGAAAACGAACATAAGCCTAACTCGCTTTATCTATCTATACTCACTATTTTGAACTTATAGAGCCTATCAGGGAGATTGGAGAGAAACCTGGTTGCACATCTGGTTCCTCTGAGCCCCCAGAGTGAACAACAACCAAAAACTAACAGCACACACAGAAACTTCCCTCCCTCAAGATTTGAAAGTATCCTGTCCCTTGATTGGTCCCCTGGTCAGGTGACAGCCAGGCTTACTGAACTTGTTAACCCCTTACAGTCAAAAGAAATATAAAGTACGTTTGTTCTATTAACTCCTTCTATCTGTTTATGACACTTAACAATAAATTGATCCTGACTTGGAAAAAAAAATTATCAGCACTTTAAAAACTAGCTACATTTCCCAGTAGGCTGGCTGGGTGAAGTCCATGGGTGAAATCTTGGCTCTACTGAAGTCAATAGCAACACTTCAGAATTTTCCCCCATACTCACTGTGACCCTCACAAATGCAATAGGAAAATGCAGGGTGAATCTGTGCTTCCCAAAGGATTGTTGGATTTTCCACTGTCTGGCAGATTATCTTGAATGATCGTGGGAAATGTAGCTACACTATTATATGTCACTCAGTTTTGCAAAAATTCTCTTTGGACCGAAGTCATTTTGTCAATTTGTTAAAGGATACTAAATGCTTCAACAAAGATACAAAATACAATAGCTATTACAGCTATACATTTATAGACAGATATGAAAGGAATAAATAAAGTTTTAAGAGGTTGAAAAAGGCTAGGTACATGGTAACCATAAAACCACCAAAAAAAAAGAGAGGGGGGCAGAAAAGCCTCTAAATAATACAATTCTGTCCCTCTCTCCAATTCAGATGGTTTCATTAGAACATTAGGGAGTAAGGTATCTTTGGTACACCATAAACTATTGGATGCTGAAGAATTCCTTTGGTTACATCCGGTAGGGAGAAAAGACTGACAAATTTGTGTAACGCTTCAGACTTGTGCTGAACATTGAAACTGAAATAATTAGGTGGGTTGACATTGTTTTACTTTGTAATATGTGTGAGGGTGAAATCCTGGTCCCCTGAAATAAATGGCAAAGCTCTCATTGACGTCAATGGAGTTATACTTTCACCCAGGAAATTTGCATTATATCAAATACATTAAACAGAAACACTGTTGTAAACACGGTTGCCTATTTTGTTTTAATGTGGAACATTAAAGTTAATTTCAGCAAGCTGTTTTCAGTTTGGTATTTTATGCAATAGTGTACATATCTGTAATGGTCTGATCAAATGTCCATTGAAGTCAATGGAAAAATTCCTCTTGACTTCTGTGAACTCTGGGTCATCTGAGGTCCTCACTATTGATGATGTAGTCCAATAGTACATGTAGAGATGGAGTAGAAGCCAATGATAGACTGAGCAACACATTTTAATCAAACCTTGAAATATTTTGTTATATACCATGCCTAAAACAGCTGTTTCTGACATGAAAGGACAAAACTATACCAGAATTACAACATGAAATGATCAAAATAGTTAAAACAATTAAAGTTAGGGAGTTTTTAAAAAATGTTAACACAAGGAATTAAATGCTAGTGCAACAAACATTCATCATAAGATGAGAAGAGAAAATTGTGCGCGCCAGGGATAGCAGAAGTAAAATACCTGTCACGTTTTCTGCCAAGACTTCTCAGAGCAGCTAATGAGAAAATATGTTCATCTGAAACTTGTGCTTAGCTCTTTATGGTGGTCAGTGATAATAAAGACACAAACATACTTTGTTCCACGTTAACGCTGCACTTCTATTATTAAGCTCTTTTCTATTTATAGCCATACATTTTGATTAGTAGTAAAGACATCCTAATGTAGAATGGCCTGAAATAAGACAAAGTATTTGGTCTATGAACAGCCAATGGTTAGTAAATGAAGTGTGCTACCTTAGAGGTCAACAAAGTCCAAAGGTGGATTCCTGGCTCTGATGGAGTCAGGGCAAGTTCTGTGTTTATTTCACTAGACCGTGATTTCACCTGAAGAATTTTCAATACATGAATGATATGTATTAAATAAAGTCAAATACACTTATTCTACACAGCCTATAGCCTGTAGAACAGGACCCAGTGAATAAGGAACATGTGCTACATTTCACTCAGGTTCATTGGCTAATATATAAAGTTATTTTGCTTTATTGAACTATAAATTATGAAGAGTAACTATTTGTTCTCACACACACACACACACACACAGTAGACCAACTTCATCCCTGACATACTTGTCTATTGAAATAGGAAAGGTTACAACGAGGAAGCATTCGGGACAACCTTTTCTCTTATTACTCAAACTCTTGCTCATTGGGTGACTTAACTTTTCTTGACTGATACATGGATTTATTTGAATCAACTTGATTTGCAGCTGCCAAGTGCCAAGAAATTTCCCAATATCATTTAGAACTGAAACATGATTTATTTTAAGCAAATTGCATCATTCAGGAAATTAAATGCAAAAATGGTTCAAAAATAATCTGTTTACTTTCCAAGTCTTCCAGAATTGTTGTCTGATAGGTTATTAATGAGCTTCTGAGAGTGTGTTATTTTAGAATGATATATGATTTGACTCCAGAATTCAAGTCATGATTCACTGAGCCATTAATGTTTTCAAGACTCAATACCTTGTTCATTTTAACAGATTAAAAAGCCTGTTATAATTTAAAAAAAACACGGAATGATCTTGAGTGGCCCAAATTCCAATAAGACACATTTCGCTATTAATGCATGCTCTTGGAGATGGGATAGCCTGATTACACTTTTAACCATCTGAAAATATTTGGATCCTAGAGATTGCTCAGCCTCTCATTTCCCTGTCTCCTAAGGGCAACAGATTTTGTACATATGTTCTCTAGTTCTTCATCCTTCTAATTCTGTGCATGTATAAAGGTGGTTTCTTCTTTTTGTAGAATCTCCATCTCAAACCCCAGCAAAATGCTCAGGATTCCAAGAGCTGGGGTTTGAGATGGAGATTCTACAAAAAGAAGAAACCACCTTTATATATGCACAGAATTAGAAGGATGAAGAACTAGAGGACATATGGACAAAACCACCTCAATTGATGCACCTGAATGGTACACATTTGGCCCTATGTAAGGCAGTCAAAATGCCCATGAAGTTGTGCCCAATTTCTTCAAGTCTGAATTTAACCTATATCATGAGGGTCTGAGGTCACACACATGCAACTTTATTTTTTTTTCTTAAGCTCCCTTTTAAAAAAGGACACCTAGTGTTAACAAATAAACATACTTTTGTCTCATCCTACTTGTAATATATAAACCAATTTATAATAAAAGCAAGCTACAATTCCCATGACCTATTGTCCGTTTGTCAAGGTTCCTTCCCCACTCTGAACTTTAGGGTACAGATATGGGGACCTGCATGGACACTTCTAAGCTTAATTACTAGCTTAGATCTGGTATCGCTGCCACCATCCAGAATTTTCAATGTTCTGGATCACTCCCTTTCCACCCAAAACCTTCCCCTCCCTGGGAGCCTTGAGAGATTCCTTCACCATTCCCTGGTGAGTCCAGATCCAATCCCTTGGATCTTAAACACGGAGAAATTAACCATCCCCTCCTTTCTCCCACCAATCTGGTGGATCCAGATCCAACCCGCTTGGATCTAAAAAACAAGGAAAAATCAATAGGTATTAAGAAAAGACTTTAATTAAAGAAAAGAAAGGTAAAAGAAAACCCTCTGGAGAGATTAGCATACCAGCTACTCTCACAGCAACAGATTCAAAACACAGAGGATGTTCCCCTGGGCACAAATTTAGTTAGACAAAAAAAAATACCCAAATATCTAATTTGATTCAACCTCTAATTGCATAAGACAGGTTACAAAGAAATAAACATAAACCTATTTATTCCTTTCTAAAACTTACTACTCTGATAAGAGGCTGGTTCCTTGATCTTTTTTACTCCAGCTGAAACTGAAACTCTAAACAAAGGAAAAACTTCCCTCCTTCCTTTTGAAACATCTTGTTCTCCCATTGTTTCTCTGGTCAGGTGTTAGCTAGGCTAGGTGACCTTTTTAACCCTTTGCAGGTAAATGAGGCAGTAACGCTTAACCATCTGTTTATGATACCGTTCTTTTGAATAACTATCACAAAAATGTAAACAATCTGACAAATCCTAATTTATTAAAAACCCAAAGTTTATCAAAGGGAACTATCCTCTGGTTTTATGCAGTGGTGTTCTAGCCAAGTCGGTGCTAGGCTATGAGAGCGACAAGGTGGGTAAGGAAACATCTTTTACTAGAAAATGAAGAAGAGCTTTGTGTAGCTCAAGAGGTTGCCTCTCTCACCAACAGAAGTTGATCCAATAAAATAAAGCACCTCACCCACCTTATCTCTCTATTCTCTTGTTTGGCAGCTATCACATTAGAGATGGGCCTGGACAAATTTTGGATCTGAATACAAAATCTCCAAGTTCAAGGAAGCTCTAATACCATGTTCTGGGCTGGGCCCTTCACTAGAATACATATTCTTAAACTATTTTTTGGTTAGAAAAATAACTGTTTAAGTAACAGCATGTTTGTTACTGACATCACATTCATCATTATAAGGAAACATGATGCACCTCTTTCATCTGCTTCAAGAATGGTCTGTTTTATCATTTATCCTTGTTTTTTGTCTTGTCTATCAATCAGGTTTTTGAACTGCTATGAAACCTAGTCCATCAATATATTTAAATCTTCTTTTATAACAAATACTCCTCAGAAAAATGACAATATTTAATCACATGCAAGCCCACAGACAAAAAAACAAAATAAAATCATGATCCAATAACAAAAGATCTGTTTTCAATTCCACACAAGCCAGGAAATTCAGATTCAAATCCACTCTCAGCATAACCCATTGTATCTAGGTATTTCTGATATACAACAAGACATTGGAACATATGACCACACATTTTTAAAGCCTATTAACTTTAGAAAAACATAACTAAAAATAGAGGGCACAGGACAATGAATTAAAAATTGAGTTTCTCCGCCATTGACATTATCGTCATGTATAATTCTTTGTGATCCCCCAGTTTTATTTTTAAATACACAAAGGAAAAACAACCATGCATACCAGTAAGAAGATGATATAGTTTAGACAATTGCTAAATCTGGGTATGATTTCCATGGGAGAACACAAAGGGGTAAACTTTCTGCCACACTCCACAACTTTTATGTTACACAAATGATGGAGTGGAGACTGGCAGCATTACCTTACCTGAAGGTTCGTGGTTTAGGGATCTCTCCACTGTGTGTACAATTGTCATAGCTGGCTCATACATCACCCTCTTCATAACCCCTTTTGCTAGGGAATGGTGAAGTGTGTTTCTGGGCAGGAGGGCAAGAAAGAATGGGAATCTAGAAATGGCTGCAATGCATAGCACTACAGTTGGTAGATGGTGTGATGGGTTGGATCTCAGAAATCCCTTTGGGGCTGCCAACTGATGTGCCAAGATTACTTCTGCCCCTGATTTCCTGCCCTGGCAGCTTGGGACTTCAGTGCCCTGCCTGATTTGAGCTAGACCCGCTAGCCTGCTGCAAACCCAGATCCAGGTATGAACCACGTCCCCTAACAGCTTAAGAAGTGTTCCCATTTTTACAACTCATATGCCCAACTCCCAATGGAGTCCAGACCCCAAATAAATCCATTTTACCCTGTATAAGCTTACAGGGTAAACTCAAATTGTTCTCCCTCTTTAACACTAAGAGAGAGAGATGCACAGTTGTTTGCTCCCACCCCAGGTATTAATACATACTCTGAGTTAGTTAATAAAAAAAGTGATTTTATGAAACACAGAAAGTAGGATTTAAGTGGTTCCAAGTAATAACAGACAGAACAAAGTGAATTACGAAGCAAGATAAAATAAAACACGCAAGCCTATGACTAATACAGCAACAAAACTGAATACAGATAAAATCTCTCCTTCAGAGATGTTTCAATAAGTCTCTTTCACAGACTGGACGCCTTCCTAGTCTGAGCACAATCCTTTCCCCTGGTACAGCCCTTGTTACAGCTCGTGGTAGCTGGAGGATTTCTCATGACTGCAGCCCCCTTTGTTCTGTTGCACCCCCTTACATGGCTTTGGCACAAGGCAGGAATCTTTTGTCTCTCTGGGTCCCCCCCTTCTAAATGGAAAAGCACCAGGTTTAAAATGGATTTCAGTACCAGGCGACATGGTTACATTTCATGTAAGATTCCAAGCCTTCATTCCTCCCAGCCTGACTCACAGGAAGGCCTGCCAGCAAACAGAGCCATCCACAATCAATTGTCTTGGATGATGGGAGCCATCAAGATTCCAAACCACCATTAATGGCCCCTATTTTGCATAATTACAATAGGCCCTCAAAGTTATATTTCATATATCTAGTCTCAGATACAAGGGTGATACATTTATACAAATAGGATGACCACACTTAGTAGATTATAAGCTTTGGAATGATACCTTACATGAGACCTTTTGCATGAAGCATATATTAGTTACATTATATTCCCACTCATCAGCATATTTTCATAAAATCATATTGAAAGCAATGTCACAAATGGTCCTTAGAGGCAGGTGCCAAGCCAAAGGTCAGAACCAGAGAAAGAGTCTGGAGTCAAGCAAGGGATCAGTGTTAGGGATAGGTTGTAGGAACAGGGACCTGAAGCAAGGTAGGAAGGCAGGAACCGGGAACAGATGCGTGTCTGGGATAAGGAGGTCAAGCCATAGCAGCAGCCAGCTAGGGGTCCAGGCAGAGACAGATGCGTCCTGGAGGTGAATGCCTGTCTGCAAGGATGGTGTCACCAGGAGGGTTTTGGCTTCCTTGACCATGGGATGCTGTTCCAGGAAGGACTGCTAAGCAGAGAAATGGGAAGAGCATATTTGGATATAGACTGGCTAACCTCAGGAGGAGGGCTTTAAACTAGGTTCAAAAGGGGCAGGTGACCAAATATCACAGGCCACGTCTACACTACGGGATAATATCGAATTAGCTAAAATCGGTTTTATAAAACTGATATTATAAATTTGATTTCATGCGGTCACACTAGGCACAGTAATTCGGCGTTGTGCGTCCATGGTCCGAGGCTAACGTCGATTTCTGAAGCGTTGCTCCCCCGCCCCTTGGAATTCTTGGGCTGAATCTTATGGTCGCGGGTGGTTTCGTAAATGTCGTCAGTCATTCCTTCCTCTGGGAAAATCAGCTGACAATCCTTTCGCGCCGTTTTTCCCTGGATGCCCGTGCAGACACGCATAATGCACGGCAACTATGGAGCCCGATTCAGCTTTTTTTTTCCTGGCACCGTATGCTGTATGGATGCTGCGGACAGAGAGGCGATACTCCCAGCGACATCAGCAGCATTCACTTGCTTTTGCAATGATGCAGAGATGTTACTATCGGGTTCTGTACCGTCTACTGCCGGAGAAAGAAACTGGACACTGAGATGGACAAGTTCTCTCTCTTCTCGTGTACTGGTCCGCTTGCTTCATATGAAGTGCCCCTGGCTGAAATCGGCAGGGCTGCACGCAAAAGCAAAATTGGGATTTGACTCACTGGACTAGTCATCCCCCCTTATGGTTCTAAAATAGCAGTCAGTCTCGCGACTAGAATAAGGGCTTAGTGTATTAGAGGACCAGTGTTATCAGAGCACAGCTGCGTCCGTGTCAGTATTCACAGGGGTTAGCCCTGCAAAACCCATCCGTTGCTTCTCTCCTCCCCAACCTTCTGGGCATTACCGTGGCAGTGTCCTGCCATTTGCGTACATGAAGTAATAAAGAATGCAGGAATAATGAAACACTGAGTGTTTAGTGACATAAATGAGGGGGAGGCAGCCTCCCGGTGCGATGATCAGTCCAGCAGGACATTAAGCGGGTGGGGGAAGGGACCCAGCATGCTGCGCTATGGCAGTCCAGGCAGTACAGAGATCCTTTTCTTACACTAGAGAAGAGATGGGGGACTGAAACCCAGTTGCTTATGAGAAGCTGGTTATTAGCGTTCTGTCCTAATCTACTGGAGTAACAGCAAAGTTTGGCTCAGATTCAACATTGTTAGATATCAATAGGACGGTTACTAGTCCTATTCCACGCTTCTACCACCGGGATGGGGAGAGGAGAGGAGCGATACTGCTCTTCACTGCTGCAGCATCGCGTCACCAGCAGCAATTCAGACACATAGGGTACAATGAAAGTAGTCAAGAAATGATGTTCATTTCCTCTTTCTTCTGTCACGTGGTGGGGGGGAAGAAACTGGAGGACTGTTCCCTGAACCACGCCCGACACTCGGTGGTTTGAACTATACAGACTTGGGACTCACCAAGAATGAAATACTTTTCGGAGACTCTGTGGACTGTGAACAGTAATGATGCTGGAGTCCTCAAGTACCCCCATCCATGAGCGTCCATTTGAGTCTCTGGCTTCCCGTTACGATTGTCAGCGCCTGGTGTATCCTGGAGATATTTTTCAAATGCTTTGGGTTCAGTGTCGTAACGAAGCTCTGAACAACAGATTTGTCTCCCATACAGCAATCAGATCTAGTATCTTCCTACGGCATGCTGGACTCTTTTGGATTTGAGACGTGCATCGCCCACCGTGCTGATCAGAGGCTCCACCTTGGGCAAACAGGAAATGTAATGCAAAATTCGCGGTGGCTTTTCCTGTTTACCTCCCGCTGCATCCGAGTTCAGAATTGCTGTCCAGAAGCGGCCAGGGTGCCACTGTGGGATACCGCCCAGAGGCCCAATAACGGTCGATTCCGTCCACACTACCGTAATCTTCCCCCGGCCGCCCCTTGGAATTCTGGGCTGAATCATTTAATCCGATATGTTAATATCGAATTTAGCGCTACTCCTCTCGTCAGGGTGGAGTACAGAAATCGATTTAAAGAGCCCTTTATATCGATATAAAGGGCGTTGTAGTGTGGACGGGTACAGCGTTAAATCGATTTAATGCTCTTTAAATCGATTTAAATGCGTAGTGTAGACCAGGCCACAGATAAGTCAGAAACATGGATACCTGGGAGAAGGGTTGGAATTTGGCAGGGAGCCTGGGTTGTTACAGTAGGGATAAAGGAGAGCCAAGAAAGAACTGGGGGGGTGGGGGTGGGAATCAAATCAGTATTTTAGATGGCTGCATACTAATACGAGAAGTATGGGGAATAAGAAGAACTCAAATGCTAGTTTGGCACATGTGGCCAGGAGCAGGTCCACATGGTTGCATACCTGGGACTGCAAGCTGCCCTTGAGCAGCCAGTCGTCTAGGTAGGAGAATATCTGTATCCCTCGGTGTCTGAGGTAGGCCGCCACTACCGCCATACACTTTGTGAACACCCTGGAAGCAATGGACAGGCCAAAGGGGAGGACCGTAAATTGGTAGTGGTCCTGTCCTACTAGAAAGCGGAGGAAGTGTCTGTGCCCCTCGAATATGTGGGTATGAAAGTATGAGTCCTGAAGGTACTGCCAATCGCCAGGGTCCAGAGAAGGTATGATATATGCCAGAGAGACCATGCAGAACCGGCATTTTGCCATGAACGGATTGAGGCCTTACAGATCCAGGATGAGGCTGAGCCCCCTTTTTGCCTTGGGGATCAGGAAGTAATTCCCCTGAAATTCCCACAGATCCTTCGCCACAGCTCCCAGGCTGAGGAGCCAACCCACTTCTTGTTGAAGCAGGGGGAAATGTGACGGGTCCCCCCCTGCTGTCCAAGGGAGGGAGGGCGGGCGTGAGGCAAATAGTAGCGTATAAACCTGGGAAATGGTGCTGAGGACCAATTGATCCGATGTTATTCGGGACCATTCCATAAGGAACACAGCCAAATTGTTGATGAAAACTAACTTTATTGGTGGGAGGCTCCTTTCGGGGGTCACCGGGGTACCTTCCCGCAAACAGTCAAAACTGCCTCTTGCCCTACTGCTTGTCCCTGGAGGGCCCAGGCTGTGGAGCAGAATGAGATTGCCTCTGAGGTCACCTCTTCTGAGTTTTGGACCTCTTGTAGGTGGGCTCGTATCTCAGCTGGAGCACAGGGACGGAGGCTTGTGCCTTAGGCTCTTCGTTGGGCGGGACGTAGAGCCCGAGGGTTTGAAGGGTAGTATGTGAGTCCTTCATGCCATGGAGCCTCACGTCTGTCTGTTCCACGAACAGGTCCTTGCCATCAAGGGGAAGATCCTGAATCGCAGACTGCACCTCCATGGAGAGCCCGGATAGCAGCAGCCATGATGCCCTGCACATGGACACCACCAACACCATGGATCGAGCAGCTGTGTCAGCCACATCCGACACTACCTGCAAAGCAGCTGTTGCGACAGCGGCACCCTCCTCTACCAGCAACTTGAATTCCTTCCTTTCGCGCTCCAGAAAGGAGGGCTCGAATTTTGGCAGTGACCCCCACAAGTTAAACTTATATCGACTGAGGAGGTTGGCTACCCGGAGTTGGAAGCTGGCAGATGAATAAAGATTTCTGCCAAACAAGTCTAGTCTTTTGGAGTCTTTATTCTTGGGTGTGGGTCCTGGTTGGCCTTGTCTTTCTCTGTGGTTCACAGATTCCATCACTAGGGAGTTGGGGGCCAGATGAGTATAGAGGTATTCATGCCCCTTCATGAGCATGAAGTGTTTGCACTCCGCCTTTTTTGATATTGGGACCAGGGAGGCTGGTGTTTTGCCAGAGGGCACTGGAGATGTTGGCCACCATTCATGGAGAGGGGGCCACTCTGCCCGGTGCCAAGGATGAGAGCACGTTAAACAGCGAGTCCGAGGGTCCCTCCATCTCCTCAGCTTGGAGATGGAGACTGGATGCTACTCGCTTTAGCATCTCCTGATTGGGTTAGCCCAGCTGGAGCATAGGGCGCTGCGTGTGGGTCAAGGTCTGGGTCAAAGTCTGGGTTACTAACAACCTGTTGATGCCATGCAAGCAGTACGCACGCTGGTACTGAGCATGGCATCTGCCATGGGACCGGGACTCCAATGTCAAGGAACAGTACTGCCTTGCGCTGCTACTTCTCGAGACGCTTTGACACCTGGATCCGTGACAATGCAGAGCTGGCGATCCCCGCTGGGAGTGGTGGGCACAGTGCCTTGATGCACGAGAGTTGGAGCACGAGTGGCGATGGCGTCTGTGCTGTGCCAAGAGCAGGAGCGTCTACAGCATCGGCGCTGTCCTGCCAATATTCTGTACATTGTAACTGGACCTAGAACTGCACTCTGACAGCACCCTACCAGACAACCTGGAGGGCAATGAGAGTGGATGCTGGGGCTGTGTCCCAAGAGCAGCCTCCTGACCGGGATCTGAGTCGGGTCAGGGTCAGCTGATGAGACCCCAGCCTCTAGAGTGGGGTCCGGGTGCCAGCGGTGCCCCAGCACCTGCAGGGTCATAATATCTTTGGCTGCCTGCAGGGCCTCCTGTGTCGAAGGCATGCAGACTTCAGCTGGAGAGGTCTGAGTCCATGCAACCGGGCTGCTCCACTCAACCTGAGTCAGAGCTCTAAAGCCCGAGGGGCGGCGGGGGGATCTGGGGCTGCCGGTCATTGGGCTAGCCTCCCCCCATGCCTTCTCTCTATACTTTAGAGATGACAAAGCCTTCCTCTGCTTTTTCGACGGAGAGCAGTGCCAGCCACTGGAAGGTGTCAGGGGATCACCACGTGCCAAAGTACCCGGTGCCAATTCCGCTCAGTGCACCAGGGTAGGAGCCAGTGCCGACTTATGAGACGGACCTGAAGTCTAATGTCGCTCTCTTTTTTCATCCTGGGTTTGAAGGACCTGCAGATTTTACAGCGGTCGCTGATGTGGGATTCGCCCAGGCAGCGGAGACAGTCTGTGTGCGGGTCACTCCTGGGCACTGAATGCCTGCAAGACTCGCACGATTTAAACCCTGGGGGCCAGGGCATGCCCCAGCCCAAAGACTAACTAACTAAACTACAAGTTTTATTAACTAACTGATACAGGTACTACTGAACAACAACCACTAGCCACTTCATGTTGAATGATGACCAACTTTTACAATATATATTAACTACTTATCCTCATCTGTTCCACCTCACATTTAGCTGTGACACTTGGAATCCTTTCTCAGACCTGAAGAAGAGTTCTGTGTAGCTCAAGAGCTTGTCTCTTTAACCAACAGAAATTGTTCCAATAAAATACATTACTTCACCCAGATTGTGTCTCTAAAATATCAGCAAGCATTCAGGAGAGAACACATGCTATGAGGAACATTTGTGAAGAACACAAATTCTGCTCCTGATGCCTGAATATGGGAGGGGCTGAGAAACTTTCAGGGGAGGTATCTGGAGAGCAAATACATAACAGTTCCTATAATAAAAGGCTAGGTTTTACCTAAACTGTTTGCCTGAAAGCAAGAAGAAAAATCTATCCATTAAAAATAAGTACATCTACATATTTGTCAAACTGCCACATTAGCATCAGCCTGTAAACTTATGCATTATCAATATGTAAAACATATATGTACATATATGTAAAAAAAATTGTTATTGTTTTACAATTAACTACATTATTTTTCCAAAGAAACAAATATAGTTGCAGGCTTTCTATTCCATTTAACAATAAATACAAGAAGCTTTTGCCTAAATGAGATAATTTCCAGTCACACACAGTTGCTTAACAAAACATTGTTCAATGTCAAAAACTACAATTTAAAGCCGTTAATGGTAAGATTTTGTGAAAGTTTGAGCAGTTAAATTATTAAACTGTGAGATGCACAACTTTGCCGGATAATGGCTGTGCATTCCCCAGCTTGCAGAATGTAAATGTAGCTATTAGTGTGGGAAAAATTCAGTTTAACACTTCAGCTCATTTTAAAAAATAATAAAGGCAGTCAAGTAAGTATGGCTGCACAGACCTCAAACTCAAATGTAGAATACTTGTTTTAAGTAGGCCAAGATTTAGGAAGAAAATCTATCTACTGTAGCAACATCAAGTCCTGCTTCTATTCCGCTTAGCAGACTTTGGTCTCGCCGAGCTTCCTTTGTGCCACTGGAACAGGACAAAGGAACCCAAACCTGTCCTAGATGAGCTGTTCAGGAGTCTCTCTATATGGGGTGACTCTTCATCTGTTATAATTTTGACTTCCTTGTCCCCCACACTCTTGCCATAAGGGATAGGGCCATAATGCACTGTGCTTTGCCAATCCTCATTGGTGCAATGGGTCCTATGGTGCCATTTCAATTCTGCAGGCTGGCAACAGGCTGCAGCAAATCCTTAAACTTCTCTAATTTGCACCCAGAGCTGGGTCACCCCTGTGATGGAAGGACATAGATAGGTGGCTTTCAAGCACCTCTACACCTCCTTCCTCTACAGTTAAGGCCATTTTAGAGGTAACACAGTGACTACCATTAAAAAACAACCATTACCAAAGTATGCTATCTGACATGCTGCACTAGCAGCTGGAAACTGCTGAATTTTAACGGTGATTGTTGCAACTGATTTTTAGTGATGATCATTGTAATTGGATCACATTTTGTTGTCAGTTGCACCACTGTATGAGTTTACAGCAGTGCTGAACAGCCCAGCTAGGCCCAGTGCCTTTGGGGAATTATTATTCATTCACTGCACAACCAGATTATTTTCCAGTTGCCTTACAGATTAAAAAAAGGACATGAGCCCTGTTCCAAAGAGCTTGGTAGGTAAGAAGAGTCACGAGAACACAAGGGAAGGAAAACAGTGAGGTAGGAGAGGAATGGAGGCTAAAGCTTACAAATACAAGACCATGAGTTATCTTAGTGGTGTTACAATAATTAAGTTATTTGGATGGTAGGAGGGTTTTGGTTATTCTAAATATACATTTATGATGATCTATTCATTCACATTTTTTGGCAATTCATTGTGTTATACTTAAACCTATAAATAATTATACCATTGCAAAATGGAATTATGATCGGTGCCCATTAAAAAAAACAGAGTAACTAATTAAACTATAGGCAGGCAGCATGTAAACATCCAATGGAAGTTTAGCCAGAGGTCTGGAGCAAGCTTACTACACTTGTAAAGAGTACAAGGGATCTATAAATGACCACAGCTCTTCTAGGCCTAGGTTTTATGTCTCATTCAAAAGACGGCTTGTCCTGAAGCACTGTGTCTATGCCCATAAGGAGATATTAGCTCACTCCTGACTCAAAAAGAAGACAATCTACAACGTGATGATATGGTTTAATTTCAGGGTGAGTAAATATTCAGGCAAATTTTTGTTTCATATTAAATAGTTAATGCTTGCCTAGCTGAGACTATGGACTCATTTCATGAAGGCCAACAAACACCAGATTTGACCCCAGTTATGCAGGTGTAAATCTGAAGTATGTTAAATGCGTCTTCATTGGAATCACTCTAGATTAGGCACTTTAAAGGATATCAGTATCAGAATTTCATCACTTGACAATGTTTTTAGATTACTGCCATATTTGTGTGGATTAGAATTGGTGAAATGCTATATGAAATCAATGAAAGGATCAGTAACCATTTTCGATCTCATGAGCCATTGTGTCCCTCTACTTCCCTGTATTTACACAAAGACCATAACTTCCAAAGCTAAAAAGTATAGTTTATATGTAACGCTACACAAAGCTTTTATTCTGTTTGATGTAATAATCATAATACAATTATGAGCAAAATTAAAATATGGTCTTAGGTCAACAATGGTAGGATCCAAATATGAACTTGCAAAAAGTTGAGGCTTTAGATATACGTTTGAGTCTCCTGCAAAAATATAATCAAAATACTTTTGTGGTTCTAATTAATTTGTTAAAGATTAAGCTAACAATCGATAAAACCACAGGAGCGTACATAAAGTACTCAGCAATGTACTAAATGAATCTCTGACACTTTTATATATAATTTAAGAGATCTGTAAGCAGGCTGACAAATGGGCTCCAGAGATGAGCATTGGGATAAATCAAGCCTTTAGGTTAATGAAGCAAGCTAGCTTCCCCAGAAACAGACTTTGTTTTTTAATTTTTGCTGAAATGTAAAAGCTGGAGGCATACTATCAAAAGTCTTATATAAAAAGAACAAATGACTTAGCAACACTACTTAGTTTATGGAAATGAGACATAACACATCTTAGCCTTTTTTTAAAAAACTTAACTAGATTTATTAACTTTATTAATAAATGAAAATCATTTTAAAATACGTTTCTATGGCTACAATTATTATGTCCATAAGGAAGATCTTAAGACATTCCCAGGATTATCAGCTAATACGAGGAGCTCAGAGGGTTTTGAAACTGGTATTTATAAAAAACAGTCAGATCATTCCAATTACAAAGCACTCATTTCAATTTAGCTAGACGAGCCTATGGATGAGAAGACAGATCTCTTGTCAATTAGGGTTAATTCTGTGGGTCTCCTTTCCCTCTCTGGAAGATTTTGCGAATTTTACAATGACTACATAGTATATTCAGCCCCTAATCTCAATGTACAGCTTAGTATATCAATTTTAACTGTGATGACGTATCCAAAAATTAAGATGGCTGCTCCTGGAAACAAAAAAAACATAATTTTGCAGTCAGTTCAGTAGATGTGTTCCTATAACAACTGATTAGGATTTATCATTTTAAAAAATAGTATCTTTGAAGTATCTGGCTATCACACGCTAATTAAAAGCAACTTGTTATTTACTCGATTTAACATTACAGTATATATGTACAATAAAAAATGCCCAGACAGTTACTTTCAACTCTTTATCTATTATATCTGACATTTTATTGACAGGTTCATTACTAGTCTTCTCAGTATTCTACATGCATGCAGCATGTGCCTAAGCCTATTACCATTGACTTCATTTGGAGGAGAATTAGGCCTTACATATATCTTTTGTGTATCCATTAAAAAACTCACTCAAATTCAGCCCCTCTCTCCTTTTATCCGAAAGATAGTCCAGCAGAGAAACAAATGGAAATGAAGCCTTGAGACATCCAACAAAATATTTCCACACCCATTCAACTTGTGTGATATGGTCTGTTTTGGTGCACTTCAAATGTAATAGACTCAGCTACTGTACCTCAACACAACCATACAACTTTAAAGCCACAGCTGTGAATACACATTTAATACCAATAAGCAGTTCATAAATATTGATTCTTTTCTGAAGAGCTAGCCATCTGCTGCTGTCCACAGTGTCTTCTTTATGCTATAGCACGTTAATCAAAATTCAAAGTCAACACAAATCATTAGATGAGAACACAAAATACGTCAATACTTCAGAGATTTCCATTACCAAGAAATATTGTTTCTTCTTCTCTCAAGTATTTTTCATTACCCCTGTACATGAAAAGTTCCAAAATGAAAATGTGAAAGACTTTGAATGAAAGGCAGTATATAAGTGCAAAGACATCAAAATGGTTTGAAACCTAAGATGAAATATGTGTTACATCATCCCCACGAGCTAGGTAAGATTTATTATACCTGTTTGACAGCTGGGTTACCTGAGCACAGCCGATTACTCCACGACTCCACAGGGATAGTTCCTATCCCCTACTCACACAAAGTAGTAACTTACTTTGTGAGCAGTGCAATTAAGCCAGAGTAGCATCTGACTCCAAAAGATGTCTCATTAAAGTGATTAAACTTCTGATGGAGTAACTCTGAGGCACTATTCTGTAAGTAAGGGCATCACAATCTGTGTCTCGGATTTTAACATGACTACTTAGGGAGTGAGGTACTGCTCAGCCTGAGAAAGGGTAGCCCATAGCATGTCAGTGACAGAGCCGTGCATCCTAATAGCTGCGCAATATTTCCCTATCTCATGATTAGAGAAGATAGAGATTGACTGAAAAGTAGAAACTTCTCATGGTCTTACAGTAGTCAAATAAAAATAATGAATTAATTTTCATGATATTCTCCACCCTTTTTATGTGCTTCTGGGAATATTTGTATAAGCTATTTTATTTGAAAGATGTTAGTAGTCTTGCAAATACTCCTGTGAGTAGCCATCCTGAAAACTCTCTGATTCCCTTCCTCCTTGTAGGCTGCTGGCTTGTTTCTCCAACACAGGAAGGACTCACTGCCAGGCCTAAGTCTCTTTCAGAACACAAGTTTATTCTTCAACATAAACACTTGGGCAAAACATCCAAACAAAAAGTAGTTCCTCTGCCTACCATGGGCTACAGCTCCCAGAGGCCCTGAAGGGAGGACATACTGTTCATTCCCCCTGCTTCAGAACTTATTGCACCCAACCATCTGGTACCTTCAGCTCCTTCTCAACTAAGACACTTTATGGCCGTTATAATCACCTGCTTCCTTCACAGCGGGGACCAGTAACTCAACAAGGCTTGCTGGCCCAGGCCCCTAAGAGGGCAAACAACAAAGGTGATCAATTGCACACCACAAATGATAAATAGTTGAAAACACCATAAAAGCAAATAGCTCACAAACATTAGTAAAGTCAAATGTTTGTGTAAAATGTTTTCTGACCAAGTATGAACAAAGTTGTAAAAATCAGAGTATGTTCACAATATATTTTCAGAAAACAAAGCTAAGCTTATCTAATAAATTACGTGATTTGAAATAATTCTCCCAGCTCTGCATCACAGCTCTTCGTCCTTTTCAAAATACTGCTACTGTATATGGGTCTACATAGTTCATTACACAATCAACAGGGAGTCATTCCCCAAGAGGATGAAGAACAAAAAAAATGGCAATTTAGATGTTGTTTGCCTCCAGCTCTTGATTTAAAACCCTGATAGGAAAAAAAAAATCAGGCCTATCATAAAATATAATTAACTCTGACAGTAAAATAAGAATTTTAGAAAATTGCTCTTTATGAGGGAAAAAAAACCTTTGGCTCTTTTTCTCTGCATTGTAAAAAGTGACAATTGTACTGGAGTATGAATCAGAGCAGTATACAAAATCTCCATCTGATAGCACAAAATTTGTCTGGAGTAGTCACAGAACAAAGGTTTATGATAGGGAAGGTTATGGACATAACTAAATGTTATCCAAGCATATTTTCATGTCAACAAGATAAAGGATCAGCACATATTCAGCAACTAAAATGTGCAGAACTTTCATTAGATGGTTGTTAACTGAATGTGAATCCTTTTATCTGCAGTCTTTGAAACATCAACCTTTAAAGAACCTTGAAAAAAGACAAACCCCCCAAACCCTATTTCCTCCTGCTTAGTAAGAGTGCCCGTCATCACTTTGCATACATCTTTAACTTCTTCCTTACAGGAAATATTGTGCTTGCTTCTTAAGGTTTCACAATAACAGATAATACTATTTGATGGGTTTTGTGTCTCACTATTGTGTTCCACTCCTTTCAAAAAATGCATTTAAGTTAATGGAATTCAATCATTTAACTGGATGCTTTTGTAAACAACCCAAAATGAATTCAGACATGAATAGATTCTATTAATTAAAATTAATTTTCAAGTTCCAGTGACCCTTAGCAAACTCATATTTAACAAACCCAACAACACAGTAATATTGGATGTTGATTTATGATTTTTTCATATTTACTCAATTTCAGCATGTGCTGTATTGTTCATTAATTTTTATTATTTATAAAATTCATATAGATCTTTATACATTTTCTTTATATGAAGAGTGAGATCCCCTGTTGAACGTACTAGTCTCTGAAAAGATTATCACTGGTACTTTGAATTTAATCAAGCAATAATTCCTCTGGTAATTTTTATGTATTTTGTTTTACCTTACGGGAAATAAAATGAGTTAAGGAATTACTGTCAAACTAAAATACATTTTTCTATAATATCCTTAATCAGGTTTAAATATGAACCTCCCCTCAAAATAGTAAAGCCACTGACTTTAATTTTTCTCTTAGTTGTAGCCATACTTTCTCAATTCTTACAGTTCTAATAAGTAAAATATATATATATATATATATATATATATATATATATATATATATATATATATATATATATATATTAGGACAATGTTATTGGATTATAAGGATTGCTATTGCTTTCAATTTCTGGACTTCATCGCTGTGCAGATTTTTATTATCAAAATCTATTCAAGTCTCTGCAAGTACTGAGAAAGCTCAATTGAAAATGTAAGCTTAATAGTTTCTTGCATGTGTTACAAAAATGAAAGGCAAAACTTCTGAAGCAATGAAAAAAAACCTCATCTAGTGAAACCAGGCAAATTTGAGGCTAGATGAAAAGCCCACTTTTGCTAGATGTACTTTCAAAATTTTTGCTCGAAGAAAAGGAAAACAAAGAAAACAGCTATGTACACGTCAAGTTTATTCCACACTTGCTTCAAGTTAGCAATCCAAATTACATTCTGCTCCTACTAAAACATCCAAGCAGTTGGGCCTGATTGAAAGCAAACTGAACTCAATAGGAATTTTTCCATTGGCTTCAGTAGGCTTTGGATCAGGTCCTTGGGCACTGACTCAGCAAAGTATAGCCTCATCTAACTGACATTAATGGGATAGAAGTGTGTGCTTTATTTTAAACACATGCTTAGAAACTTTGTTGGAGCACAACTAGTGCTGGGTCAAATAATGTTTTGAAAATCTGTGCAAAATTTTTTTCCAATTCATTTCATGCAACTTTGCATCCCCAAAATGTGATTTTTTTCTATAAATTTTGGTCTTGTTCCACTTGTTTTCCAAGTCCATGCTATTCACTTGCTATTCAGAAGGATGAGAGAGAAAGGCAAGTGGATGACGAGAGGAAATGCAGTTATTGATGGTGAACTGTTTATTCTAAATCTAGCAATGTAAGTTGATAATTGTGGACATAAAGATCAAGTAAGAACAGCTATACTGTGAAAATATCCATACCAGTGGGACTTCTACTAAAAGCAGTAAATATCTCTAAAAAGAGTCCTATGCATTCAGTTGGAGGAGATACGAGGTAGAGTGCAGAAGAAAACCAGCAGTGTGGCAGAAATATAATAAAAGGAAGATGTAGTTTAGATTAAATATGTAGCAGTTTGACTGGATGATATGCCACATATTAGTTATTTTAACTGACATAATCCTACTATGTCATAGACAAACCTGAAAATGTGGTGGTCCATTATATTCAATGTTCCTATTACTCCAACCCTGGCAATAAACCACACCCCTTTGGAAGAGGTGTAAATCAGTCAGCCCTTTTACCAATCCAGGCTAAAGCACCCTGCAACCTAGATGAAATTCCTAACTCTTTTCGTCATGCTTAAGCAACAACATGCATGAACACAGTTCAATAATGACACTGAAATATTGCTTACATACGATGGACAGCTGCTCGGTATCTAACTCTGGAAGATACTACACAGCACATTAATGATGATGTCATTTCAGTGCATTGTAAAACATGATGAAAGAGACCCTGAGGGTTATTAAATATATTGAGGGAAATCGGAGCTTTGCTCACATTACATTTTTTCATCCTGGCCTGAAAAGCACCAAGATCATTTCCCTTCCATGTGGTAAAGCCTAAAGACAACACTTGAGAGAGATTTTCATGTATAAGGTTGCAAACTGTGTGGCACAGGTGAGTAATGAGAATGTAATAATAAATGAGAATGATAAGAGGAGAACCGGACCCTTTGTGGCCAGCTGGAAGAGACTGAGAAAGTTGTTGAAAAAAAAATTGAAAAATGCTTATGAAAGAGAACCGCAACAAATAGCATGGAGGTTAGAATCATGCTGGACATCCATCCCTTGATCAGATTATCACACAACACTGTAAAATAAAGAAAGGAAAGAAAATGTCTTTCACATGGGGCAAGACTAAGAGTGAACACTGATATGATGCAAGTCAAAGTACCTTGGATGAACCCAGAGATAAAAAATAAAACCCTATTTGATCATGCAGACCATCTTACTATCAGTGCAGGATGATTCCCTGTTGCAAATTGACTAATGTCTTTGTCCATTCTAGTTTTAAATGTCCCAAGTGCGGTGACTCTTCCACAAACCAATACAACTTACTGTGAGGAGATATTCAGCTTTTATTTTGTCTCTCTTATTTTTGTCCCATTACTCTCTGTTATATCACCTTTCATCATTCGAAATAATCCCTCTCTCTGCTTGGCATTCACATCCTTCTATAATGTAATCATGGCCTTCCTTAACAGCAGATGGAGGGATGTGATCATTCCCCTCTGTTTGGCATTGGTGAAGTCTCATCTGGACTACTGTGTCCAGTTTTGGGCCCCACACTACAAGAAGAATGTGGAAAAATTGGAAAGAGTCCAGTGGAGGGCAATAAAAATGATTAGGGGGCTGGAGCACATGATTTATGAGGAGAGGCTGAGGGAACTGGGATTATTTAGTCTACAGAAGAGAAGAATGAGGGGGGAGTTGATACCTGCTTTTCAACTGAAAGGAGGTTCCAAAGAAGATGGAGGGATAGCTCAGTGGTTTGAACATTAGCCTGCTAAACCCAGGGGTGTGAGCTCAATCCCTGAGGGGGCGATTTAGGGATTGGTCCTACTTTGAGCAGGGGGCTGGAGTAGATGATCTCCTGAGGTCCCTTCCAACCCTGATATTCTATGATTGTTTACCCAAGCTATGACCTCTGGATGAGTATGTCCACAGAAGTCTTCTCAATCAACTGACAGTGGGTTGTCAGAGAGGAAAGAACTATAGACTTTAAGCACCAAAAGCACTGGCCCAGACCACTGAGGCCAAGGATTAACTGCCTTAGTTAGCAGCAGTATTATATTAAAATTTCAGCTACCAGAGAGACACAACACTGATAAAGTCTGTGGATAACACAAAGATTGAGGAGTGGTAAGTAGCAAAGATGACAGATCACTGATGCAGAGTGGTATGGATTGCTTGGCAAACTGGGAGCAAGCAAACAATATGTGTTTCAATATGGCCAAATATAAAGCCTTACCTCTAGAAATAAAGAGTGCATGCCATACTGATAAGACAGGGAACTCGATCCTGAAAAGCAGTGCTTCTGAAAAAGACTTGGGATTCATGATGGATAATCAGCTGACCACGAGCTTCCAGTGTGAATCTGACCAAAAGTGCTAATGAGAAGCAACAGGAATACTGAGGAGGAATAGAGAGGTTATAGTACCTCTGCACCTGGCACTGGTGTGACTGCTACTGAAATACTGTGTCCAGTTTTAGGTTCCACAATTCAAGAAGGATGTTGCAAAACTGGAAAGGGTTCAGAGAAGGGCTGCAAGAATGATTAACAGATTAGAAAGCGTGTCTTATAGTGATTGAGCTCCTTGAGTTTATCTGTTTAGTTTAACGAAGGAAAGGCTAAGGAGTGACTTGATCACAATCTAAAAGTACCTACCCAAGGAACAGAAATTTGGTAACAGAGAGCTCTTCAATCTAGCAGACAAAAGGTACAACATGTTCTAATTGCTGGTAGCTGAAGCTAGCTACATTCAGACTTGAAATAAGGCACACATTTTTAACTGTGAGAGTAGTTAACCACTGTAGCATCTTACCAAGGGTTGTGCTGGATTCTCTATCACTGGAAATTTTAAAATCAAGACTGGATATTTCTCTAGAAGATATGATATACTTCAAATGGGAATTAATTCATGGAAGTTCTGTGACCTCCATTATGCAGCAGGTCAGATTAGAAGATCGCAATGCTTCCCTCTGGCCTTAGAATCTATGAAATATACTTGACAAGTGTGTTACAAATTGCTCCCATCATGAATGTTCAGTCTAACCATCTGATGCTTGCAGAAGTTCAAATCTCGACCTAGGGGAGCTTTACAAATGGTAGTCTATTATAGGTCATGAGGAGTGATTGAACTCAGGAACATAAGCACCAAAGCAAAGGTCATCTTTGACATTGGAGTTAAAATAAATAGCCAGAATTAGCTGGCAGCTGTAGGGAATTCCAATCCTCTGGTCACTAGAGTGGGACATGACAATCTGACTTAGTGCTATGTTTACAATAGTGTAATGTTTTGCAATAAAAATGAAGCAAAAAAATCAATCCTTAAAAACACAAATAAATGAGATTCTTCAGTTGAATATTCTCCGTTACATCAGTGCAAACCTAAAGTAACTGCATTGACTTCACTGAAGTTATTCTGGGTTTCTACCTGCTCAAAGGAGATGAGAATTAGGGCTGGCCTGAAATTGGAATTTGTCTGGAAAATGTCAAGGTTTTGGAAAAAAATTTCACCACAATTCAAGATGAAAAGTAAAACCTTTGAAATTCTCCATGGGACAGAAATTTTAAAAGGTTCCGTTTTGGGAAAACCGGAACAATATTTTTCAGCTCGCTGTCTGACCACGGGGAAGGCTGTTGTCAATTTCACCTTTTCCTGGCATGCAGAAAATGAAATTGACAAGAACCTCCAGGTGGGCTAGCAGGCTCCTTCCATTGGCCTCCCCACCTTATCCCCAACCTAGCTACCTCACTGGGGGACAGCTGAGCTCGCAGACAGCCAGGGCACTCATCCTCCCTGCCTCCTGCCCAGCCTGACCCTGGCTCCCTGGCCAAAAAAAAAAAGGGCAAAATTTAAGTTTTCCCACAGAAAATTTTGATTTTATGGAAAGGGCATTTTTCATTAAAAAAATCATTCTGATAGAAATTTCCCAGCCTGCTCTAATCAGAAGCCAGCCCAAATGTAGTTTATCTGTATATACCAAGGTAGGTAATGTGCCCTATTTTACAACTGTGGAAAATCAAGCATGAATTATAGTAACTTTTTAAAGGTGACATAGCACATCTAGGAGTAGAATCCTGGACTCTCAGTTAGGTGTCTGCAGAAAGTAGCACTGCACTCTGATTAATGGATGTAAGGAATCCAAATGCACAGATCTGTTGTTCTACATGTGCAATCTCTCTGCGTTAGATCAAGTTCCACATTTCAACAAGCTATTACAGGAATTATTTTTCCCCTTCAGTTAATTATGCTCGCATATTTAGTCTTGTTCAACTGATGAGCAAATTTCCCCTCTTTAATATACAGTTATTAAAAAACTCACCATTAATTATTTATGATTAAAAGAAGCTGGCGGTCAGTCAGAAGGAAAAAAATCCACCATATCCTGAATCATAGATATTTACATTACTTTTTATGTGATCATATACAATATACATCACCCTCTTGCTTTTAGAAATAATCTACCAGTCACTTTTCCTTAATATCAATTTAACAAATAATAGCTAATGAAAATGACTGTTTTAGGGTCAGTCCCCATATACTGTCTTCCTCTCTACTGGCCTTAAAAAAACCTGTCACCAAAATAAGTGCTCAAAGTGCCAACATGTTTTGGCTTGTAGATATGCGGGGATAAGTTAGTCTTCTTCTAAAGCACCATTCAGTCAATCCCACTTTAAATCATGAATAGTTACTGCTGAAGAATTGTTTAGAAGGGTGGAAAGCCAGAAATGGTGTAGCAGGAAATGGGATGGATGAAGATGGTGGAGATGATTGGGCAACAAGATCAAGTCTACGACTATGCTGGGTCAGTCCATCTGTATTAGATAGTTACATGGATATAGAAGTGTGGGCCAGATAGAAAGCCCATTGAAATCAATGGGAGCCTTTCCATTTGCTTCAATGCATTTCACATTTGGCCTCTCATGCTTGTTATATTTCAGCCTAGCTATATATATGGATCACTGAGTAGCTCCTTTTGCCTCTCATAATCCCACCTAAAGAAAGATATTACTTTAAATAGGTTTATAGGAGGCAATTTCACAAATTAACAGCAGAGAGACAGGCCCAAACTGAAATCCTGGATCCAAATGTTTGGGAGGTTAGAACTGGAGGTGAACTCCCGGTCAACACTAAAACCACGAAGATGGAAGAGGGATTGTACAAGATGGTTTGACTGAATGGGAGAAAGGGTAGGAGGCGTTGATTTGAAATAACTGAATTAAATTGAGACATGACAAATTTAAGATGAACATAAAGAAAACTTCTCAATGGAGTGATTAGACAAGTGAATAATCACCTTGGGAGAAATGCATAAGTCCCATTACTTGCCATATGTGAAACTGAGACACAAAAATTAAAAGTGTATTGTAAGGAACAATCCTTCATGAGGGACAAGGAAGAATGGTAGGGATGAGACCATTATAAACTCAGGCACCTTTCATCCCTAAAATGGGCTAGATATCTTTTACTGGAAGTCTTTCTAACTCTTAATGTCAATGGGACTGCTTGCTGAAGTGACAGAATCAGGCCATGTGTCTGATTTCTTGAAATGTTGTTTTCTTAACACAAAACTTTTGCTACTGAACAAAGCTATAGTATCACCATTTGGGCAGATACCAGTACGAAAACATATTGAAATTTTCAGTTACGTTCATTAGGTAGGGCAGCAGAATAGACAAAATCTTTTTTTAAAAAAACATACTTCATTCATTCACTTTCTTATTTCCATTTTAAAAACCTGCCACTTTTTCCTTCAAAACAAGTTAGCTCCCAGCAGCATAACAACTAAAAAGGAATTGTTAGAGTTTTGCTCTATCGTGGTTCTCTCACATGAACAATTTTCTTGGAAGAGTTGCAGCATATCTTTTAGAAATTCTTTCCCATAAAAGAATTTAAGATTTCCTTAAACTCGAAGGTTAAGTTAATACAAACAACACAATAGTCAATCTGTAATATACTTTGTCAAATAGCTCCAGAGCATGGACAAGATTATATCTCTTTGGATCTACCTCTAAGGTCATTAACATGATTTATTATGAAGCTACAGGAAATTGGGTCCTGGATATTTCACTATTGGGCAGAAAATTTAATTCCATCATTGGCATAGAGCTACTGTATCTCCAACCAAACTTGTAACCATGGTAACTAGATTAGAAAGTATTCCTTAAATAGTCTTTTCTCCTTATTACTGTCAAAAAATATTGAAAACTGAAGGTGAATTATTGTTAATTGTAACAATTAGTTTTCCAAACTCTCTGATGCCAACTGCTCAACTTTGATTCTTCTGAAACATCTTAAATAAACATAACTGTTTTAACAAGACTTTTCACTAGAACTTTGTTAGTTTAAATGGAATATATCTCACTGGAATTATTTATGTGACTACCAATATTTTAAACAGGAAGAAAGTTCAGAGAGCCCTTCAGAAAACCAGATACGGCTGGAGTGCTGTTTTTGACTTAATGGATTTGTTGGGACATCAAATATAAATCCTTCACTGAAAACTAAAATGTCAGTTTAAAAATGTATTAGCATGGAAAGCCTTTATTTTATTGGAGGGCTGCTCACTTCATCAAGAGCTGAAGTGAATGGGCACAATTTTAGTCAAGTCAGTAGAGTTGGTTGTCCCCTTATGCCACCTCATGAATCTGATCTCAGATTTCAAACTACATCTTCAGCAAATCATTTAGGCCCAAACTAAACTGTCCCAATGGCACTGCTCCTGTGCTAAAAGTTAGGCATGTGATGAAGAACCTTGATGTATCGGTACTTTATTTATGTGTAAATAAGATAATCATTCAATTGCAAAGCATGCAGTCCATGTTCTAGGCACCCTTAAAACAAAATACACATTCTCATAAGAAATTTACCTAAAAATTCATATAACATTATGGACTCAATTCCTCCATGAGCAAGTAGGATCAACAGCAAATGCCTAGATCCAGTGCAGACAAAACACTCTCCCTCCAGAGTATTTCTTCTCCAAAGGCCTAGCAGCCAGGGCCGGCGCTTGCATTTAGGCAGCTTAGGCAGTCGCCTAGGGTGCCAGCATTATTAAGGGGCGGCAGGTGGCTCCAGTGCAGCTGCCGCAGTGGTGCCTGCGGAGCGTCCGCTGGTCTGCGGCTCCGGTGGAGCTGCTGCAGTCGTGCCTGCAGGCGGGTGGGCGGGCGACGGTCAGCTGCTTCGCGCAGCTGTGGTGGGCCTTCTGCAGGCACCACCGGAGCCGCGGGAGCAGCCGACCGTCCGCAGGCAGGACTGCAGAGCCAGGGGACCAGCGCGCAGGGCGGTGAAATGGCTGTGTGCCTAGGGCGCTCAAACCCCTAGCGCCGGTCCTGCTAGCAGCATGTCTAGAAAACTGGCCACTTGCGACTATCTTCTTTAGACTCTGAGTTCCTTATTGGTAGAATAGTCACACCCCAAATAAAAGGATCATACAATGTACCATAACTGTTAAAGGCTGACAAGAGGCAATCACTAAGTAAATAGAACCACCAGTCTTAGTTTGTCATAGAATAAATATCCATCATTTTATGGAGCACTGACAAATAACCCATCAGTGTAATTAAAGCAGAACTGTATGTCCTGCTGCTTCATACTTCATTTTGCTTGATGTGGACAAATAAATTGGAAAAGTAACATATGGAGGGAGACCAAAAAATTGAATATAATATCCCTGCACTTGTATCATCAAGAGCAAGAAGAAACACATCAATAACAGTCAACATGTGTAGCCTAGACCATCTGGACACAGAGGCTTGTGTTGCCAAGAATATTAAAATATTTTAATCTCATTGTATTCCCTTAGGAATGCAGGCTAGTGTGCACAAGCACAGGATCTGCCAAACCACCAGAATCCTCATCATAAATGCAGAGTACAGGTGTGGTCGTTATTTCATTAAGAGATACGAAGGAAGGGCTCTCAGTTGACAAGACAATAATCCTGTTCCTAAGTAGACAGAATAGGAATAGAATGTTACTTAGCAGGACCTCTACATTTATTGCTTTGTTAGGCTACAAACTGAATTAACATTATTTGTTTTAAAAAGTGACAAGTTTCCATCTCCATCTCCTCCCTGTTTTGACTCCCAAAATTTCACTGATGCTTAATGAATATTGTCCTCAAACCCTTGTAGTTCCCTATGTTATGATATTTTAAAACTGTGAAATAAAATTATTTTCCCCTGACTCTCCTGTTTTGTGCTATTTGTCCTGCTCCCATCCAAGGTACAGCAAGGAGTTTGGTTGTCGGCTTCTGTCCTTATTATCTCCATGCAGCCACGTGCTTCTTTAGGAAGTACAGAATTAGAGTGGGCCAGAAATATAAACTGGTTAGTCAGGGCAGTCAAATAAACTAAACAGATGTGCTGATGGAGCAGTTGGAAAGAACAAGGGAGGGTCAGCGGTAGGAATGTATAGCAAAACGTTCTTGTCACTGTGATGAGCACCAAGACCTAGGCGCATCTGAGATTATGTCACTGTCCTGGACATTTTACCGAGCCAAGAAAACAACACATCACTTGTAAACGGTAGGAACAGAAAGATGAAAGCAAAACATTGTTGATGTGATCACGGATTGTCACAAAGGGAAGGCCTCTGGTGTTTTGTTTTGTGATTTGTCCTTGTGGCTCAGCACCTGAGGGAGCATTCTTGGTTCTTGATTCCTTTTATTCATATACAGTATCACCAGCAGGAACGCTGCAGTCTCTTCACTCAGAATGGACAGTCAAGTCAGCTGCAATCCTGGCTAATTAAAAAAACATTAGGTTGCTAGTGACAGTTTGAATCAAGTGGTGATCCTGAATTTTGTTGGCACACAGATGTGGGATACAGGCAGGGCTACAAGAGAGAAAGGAGTTTATAAAAATCCAGCATGACTGAATGAAGAAGCGGAAAAGTCTAAAAAAATAACAGTGGCCTTTTATTTTTCAAACTGTTTTTGATATCTGTTTCATTACATCCTCAACTGTGTATTATAAGGGATGAGGAGTATTTTTATGAGGAATGGGCTTTTTTGTGTGAATTGTGTCTTCTCCTGATGAAGGAAATACAACAATCTTCTATAGCAGGGGTCGGCAACCTTTCAGAAGTGATGTGCCGAGTCTTCATTTATTCACTCTAATTTAAGGTTTTGCGTGCCAGCAATACATTTTAATGTTTGTAGGTTTCTTTCTATAATTCTATAATATAATTAAACTATTGTTGTATGTAAAGTAAATAAGGTTTTTAAAATGTTTAAGAAGCTTCATTTAAAATTAAATTAAAATGCAGAGCCCCCTGGACCGGTGGCCAGGACCTGGACAGTGTGAGTGCCGTTGAAAATCAGCTTGTATGCCGCCTTCAGCACTCATGCCATAGGTTGCCTGCCCCTGTTCTATAGTAAATGACAACACAGTAACATCAGCATTGTAAACTGCAGATGAGAATATTGTTAATAAGAGCCTGCATACTATTCCTTGATCATCTTCATAATATAACATACCGTGCTTCTATACCCATCTATAGTTAATCAGGTTCCTTTCTTTTCTTAACCATAGGTAAAGCCACATCAGACATTAAAACAGCAGCAGCCAGAAACAACAGCGTGGGTAGCTTTAAGTGCAACCGCCTCACCAAAAGAATGGCCTCTAACCAGCTGGCAGGTGATTTGGGCAGCCCATGTCTGCCCCAAGTCACATTTGGATCACGGCCATAGCTGCAGTCACACAAACATCATAGTTTGTGACAAGAAGCTTTTCTTTCCTTGTTCCCTGTTTTCATAAACACCATTTGTTAACCACACTTCTGTTTCAGGCACAAATCCTGCTAGTGACTTTCCAAAGTAGGAAGTGTTCTGAAAATGATTGCATAGAGTTAGAACTAATTCATTTTTTCTTCTCGGGGCTCTGCACTATAATTCATTATAACATTTTATCGATTGAGTCAGCCGTGTTCATCCTTATAAGGAGCAAATTCAATAACATTCAATATTATGTTTTTATTACACCCAGGCTGTACATGCTTGCTTTGAATTTTGTTGTTCTCCTTCCATCTGAGATTTCTACCAGCAGAGAGACAAATATAACAGGGTACGGTTACCAAAATGTAGCACATATGCAACACCTATGCATTTAAATAAAATGTCCTTTCTGTATCCTATAATATATATAAATAGTGACCAATTTTTAATAAAAGATGAAACATCTCAAACCACAAATCAAAAGTAGACAACTGTTGAAATGAGAAAACATTTATTTAAGTATTTTCTCTTTTTCCCTCATGCCTTGAACTTCAGGTTTAAGTCTGACTAAGAAAGAAGTATGTCTAGAAACAAGAAAGGAACAGAAATCTCACAAGAAAGTATGTTCTTGTAACATTTCAGGACCAGTTCTACAGACTCAAGACATCCAGATAATTCAGAAAGATTTGGACAAGTCCCCACACAGTTGGCCAAATTCCGTCCAGCATTTCTGATGGTTTTGAGAGCAGAAAACCAGTTGCAGAAGATGGTGGCTGCAGAAGAAGTGTCCACAGCCTCCCTCTTTACAACATTCTAGGACTAACCAAGGAAGATGAAGGGTCCAGATAGGTGTGGTTGTACTGTCTGAGCCTACTGTAACTCTATGGGGACTGTATTAGATTTTAAAGCTATTCTCCTGTGCTGGGGAAACAAGAGAGAGAATGTATATTCACTACTGGTTCTCATGCAGTAGCAGATGCTATGGTCTCTCTCTCCTGGACTGTCTGAGCCTCAGAAGCAGCAGAAAGAATCAGAAAAACGAGAAAACTGCTGTTTGCGAAATTCGAAGTTCCATTTTCAGAACTCATCAAGCTGCTCACAATAAGAATTTGTAGCTTAATCAGAACACCAGGCTTCCTGAGGTTTGCCCATGACTTGTAACAGGAATGTAAATTCAACTTCTCCATGATTTTCTGCCAGAAATGCTTCTCCGACATTGACATTTTTCCAAAGAGCATAGCTAATACAGATGTTTGAGCAAAGCATCCAAAAAGGAAATAAAATCAAATGCTTTCATTATCAGCATTGACTCTTATTGGATTTGGAAAAATATGAAAGGATACAAATTTCCTTCCCCACCACCAATACTTTAAGAATTAGAGCCTTTTTTAAAATTTATTCTTTATTTACAATGTTTTATTAAGTACATTCCTGCAATTCATCTGCTGCTGTTCTGGAATATTTCACACTCTTTATTTCAAACACTGCTGATATTTTTTTCTGCATCTTCAAAGAAATGTACAAAATCTATTTTGTTTTCAAATCAGTCTGGGGCAAAAATGTTCAGACCCAGGTACTTAAATTAGACACTCTTACCCTGCAAGGAATAACTAGGCTAGTGGAAGCCAGGATGAGGCCTTATGCTTGTGGGCAGGCTACTAGTGTTAGAGATCTGAACCATCACTTTACCACACCAAGGCACCCTGAAGCTACAGGGAAGGCGGTAACAGAACCCCATAATGGCCTGAGTGGTCCCAAAATATCACAGACACAGTGGTGCTGGAACCCTTTTAATAGTGGGGGTGCTGAAAGCCAGCCCTCTTACCCCTGTTCATGACCACCACTCCCATCCCCAGCTGTGGGGGGAGGTGACATGTCTCCGACGGAGGGACCCATGCAGAGGTAAAGGGGAAAGGCTGGGGGCAGGCACAGGGCCAGGAGTGGAGCCCCAGGCAAGAGGCCAGTGGCCAAGGAGCAGGGCCAGCACCCAAAGAGCAGAGCCCTGGGTGTGGGGCCCTGGGCACAGGGCCAGTGGCAGGGAAGTGGGCCAGCCAGGGCTGGCGCCTGGGACCCAAGCCCCCAACTTGGGAGTGGAGGCCTGGGCATGGAGCCAGTGGCCCACATAAAACCTGGGTGTGCTGCAGCATCCCCCCTCTACACACACACACACATATATTTGCCATGCCTATGCGTAGACTCCAACTGAAAACCTACATTTAAGTGTTTTTAGATAAGTGCCCCAGTATTCAAAAGGTGCTGAGCATTTGTGGTTGTTACCCCCTTACATGGCAGGGGCAGATGCTTAGCACTGCTGAAAATCAGGGTAATATTTATGTGCCTTAGTATGGATTCCTGTTCTAAGTTTAGGCATCCACATTAGAACTGCTATTTAGCCATAACTATAGATTCCAGTGAATTTTTGCACAGAGCTGTGAAATAATTTATCCCTTTAGCTTGAAATCACTCATTAGTGTTGTTGAAGACATGGAGCAGTGCAATCAATATTGTTTCCAGTTACCGTTTCCAATACATTTTGCTCGTTCGAAACGCTCTTTAAACTCTCCTTTTCCACGATGCCTACAAAACACTTGACAACACCCAGGCTGCCGGCGTGCTGATACCACTGCTGATCATTTTCACCGATATTGTCTTATTGTTTCCTTGTACTCTCTTGCCTGTCTGTATCCATCTCTTGTCTTTGGGGCACAGACTGACTCTTTGTTCTAGCATAATAAGGTCCTGGTCTTAGGTGCTACGGTAATACAAATAGTCTTCTTCTTTCATATGGAGATAGTGGAGGAGATGAGAACCTGCTTGTGGTCTCTCCTGCTACATGCATAAGCACAATGAATGTTGTCAAATTGGCAACTAAATGTCCTGGAACGGCCTCCCAGTCAACAAAGTGATAGTAATGCAAATAATAATAAATACTATTATCAAGCTGCTGGGATACTATATGGATTGACAGCTTGGGAATAGGACAGAAATGTTCTTACCTCTACCTCCCTATTTTGAACGGTGGTATTATTTGGCAGTTGTTTGGAGACCTACATAAGGTGAGGTGGTGAATTTCAGACTTGTTTCTCCTGATATGCAACTCACTACATGACAATCAGCTAGCCCTAATGGTATATTGGTGGAAAGGCTTGGGAATGAATGGAATAGTAAAATAAACCAAATTCTTATTCCCTAGATTTTAACACTCCAGAGGAGAAGTTAGACTCTGTGAAGGTCAGTATAGCCACCTTTGATCCAGCTTCCTTATGGTGTGCCTGTTCCACTCATGTTGCAGTTCACCTCTCCTCTTCCTCTTTACCAAGCAGCCTCTGAGCCCCTACACTTACGCCTCTAAGTCTGAGTGGTACACAGGATCGCAGCACCACTGAACTTTGGCTAGGACAAAGGCTGTGGCCCAGATGGCTATCCTGGCTCCATGGCCTATGTACGTACCAGATAATTATAACAACTGAGCTTTTTAGGGCTCCTTCTGTTTCTAATACAGAGCACAGGCGTCCCTGTAAATGTGGGTCAGAAAAACTGGCAAAAAAATTGAATTGCCCTGGAAAATAACATGGGCTTCAATTACCAGAAAGAAAAGTTTGCAACTTAAACTAATTTTGGAACCTTGACCTAAACCATGGCCCACGAGCTTTCCCTCCTTCATTAGCTATTCTCAAACACTTTGACGTATTTTATGGTAACATGAGTCAGCAAAATATGATTTGTTTTTCAACCAAGAGATTGTGCCACGTATGATTAATGAATGAAAATATGCTAGAAATTAAAATATATTTAATTCAGGATTAAGACCCCCAATCTATTTTATTCAGTCATAAAAGGATGTTCTAGGGATTAGCATATTGAGGCTGGATGTGACGCAGCAGTAGTTCATTTGCTCATCCAGCTATTTATCTGGTAATGTTTTTGTTTTACAATGATAACTCTTGGGTATTATTTCTGCTCTAGATTAATCTGTCACTAATAATAACCTTTTGTGGAGATTCAAGGGGAAACATCACTGGCTTTTTCAGTGCTGGAATGGAGTTGCCAGTTAAATGTACATCATACCAATAGCAGAGATGGTTCTAACTCAACTGCTTCCAAAAGAAAAGGGGAGTAAGGATTGGAGCATGAATTCAGATCTGAATTTCAAGACTGGGCTCTATTTCTGTAAGTGCGGAATCAAATTCTCCGAGGATTGAAATCCAGATCGGCATCTGAATTTTGTGACTTGGGAACTATCTGTTAGTGAAGACTGCAGTTTATGGAAAGGAATAAAGAGATTTCTCTTTAAAATATATTGCTAGAAGATAAAGGGTTTTGTAATGGATACATGTACAGCCTATGTGAGACATCTCAAATGGCCCACCCTTCATATTTAATATGAAAGTGAATTAATATTTAAAAAAACAAACCAAACCTCTACCTACCAGATCTGCACATAAAATAGCTTTCTTGTTTGTCTTGATCACTCACATCTGAGAACTCTACAGTTTATATCTTCTATTTGAAACAGCACTATGTTAAAGCACACTAGGGAACTTTTAGAGCACACCAGCAGGGTCTACATGGAACAATTTGTGCACTTTAAAAATCTCACATCCTTACTACACATTGCTGCACCATGTAGATATTAAGATATCAAATATTTATCAAGCCCATATTCAAAAGCCTCTTACCAAGTTACTGGCTATCTAAATTCTTAATTCAGTATTTTAAAACAAACAAGAAAAAGCTTAGTCATAGAGGATTTTTCACAATTAAACAAGACTTGTACTTAAAAAAAAATTCAAGTCTGTCCCAGAAGAGAGGACTACTTCTGGTGAGATCTGTTTTGTATCAGTGTGAGGGGTAAGGGCAGGGAGGAGGATAAAATGCTGGAGGACTCAGGGTTCTGCCACACCCATCCCAGAAAAGGAGCAGTGGAGAGGTCCTCCAAGCAGCCTAGACTGGTTGTGAGAGGGGCCACTGGACTAGCCAGTCAGGGGGCCAGGAGGACCATATAAAAGGAGCTGCAGAATAGAGCAGCAGTTAGGTGCTGCTTGGAGCTGGAGAAAAAAATGACTACATGCCTGGTTGGAAGAGCAGCAGGTCCAAAGACAGTCCTCTGGCAAGGACCAAGGGAGTGAGAGGCTTCTGGCTGCCTGCTAGGACTGAGCCAAAGATGGTTTGCTAGCAGGGACTTGGGGAGCATTGAGAGAGCTCCTGGCTGGCTGCAGAAACTGAGTAAGAACTGAGCTTGGGGAGGGCCATAGGAAGATAGTGTCTCCAGGGAGGAAGCCTGGAAAAAACTGCCTGAGGATCACCAGAAGGGATCACCAGAACTGAAAGAACACAGACACACCAGACTAGAAGGGGGCACTTGCGAGAGGTGGATGCTGATCCCGTTACCAGCCCATATTTCAGAAATGCCCATGTGCAAAATATGCCCAGGCAATTACAACAAATGATGCCTAAATGACTCATTTTATGTTTAATTATTGTGGCTGCATGAGCAATACTGCCAACTGGATATGCAAGTTATATGGGCGCAGTTGAGAAAAATCTATGCATAAGAACTGCAGGGGTGAGAGTGTATGTACATGTGTTTACAGAGATAAACAAAAAAGGGTCTTTGACAGATCTATACAAAAAAGCCACCAGCCACACATGGTCTTTGGGTACTGTTGATTGATTAAAGGAGTCCAAAGGCCTTGTGTGCATGTCAGTTTTTGGTTGCTATAGCCTCAATTAAAAACAAAACCAGACACCAGATATCCAATCCTATACTCCTGAGGGAATGTACTGTTCTCGAATGGAACTTCATGACTTGTCATGTGGACATCAGTACTGGACAAGCACATTTGTTAGATGATTATTACTGTGAAGTTCGTGCCATGGTTAAAAACATACTACTCTGATAAACCCATTTTACAAGAACTGATCCTGTTAAAGTAAAAATCCTATACACATCAAAATAATGCTCCTTTGTCCCAAGAGGAAAGAGAGAAAACACCTCTTTCTGTCTGGCTTCCATGCTCTTTGATTTTGTCCAGCATATATCTACCGCTGTGATAGATGCTCTATAAAAACTGAAGAGAAATGGATGAATTATTTAATATCACAATTTGATGCTATGTTTTGTCAAGACTTACCCGGCCCACTGCTCTGGGGAATGGTGGTCTCTGATTTTCTGGAATCAATATTGGTGTTGCCACAATGGCCCTTTTTTGTCTTCGAATTCCAAGACTGCCATCTTCAATCTTAAAGATTTCCTAAAAAAGAAAAATGAGGGAAGTAATTATCCAAGACCTCCAGGACAGCATGAATTTATTATCCCCATTGCATAGATCTTAATTTCTGAATTAAAAATTCCAGGTGCCAGGACCTTGCTAATACATTCTCTCAACCCTCATTAGCAGGAAGGGTATTGTTAGTTCAAGACTCGAACCAGTTTTGTGATTAATGAAGATTATCTTTAAACTATTCAGTCTGATCTTCAGGATCATTCCATTTATAATGATGCCAATAATGATTTATGCATGCACTGTTCATCTTGCATTCCTTTAGCCTAACTCAGCCTAAGTAGAAAAACCGGGCTAGCTTGAAAGCAACCACAATGGCTCTATAAATCTCCACCTCTGACTGTGCTACCTTCCTACCTGATGAACGTGTAAAATCTTAAAAACTAAATGAGGTCTGGCCAGCTAAGTTCTTGAATAGGAGACCAGCAGATAAACAAACATACTGGTGGAGTTGGTGTTGCTGTTGATTAATCCTACTAGTATCACATTTCCATCCGAGTCAGGTAGACTCAATCCTCAAACCCTAATGCTAAGCAACTTCCATGTATTTAAGATGTTGATTGGGGGATCAGTTGTGAAAGCGAAGTAGGTTTTATGATAATTTATGGTCATTAAAGATCCCATGACAGTTTTGCGTGATCATAGTAGCTATATCCCTGAAGAACTCTAGGTAAATTTCAGCAGGGGTAATTACATTCTACATTTTCCCTCCCTTCTGGACCGAAACTGCTGTGCACGAGTGTTGTTACAATAACTGCTGCATTATACCCCAGAGGTGGATGCATTTCAATAGTGGTTGATGCAACATCTTTGCAATTCTGCAAATAAGCTTTCTAAAAGGCACGATTTGTGTGTGTCAACAACCAACAATGAGCTGTTCCTGCCGCTATCGTGCTAGGTGCCTCTGTCTAATATACAGTCTGCAGTAACTGAAAACTGTTGCCTCAATTGGTTTTAGTATCAGTTTTCAAATTTGACAATGAACAGAAAGCAGGGGAAACGCAGGCCTGCAACATACAACTCTAATCCTGCTGAAGTCAAAGAGGAGGAAGAACGATCAAGAGAATCTGTTTTCAGCCTTCATTACTGTGAGGCCCACCCTAATAATATCATTTTCCCGTCCATCCCTCGTGCATTGCCTCCTCGCTCTAGTCTTTCAATCTGCAAGACACTTGGTCCGTGTTTTTGTTTTGTCTTTCAATTTCTCTCCCAAAACAGTTTTGCTTAATAAAAATTCATGAGAAAGTTGAAGACAAAAACATGGGAAGTGTCAAAATAAAAAAAAGCTGAATTCTACCCAAAGTCACTTCTGCATGTGTCTGTGTGACGTGGTTGAGGAGCATGACAAGGAATGAATGTTGACATGTCTAAAATGAAAAAGTTCCTTTACTCAGCTTAGCACAAATAGAACTACAGTGATAACAACTTTGATCCATGCTGACTCCTAAGCTAGGTCTACAATGGGGAGGTGGGGAGTCGACCTAAGATGTGCAGCTTCAGCTATGTGAATAGTGTAGCTGGAGTCGGCGTATCTTCGGTCGATTTCCCTGGCCGTGAGGACAGTGGCCAGTCGACTGCTGCCACTCCCCCGCTGACTCCATTTCTGCCTCTCGCCATGGTGGAGTTCCGGAGTCGACGGCAGAGCTATTGGGGATCGATTTTATCGTGTCTACACTAGATACAATAAATCGATCCCCAATAGATCGATCACTACCCACCAATCCGGCAGGTAGTGTAGACCTACCCCTAGTCTCAAAAACCCCTCTGAGCTCATGAAGGGCTACATTATATTGAAGAAGAATCTCCCAAAATGCCTTTGCAAAGGAACAAGGCAACAGAAATTGATCCCTGCCTGTAGTATACATCCCTGTGCGCTTGTTCAGTGGGAGGCATTTCCAGATGCACACCACTCAAAGGCATGATCAGCATTCAGGAACAGCCAGGCAATATCTAGTACCATGCTGTATCATGGTGTCTTATGTCTGCTTTTGCTACCAATACAAATTAGGACTAGCTCTAACTGGAACTCATTTCCATTAGTACTGGAAGACTTGAGTCAGGGACAATTAAGTCAAATTTTCCTCATAATCGATCATTAATCTTTTCCAGATTGTTCCCCACTTGCAAAAAGCCAAAGATTATGCAAATAGTCACTACCTCAGTCCACATTTATTATCACAAAGTGTTGGAGGTGTCAAAGGGGGTGGGAAGACTTGAAGACCTCACCTCCGCATTCTGAGCAAGGTATTGGAACAATGAAGAATTCTTCCAGGGTTTTACAATGAGTCCAGTGCAGGCTGGGATGGGGCTTTGATAGTTCAGTCAGAAATGTCTGAATACTCATACAGAGTACATTTCATCCCTCTACAGATGACTGTGTACCACTTACATCTGACTGTTGACTTTTTAGTGGTGACTATTCTCTTTCTTGTCATCTACTGAAATTCAAGGTATGCCTGCCCCTCTGCATAGGGGTACATTTCACCCACTGTGCAGATATGACTAATTAAGATAGCAGCCTATATATATATATATCACTATCAAGTTAATGTAAACAGAAGCAGAAAAAGAAAAGGGAAGCTGAAGAATTCTGTATTGGCCACCATAAAGATGTCTCTCTCTATATATAGAGAGCCCAGTTACTACAATTATTTCCTTTTCTAAGAAAAAGGGGAAATTATGGTATGTCAGATAACACTGTGCAGTAGCAGTTGTTAATGGTGACTTGTTAATGGTGACCAACATATAAACACGGAAGCCCAGAATTTGGGAATTCCATGTTTACACACCCTGATCAAACAAAGTCATAGAAAAGAGTTGCACTGACTTCAATGCACACTCAGTCAGGCCTGTACTTTGTATATGTAATCACAGTAGCTGGGTTCAGCTTTTTCATTTCCTGGAGCACAGTGCAAAGATTATCAAATCATTTCAAATGGCAAAAGTGACATCTTTTAATAACATTGTAAGCTACTGTCTCAATATCACTTTATTATTCTTACTGCATTACAATATTAGCATCTCTTAGTAGGCTGTGCCCAAAATAAAAATGCTGTCTGAGCAATAGGATTTTGTTATAGAAACTATAGAAGCAAAACCCTGCCACTCATGACTGGTGAGCAGTTACCAAATAAACAATAGGACTCAAGCTTTCTTCATGCTGTTTGTGCAGAATGCATTGCTAGGATTGGGCCAGGCAGCTCCAGTGATCCAATTCAACTTAATAAAGGCAATGGAAAGCAGGGCCGGCTCCAGCTTTTTTTCCACCCCAAGCAGCGGAAAAGAAAAGAAGGAAAAAAAGAAAAGGAAAGAAAGGAAAACCCAATTGAGTGCCCAAAGACGAAGAGACGATGCCGAATTGCCACTGAATTCCAAAGCAGAGCGCTGGAGCAGCCGTCGAAGAGCCACCCCAATACCGGACAAAGTGTTACCCCTTTCTATTGGCCGCCCCAGGCATCTACTTCCTTTGCTGGTGCCTGGAGCCAGCCCTGATGGAAAAAGACTCCCATCATGTTAGTGCAAAGGAGTTAATCACAGGTAGCTGTTGAAAGGGTTCAACCTCACATCTGCCATCCTATTTAAAAGGTGGCAATCTTAACTTCATTTACGCTTAGCATGGAAATTGTGTTACAATGTTTTTCTTTATTATGTTTCTCCTTTTCAATAAACAAGGGAGTAGGAGGTAGAATTAGCATTATTTATTTTTAAACTTTTTGAAAGGAATATTTTGCCTAGTCACTCACAAGGATACAGTTACTGTCTCCCCAGACAATGGAAAAATCGGGCCGGCATCCAACTCTCACTTGACTATCTGACTCACCACAAGCTTTGCACCAGGCCTTTCACTTTACTGAGTGCCATTTTTAGATACAATAGCAGTAATTGAATTTAATTTCCTAGTCACATTAAGCAAGCATCAAGCACGGAGCTGGTTCATTTTTCTAACATTTAGGCATGTGCTAAAGAAAAAAAAAAGACTCATCCGAATAACTGCAATGACCTTGAGTCGACAGAGGTCAAGTCTACCTAATGTACGATGTTACACAGGTTCAGACTTCCTTAGTTCCCTTGAGAATTCTCAACTCAGCTTCCGCCCCCCCCCCCCCACTCCTTTGGTAAGGGTCCCTTTGAGGACTTAATACCTCTTGAAAATTTGAATAAATAGCCTAGCACTTTCCAGTAACAGGTACCATTACTCTTGGCAGAGAAAACTTCATTAGAATTTGTCAGGGGAATAAGTTAGATGGCTGAACACTCATTGATTTGTCACAATAAGGGCTGGAAATACCACTGGAGTGGCAATCTGTAACCCATTATTGGTGACCAGGAAAACACTTGTGTTTCTTGCCATTTAGTTTTTTATAAATTGGGTTTGATGGTATAAAGCTGGGTCAATAGCAGGTTCCATTACAAAAAAAAATAAACAAAGTGAATTTACTTTCTACTGAAAGCAACCTGCCCCCCTCTTCCAGAAACTGCAATTTAATATGGCATTCTGTTGTGTAGCATGGCTGTGTGATGTAAAAGAGCAGCTGGAGGTGGCTGCATCTCAGTTTTGGGAGATATAGTCTCTCTTCACCCCTTATCTACTGTATTTCAAAGAGGGTGTTTGATTTATTTAATGTGTACTAAGAGCTGTAAGTACAGATTATAATAATCACCATCACCACCTGATGGTTACCATCAACAGTACTGATAGTAAATTTTTCAAAACGTTTGCCAAAGCATCAAAACACCGGCATTTATTATTAATACTCTGGAAAGACCCAACAGTGTTCATGAGCTCTTCATAAGTGAGTTAAAGAACAGCTGTTTAAATAAATCATTACATCAATTAATAAAATTAAGAATTTGAGAGGACAGTGATACAGAGACACCTGCTCATAAATACTCTCTCTCTTCATTCTCTGTAAATCCCACCATCTAAATTGCATTGTACACTTTAAAAGCATAAATCTAACTAGAATTCAGTATACTAGGGAGAAACATCTATCTTTCAATATACAGGCTTCAAAGTTTCTGAAGTATGCACAATGGGGCAGCATCTGGAAATTGTTAGGGGAAAAGTGGATTTTATTGCTTGAGTGATTTTACTATTATAAGTGTTACATACATAGACAGATTTCAGCTTGCCCGAGTTGATCAATTCATTGACTTCTCACCAATGCATGACATCTCTGATTGCAGATTTAATAACTGTTTATTTAATGAGTGGCTATCATTTTTATAGGGTATTGGATTTTTTAGCCTTCTTGAAGGGTAACAAATATGTTTTATTTTACATTATTTTAGTACCCTTGTAAATAATAATTATTTTATAAATGCATTAAAAATAGCAAAAAAGTACAGCTTCCTATTTTAACTGTATATATGAATACCCAAGACTATTCCAGAGAAAACCATTTAATTTCTGCATTGTAGAATTAGTTGCTTTATTATTACCTTGGATTTATGCATTCTGAGGCATGATGTAAAAACATCTTCTGTCTACATTCAAGTATAACTAATTTATCTGAAGGCTCACCTTATTCTTTGTCAACAAAAAGTATTTCTAAGTCAAAACTGATGATGACTGAATGCCATTAACTTTCCCTTTCCACACTCATTAACCATGGGAGTTACTTATTCTGGGACTAATCCAGAAATGACAAAGAAATGTTACTTCAAATGAACATTCTCGGTTTTTTTCCTCCATCATTATTTACTGTAGTGGGTGTATTTTCATTAGAACCATATTGAATCACCCCTCTAGCAAGAATGCTCACATTGGCTGCACACTGCTCATTAAATATAATGAGGTACCCCTTCATAGATAAACAACTGATTAGGCTCTGGCTGACTGCACATGTCAGATAACATTGCAAAATATGAGCTTTGGGAAAACTGCTGTTTTGACCTTATGTCTCAAGTTTCACCTGGACACATTAGTAACTCACATTACTCATCACTATGAAAAAAAAATCTCCACTGGTGTGAAGCAGACAGCAACAAGTTGTTTTTATAGCAGAAGGCAGGAGCTCACCTCAATATAGTGTATTGATCTGATATCCTGGATAATTCAGTGCCACTAAAGATGCCCCAAAACCTTGAGATCCTCAGTGCATTCAACCATATTGTAAATAAACAGAGTAATTTTCTTTATACTCACTTCCCTAATGCAGTTTGCGCAATAAAATATAACAATGCACAGATCATGAAAGTACTTTGTCTAATAAACGGAGATTTTTCTCCAGCACAATTTCTCTTTACCATGGTATCAAAAGATTGTGGGGGTTTCTCAAACTGAAGTGTTTGGATCTGTAAGTAGCCTTAGAAAACGTGCATATAGTGATTTGTTTGCCATCAGATGATTTCTTGTCATCAGATGAGGCTGTTTGACTAAACTTTTTTCCTGCAAACCAAAAATTACTAATCAAGGATTATTTCTTCTCCATTGGAACTCCCTCCATGAGGAAGAAAAGGTGATGTTGAATGCATTTCAGAGCTTCCCTTATGCGTCATCACCCCATCCATGAAGCCATCCTCCTTCTCTGAATACATTCTAAGGACTAAATCCTGCAGCTTCTGCTTAGCCCCATTGTAATGGAATAGGTTACATAGGGAGGTGGGGGAATCTCCCTCCTTAGAGGATTTTAAGGTCAGGCTTGACAAAGCCCTAGCTGGGAAGATTTAGTTGGGGATTGGTCCTGCTTTGAGCAGGGGATTGGACTAGATGAGCTCCTGAGGTCCCTTCCAACTCTGATATTCTATTATTCTAGTCTATGATTCTAAATACCCCCATTTTCACTTTGGAAAGAGAGGGTGTTTCACAGAGAACTCCTCAGGTTCTTGTACACCAGAGAGCAACCTCTTTCCACGGGAGAATGGGGTGGGGAGGGGGGTCAGGGAAATAGCATACAGATATGGCCAATGGGTTCACAAATTGCATGGGAGTTGTAATAGTGGCCATGAGCAAGTTATTCCAGTGTTCCATCCCTGGAGAATAGGGACACTTCCTGATACAGAAGACTCTTTTCTATCTGAAAGACCATCTGACCTGGCATACTGTTCTATTTCCTTTTTTTCATAGCATGTGTGGTCCTGCATGGCTTGTAAAGCAGCTCTCTCTTTGCTGCAGGGCAGCTAGCATAGTTTTTTATCCCTGATCCCTAGCACATTGGATAGGTATGTTCTGTATTGCTCATCCACCACAGAACTCATTCCACTATGACTATGATATGCAAAGCAATTACACGGTACCCTAAAGCAATAATACTGTATGTACAAATCATGTATATAGTTGCAGTGCAAGTCCCCTATTTTCCCTCCATCCCCCAAAAGGCTCAACATCCCTCTTTCCCCGAACATGCTTGCCTCCCCCTCCCAACAAATGTTCAGTTTTTCCTCACTCCGCACAAGCCTCTTAACTTTCCCTTCCTTTTCCCTCCAACCTCTTCACAAACAGCCTTAGGTCTCCCTACCTTCCCCTCAAATACCCCCATCCTCCTTGCCATCCCCCCCAGACTCCCCACCTCTTTTTACCCTCTGCCTCTACTCTTTCAGCTGAATCTCCCCCTTCCTCCCCCCTACTTCTTTTTCACATCAAAGCACCATGATCCTCCCACTCTTAACCTCAGTCTTTTCTCCTTCTTCTAATATCCCTCGGACAGATAATACAACAAGGTATTGCAGGGAATTGCCATAAGTGTATATATTATTGTGGGCTGGGACTGTACAGAACCTCTCTGTGGGGGAGATGTGATAGATGTGAGACCTGAGAGTTCAAAAGACTACCTTGAAAAGGTGCCAGACAAGTAGACTTTTGGGACATGTGTTAAATGGATTTCCTGTGGAATTCCTGGGGAGAGGTTAACACAAATTCTCAACTCTGGTTATGCAAAATCCCAGCCTTTTGAAGGTATGGAGACAGTCATTGTCTGCTCATTACCTGTCACAGAAGGCCAGGATCAAAAGCCCAAAGAATGGCTGGACTGCCCATCTTTCATTCTGGATCTGAATGTACTCTTTACTATATATGAATGATGTTCTAAAGAGTTTAAGTTTCCCCTGCTGTTACAGTTCTGTGCTTTTCCTAAGCAGGGGCTGCCAGTACTAACAAGTGAAGTGGTGGTCTGTGAAGAAGCAAAATGCCCAGTTAAAACAAGGCTGCAGCCAAATTCCTCCTTTTCCAAGCCAGATTTGAACTGGGGCCTAAAGAGCTGAAATGTTACTATATAGATCTGCTTCACAACTTGGTCCTTATTTCTTCTACTCAGTCCAAATTAATTAACTGGCATTATCAGCTTGATCCTAAGAGCTTAATTCAGCTGTGAGATACAAACAAGGATGAGTGTTGACAAGTGCCCTGGGTACAGATTCCTCCTACACAGTCACAATGATACCCAAGCCAGACTGCATCTGTCAAACACGAAAATATTGGACCTGATTCTCCATTGCATTACATCAGTTTTGTACCAGTGACTCAGCTGAAGGCAAAGGACTCACATCGATGTAATCATAGAATCATAGAAGAAGATTAGGGTTGGAAGAGACCTCAGGAGGTCATCTAGTCCAACCCCCTGCTCAAAGTAGGCCCAACCCTAAATAAATCATCCCACACAGGGCTTTGTCAAGGGCCTTAAAAATCTGTAAGGATCCGTAAGGATGGAGATTCCACCACCACCCTAGGTAACCCATTCTAGTGCTTCACCACCCTCCTAGTGAAATAGTGTTTCCTAATATACAGCCTAGGCCTCCTCCACTCCAACTTGAGACCATTGCTCCCTGTTCTGCCATCTGCCACCACTGAAAACAGCCTCGCTCCACCCTCTTTGGAACATCCCTTCAGGTAGTTGAAGGCTGCTATCAAATCCCCCCTCACTCTTCTCTTCTGCAGACTAAATAAGCCCCGTTCCATCAGCCTCTCTTCATTAAGGGGCTGGGGAACATGACTTACTACACTGGGTTTCTGGTCAGTGGAATCATATAAGCTATGCCATTTAAAAGGAGGAGGGATTTTCAAAAGTGCTGGGCACCCCATAATTCCTGCTCAATTCAGTGGCTTGCTTGGAAAGGAAGGATGGTCCACTGGTTAGTGCACTAAGCTAGGCCTTAGGAGAGCCAGGTTCAACTCTTTGCTCCACCAAAGATTCCTGTACAGCCTTGGGCCAGTCATTTCGTCTCTCTTTGCCTTGGTTTCCTATCTTTAAAATGGTGGTTGCAGTATCACAGGAGGATTGTAAGAATAAATATGCTAATGCTTATAAGGTGCTCACATACTGTGGTTCTGGGGGGCCAAATAAGTGGTACCCCATGAATAGATATGTGCTCAGCAACTTTGAAAATAAGGCTATTTTATTTAGGGGCCCAAATTAGGATTTAGGAATTCATCCTTTACTGAGCATGTTTCTTCCCTGGGCTGTTCAAACATCTCCTAGAGCATTTTTTCTTGCAATGTAATAAGTAATTCAGGATCTATCAGTGTATATGAATAGTTTAAATTGTTCCTTCCAATGTGCATTATCGTTACTTTGTACTCGTCTATGGCAAATTTCATTTGCTATCATGTTGCCCAATTACCTAGTTTTGTAGGTCCTTCTGGATTAACTCTCAGTCTTCCCTGGCCTTGATTCACCTAAATAATTGGGTGTTAAAGGATTCTGACACCTTGAAATGTGTGAAAAGGACTATCCTTCATCTGTATTGTGTACAGTATTTCACAAAGAGAATCTGTATGAGGTCATAATGCAATGCTAGCAGGATATGCAATTTTTTAAAGAGAAGACTATGTGATTATGTTATATGGTATGTAGCTCTTGTGTGAAATAAATTATATACTCAAACTGTTGCCACAGTTATTATTAAAGATATTATTAAACTTGATGTCATTTTAAATCCTCAGACTTGGAAACAACACTAGATTTTAGAGGTCCTCTTCCCTAAATTTAGTTAACTAACCCTCCCCAGCATCCCCAGGAGGCAAAGCAAATTTCAAGACAACCTGAGTAAGCATACAGATTTTAGAGCACTTTAGGGTATGTCTACACTGCAATTAGAAGCGCATGGCGGGCCTGTGCCACCTGACTCAGGCTCGTGGGACTTGGACTAAGGGCTCTTCAACTGTGGTGTAGACGTTCAGGCTTAGGCTGGAGTCTGGGCTTTAGGATCCTGCAAGGTGTGGGGGTCTCAGAGCTCAGACTACAGCCCCCAAGTCCAAAAGTCTACACTTCTGTAATGAGAGTAAGAATCATTATGAATTAACTGTAGATTCACATGCTTATAAGAATGGCATATTAACAATATCCTTACATTTTTCTCTTCTTAATCTGCATTGTGGCCCAGTCAACACAGCAGTAAAGAGGAACACTGATATTGATTTGCACATCATCTTTTGCATCTCACTATGCTTCTCAGAAAGGAAGGGGTGTTGACAAGCTAATGAACTCCAGCTGCAAACACACGGATAAGCCGAGGGATGGATTTAGCACCTATCTTGTTCTAAACATCTGAAGTCTTCCTTAGGTGAACCTTTCTTGATCACTACGCAAAAGCTGAAACAGTCTGTTCTTATAGTAACCATGAGTGCCAACACTATCAGAAGTCACATAATATGTCACTGTTTGTAGACCCCCTATTAGGCTAAATGAATCAGTCCTTGCACTTCTAAACTTTACTTTTTAAACATATAGGATGTAATAATCTATGCCAAAAAGTCACCGAGTCCTAAGGCTTCCAAAAATGTACTTTTCTAGTAACCGTGTTGCTCTGTTTTCAAATGAAATCTCTTGTGCAAATAACTGTTAATGTCCAATAGCAGAGAACATGGTCAAGATAGCTGAACTACCTACTCATCAAATCCCTCACTTAAACCCTTGTTTGGGATCCTGCATAATACCAATGTACATTAATGTACTGTCAATGAATATATTTTCTGTCTCAAAAGCCTCTTTGACCTCTATCCTGTATGCGTTTTATATCCACTTTATCAATTTTTGTAAGACAGAGACATTGACTATGTCATCTCTCACATCTTCTGCACTCAGCAGCCGTGATCGAGATCTATGGGCTACATATGCTCCTCACAAAAGAGCAGGTGAAGGTGTCTGGAGCCAGTTCTTGCTCCCTGAGTCTTTGAATCAGCCTTAACCTTCAGGCAACTTGAAGCTGCTTCCAGAAAGGAAGAACGTGGTAGTAAATTGACTTACAACAAGTCCCATCCCACCTCCAATGCTGGAAATAGAGGATAAAGCCACAAGGTCCTTCTATGGTGCAAATAACAGGCTAATCTCCTTTACCAAGAGAATTCTCTGTTGGGCATTTGTTACTGGATTCCCAGTAGTACAAAGGTGCTGTAATCCGGCGAGAAAATCTGGCCATCTAAATCTCTGAATTAAGGAGTTGCCTTCAAACTCTCTGCATTAGTTGGGCATGTTCCGTGCTGAGGAAGTATTCAGAAACTACCTAATAGGGGCTATGTGGGTGGTTAGAAGGACAGATTAGATATCTGGATAGGGGAACAGCTGTGGTTTCCTTAAAAGGACTGGAAGTTGGAACAGTAGTTTTCATACTTTCCATCACAATTTCTCCTTCCAGAAGTACAGGGTGGAGTCTGTAGTGGCATGCTGCCCTGAATTCCATATGCTATGCCTTGCCAGGCACTGCTGTGGCAATGAGAATAAACTATTGTCTCTAAGGAATAAACCGATGCAATTCAGCCAGCCAAGTGGCACAAACTAAAGTTCACAAAAATTTGCTTTGTAAACTGCACCTGCACTGTGTCAGGAACCTGTTATGCTGCGTTGTTGTGCTGACAGCTCTGACATACAAAGTCTTTGCTTCCTGTTCTGTGACCCTAATAGCAGGTACTGATGTTTCAGATTCACGGAGCTAGGTAAAGGCTGCAAGCAGCAGTGGAAAACACACTACATATACTTAAAGAATAATGACATGAAAAGATACTATTTACCAGAATGATAAACAGAAAAGGCCTCTAGAGTCCTTTTCAAAATGATGGATAATTTATTTTCATATTCATAGGCCCCAGGATCCGCATGGGCCAACGTGATAGCAGGATTGGGCGTCTTCGTTATTTTAGCCTGATCATATTTTCCCAATGATATTATTTGAACCAATAAGTAGAGAGAGGAGGAGTAGTTAAAATAAAATAAGGATTGATCTGAGCCTCTATCAAAAACTTGAACTTAACTTTGAACCTTTTTTTAAAGAGGTCTGAAAAAATGCCCAGGTAAATTTGATGTGTTTTGTTTGTTAGTTAAACAGATTTCATTTCAGGACTATGACCAGGAGTTAAAATGTCCACATGTCAAAGGAATTTTCTTCTCATCATGTTTTCATTTGCATCACAATCAGCAGAGGCATCCCAAGATGACCCATCTAATAATCAGGCTTACGAGAGTTGGATTATTCAGATAAGGTTTGGACAAGCATCCAAAAATTGCTGGCACTTCATTCTACGTCAAACTTCATATGTTTCACCTAAAAAGTTCATTCTGTTTTTAGAGATATTACCAGTTCCAGTAATAGTCACTGTACTTACTACTAGAACCCTAACATTTCTAGAATTGGCATTTTAAAGTGCATCTACTGCACTATGCAAGTGCACACAAATACAATAAAACAGGTTATTGGTATGGCTCCACAGCACTATTCATCATCCTTACGGTGTAATATCAAAGTTGTGGAGTTTGTGATTCAGAAAAGGGAAATGTTATCAGAAACTGACCTTTTACATTTGTGATGGACAAAACAGCCTCTTAATTAGCGATCCAGAGATCTGGGTTAACCCATTATTAAGACAGAGGCCAAATTCTGATCTAAGTTTGCGTTTCAAATACCTCCAAGATTTAAGGGTGTTCCAATCAGAAGTTTTAGTCCTGGCCTTTTTCTGCTTGTAACTACACTGAAAATTCCTAGTTTATTGCTAAACTCTTCTCTTTATATTAGAAATTCAAATCAAAGTTACTTGGGCTAGCTAGGTGGCTCATCAGAAGCTGCACTTAAGCAGCTTTGGATGAATTCCGGTCACTGCTCATCATTTCAAGGATCATAACCATAATAGAAGCAAAGTTTCCAGAATGTAACACGCCAATGAGTAAGGGCTACTCTTCAGACAGATTTCCCAGGGGAGGAAGGAGAAGGAGGGGTTGTTATAGTGGAGCGAAAATTGCTGTAGACAGATATCACTGAGAGAACTGGAATTAATAGGAAGAGGAACAGAAGAGGTGAGGAATCAGGGGCTTGGGAAAAGGGAGCTACACGATGTAAAACTAGAGGGAAAGGATAAGAAAAAGGATTCTTGTAAGGAGTGTCCCCACTTTTTCGTGTTTCTTTTCTTCCAATGTGTAGTATGAGTCATATAAAACTTCAGAGATTATAACGCAATACCTTGGCACCAATCACTCTTGTTTATGTGGCCATTAGTTCAAAGCCACAGACAAGCAATTTATTGAGTATGAAAAATGTCACCTATGGCACCCTAATTTGCATCTGAAAATTGATTTTTGTCACACTGGGATTTTAGGACAACCTCTTTTGGCAGCCAACACTGCCACAAAGCATAATAAAAATAATTATGTGGCCACAAAAGCATGTTAGGCTCACTGTAAATTTTAAGTCTCTAAAGGATTGTATTTGGCAAGGCATTATTGATGAGATTGTGGAAGAGTTACCTGCGGTAATCTTTCTTGATGATTTAATATTGACACCTACATTTAAAGCGTAACTGATGATTGCTAGCTAAGTGTATATCATCATAATGGCCCTTCATTATGCTTAGTCAAACACTCCTGCATGGTACTGGGATATTAGAAATGTCAGTCAAACAATTATGGAGATTTTTAAAGGTGATAATTGCTGAGCGACTTCATGTTTCATGAAGAAACAATCACAAAATATATTTGGATGATCACAGTTAAACCATGTCACCTATTAGAGCCTGGCAATTTTGCAAATATTAAATCTACCTATTCATTTTTTACTTGGTAACATACTGGGCTCTTAGAATTTGCAAATTTCTATCTATTCAGTGGTGAGGCAGTTAATTGCTATGGGAAGATGTCATCTGCCATCGTGGTTCTGAATAATCCTATTAATTATCAAAATGCAAAGTTGCTCAAACACTTTCATTAGTTATTTTGGCAAAATAGTTCCCCTGAGTAAGTTATATTTATACTGCAAATGCTTCTAAAACTGAATTGACTATCTGTAATTATGCAGACGAGTTTCCTCCCTCAGAGATAAATTGTTTTAGAGCAGTATTCTTTATAAGAATGTTCTTATCCTGCCATTGTCTCTTTTTATCAGCACAGAATAATCTACAGCCTCAGTTTCAGTGGGGAAGAGACTTTGCTCGGTATTGTGAATACAATATTTCGTTTTGGTTCTGGATATTGTTTTCTTCCATTAAAAAGTCAGGTACAGGATGTAATTAAGAAAAATATATATACCTTTCATGACAAGTTTTGGACGGTAATTGTTTTGAGAGGGGAGAAGGTAATATTGAGAATGAGTTAACAGGTCCAGACAATATGATCTGACTCAAACCTTTCCTCAAAAAAATTAAAAACTATTTTTTTTGGTATGAAAGTAACTTATCCTGGTCTATAGAAGTGCAATTGAGCTTTGTTTTAGACTTGTGGGGAGAGTTTCTCTGACAGCAGAATTCATCTTGCTAATGAAGTTCATATTTAACATCTTGTTGCAGCATTAAAACTATTACAGCACTGTACTGCACTTGAGAAAATTGCTACAAGAGTGTTAAAATATTTGAGGCTACTTGTGGGAAATACTGAAGTCATATTTTTTTTTAAAGGGCAGTTGCTTTCAATGGGATTTATTAGTACCTTCTTACATGCTAACTAAGAATTGTGTGTATGTATTTAGGTGTGAGCTGCTATGACACAGACTGGTTCTTCGCTTTTCATGTCTACTTAGCTCTGATCTAGCTAGGAGAAGGATTTGACCCTGACAAAGGGCATGTCTACATTACCCACTGGATTGATGGGCAATGATCAATTCAGTGGGGGTCGATTTATCGTGTCTAATGTAGACACGATAAATCGACTGCTGAGTGCTCTCCCATCAACTCAGGTACTCCACCCGAGTGAGAGGTGCAGGGGGAGTTGATGCGGGAGTGTCAGCAGTCTACTCACCACAGTGAAGACACTGCAGTGAGTAGATCTAAGTACATCAACTTCAACTATGTTATTCATGTAGCTGAAGTTGCATAACTTAGATCAATCTCCCCTCCTCCCCCAAGTGTAGATCAGACCTTAGAGTTCCAGAAACATTTGGCAATTGTTTGGCCAGAATTTTAAGTAACTATTGGGCTTGGCAACATACCTGTGCTGACTACCTGAAGAGTTTCTTTCCCCTTGGAAGTTTCTGTCAGTGTGCTGTTGTACTGTAGGTTTTTCCCTGTGGAATAATCACTCTGCAACACATAAAGAAGCTGGACACCTGGTAGCTTCAGTTATCTGGGGATTCCTGAATAGCATAGAGCTGGGGTAGCTGGTGCTCATTAGCAGCCCTCAGTTTAGGAGTTGTGCCTGGAATGCTGCTGTTCTCCAGCAATCCCCAACTTGTCAGACAGCCTCTTGGGTGCTGGTGGAATTTAAAAACAGCACAGGACTTGATCTAAGTTACATCAGGCTGATCCAGCAACCAGAAGCTCTGGATAATTGGGGATATAAATCACAAAATCATAGAAGATTAGGGTTCGAAGAGACCTCTGGAGGTCATCTAGTCCAACCCCTGCTCAAAGCAGGACCAACCCCAAATAAATTATTCTAGCCAGGATTTTGTCAAACCAGGCCTTAAAAACCTCTAAAGATGGAGATTCCACCACCTCCCTAGTTAACCCATACTAGTGCTTCACCACCCTCCTAGTGAATATCCCATTGCAACTTGAGACCATTGCTCCTCCCACACTGCAACTTGAGACCATTGGTCCTTGTTCTGTCATATGCCACCACTGAGAACAGCTGAGCTCCATCCTCTTTGGAACCATCCTTCACTTCTCTTCTGCAGACTAAGTAAGCCCAGTTCCCTCAGCCTCTTCTCATAAGCCCCTTAATCATTTTCTTTGCCCTCCATTGGACTCTCTCCAATTTGTCCACATCCTCTCTGTAGTGGGGGGCCCAAAACCCGACACAAAACTCCAGATGTGGCCTCACCAGTGCCGAATAGAAGGGAATCTGCTGGCAATGCTCCTACTAATGTTGCCTAGTATGCCATTAGCCTTCTTAGCCACAAGAACACACTGTTGACTGATATCCTGCTTCTTGTCCACTGTAATGCCTAGGTCCTTTTCTACAGAACTGTTGCTTAGCCAGTTGGTTCCAAGCCTGTAGCAGTGCACAGGATTCTTCCATCCTAAGTGTAGAACTCTGTAAAGATGGTTTAAAGACATTTTCTCTTCCACCCTTCCTCAGCTGGGCCAAGTTAAGCTTTGAGGCAACTGAGTATCAAACTGTTTCTATATTCTAGTATAGGACCCCAATCCTGGAAAGACATACGTATACACTCAACTTTACACTCTGCTATGAGCCCCATTAGCCATAAACCTTTGCCGGGTCAGGTCCTAAATACTTAATAAAATAAACAAAGGTTCCATATTCTTTAAAAAAACATTTTCTGGCTTCCTCCCAAAGTCACTTTCAGCAGTGCATTTTTTAAATCTTTTCTCTTTAAAATTTATGGATTTTATATTTGGTCCAAATAGCTTTGCCTATGCTCTGAATGTGTGTTTCCACAAGCAGGCCAGACCAAGGTTTTAGTAACATCCTTTGTCCATATTTGGCTCACTGTAGCTGAAAGAAGCAACATTTGCTAGTGAAACTCTATATTTAGTATTGAATGATGATCTTGCAATATAAATCATTGCCTCCAACAGAGGAGGAAATTATTTATAATCAATTCACAAACACTTGGGCAAATATGACTGCTCAGCTTTCCTAACAATGCTTATATTGTTAAGGAAACAATTGACAAAAAATTTTCACATTGTCAGCACAAACGGGGAAAGGATTCCATCTGGTTCCCAGTTGTAGGTGTACAATCATATATAATCTATACTGCAGTATTGACCAAATCCATCTCACCTTGCCTACATGACTAGTCCTATTGATTTGAGGGAGGCCTTGTTAACATGACTAAAATGAGCAAGATTTTTTGTTGCTGCTCTTCTGGACTTATTTAAAATTCCTGAATCCTGATCTGAAGCACTCCGTTATAATTTTAGAAACAAAATAACATTCTATTAGCAGTGGAAAGCCAGGTCATTCTTTCACTGTAGAAAGCAAGCAAATAACTAGATCATGCCCAGTGCCATTAGTAGGATTGTTACATGTCCAGAATGTGCACCTTATTCTTTCATAGCTTCATATTGCTGGGAGTGTTCTTTTCATTCAGAGAACCTCCCAAGGCCCATTTTCCCTACTACTTTTACATCATGTAATCCCACTTCTTTGTAAATGGATGTCTCTGGTTTTCCAAGATGGACAGGAATTATGCCCTTCCTTCTCAAATCAATTGGACCAGGGAGATGACCTTTTATTACATTTTACAGAAGGGGGTGAAAACAAAATCAAGTACATGCCAAAAGAAAATTTTAAGCTCAAATATTTACCAGAAGCAAATTCTAAATAGTATAGTCTGTTATAAAATTTGCATTTCATCCTCTGTTGGTTATTTATACAACCCATGCAAATCTTGAAGCAGAAGTAATATCATGTAACTCACGTAACTAACAAAGGTGGATGTTTTCTAGGAACCGTCTGTGAACAATCTGCAGATCAAAAATTACTCATCCAAGAATTTCACATATAGCTGTAAATAATTTGTACAGTCACAATGCCAATGTCTGTTCACAGGCAGTTTGTGAACAGAAAGAAAGGCCAAATGTATCAAATATGCACTGTCTCTGTTAAACAATCACAAATTCATCTAGTCTGAATTAAGACAGCCTGCTACACTCAGATACTGTGTTGCAGCCAAACTAGTCCTCTCTCAAATGCTCAAATAGTAGCAGCCGGTGTCACATAAACAGAAATAATCAGTGTGGTATATTTGATTTTGTCGCAATGAAACCTATGAAACCAGGGCCAAATTAAGGATTCTAAAGGAATCTAAAATCAGAATTGTGTTGCAATTGCTCATTTATAATCAATGTTCAGGGTAACTACACCTGTACTCCTTCTCCATGGTCCATCATATGCATCCAGCTCTTAGCCTTCTGGTTTCTCAACTGTTACCTCTCTTGGGCACAGACCCACATCTCTTTCCCTTCAGCGAGGGGTATTTCCAGGCTGCATAGCTCCCTGCCTACACCGTGATACCCTGTAGCAAATTTCACTTGGGGCCAGCAGACCTAGTGGGCAGGCTGCAGCTCAGTCTCCTGGGGTCTTGGGATGGCCTTGCCAGGCACTCAGAGGGCCTGGCTGCAGAGTTCCAATTCATGGTGGCCTGGTGCTCCCCAAGTTCTCTTAGTCAGCTGAAGGAAAGGTAGGGGAACCCGAGTCCTCCATCTCCACTGATCCTCATCCCAGGGCCCAAGGGGAAAGAGGTGAGGAGAGTCTCAGCCTTTGAAGTGATACTCCACACCAGCCTCCCCTGTCCTCTCTTCAGTTTGAGGCATGGTCCCAGCACTCTGCTTCTCTTTTACTCAGACAATCAGCTGGTCCTTCTGAGCTCACTTTGAGCATCCTGTTGTTCCTCCTTGTTAGGGAAAAGATGGGAGAAAAAAGGAGATCAGGCCTTACCCATCATCCAGACCCTTCCTCTGTAGGTGGCTCAGTCCCAGAAGCTACTCCTTGTCTGCTTTCCTTCAGTCTCATCTCTCTCTCTCTCACACACACACACACACACACACACACACACACACACACACACACACACACACACCCACAACACACACACACACACACACACACACCATTCCCTACTGCACTATCAGATATCAGAGTCCCCATTTAAGCAGGTCCTCCATTTGGAGCATGCTCTGCAGCTGCTGAGGGCCAGAGCATTCTTGGCCCCATACTGTTCCTTCACCCCTTTAGCCTTAGTGTTGGGTCTGTAAATGGTATCACATACACCCAGCAAACCAGACGGCTTAGTGGCCGCTTTGCTGTCTCTCCAGATGCCACGCAGGGCTGCCAACACTCCTTTATTTTCTCCTCTCTCTACAACCAGACTGGGAGTTGATGAGTGCAGCGATACCCCTGGCATTCAGTAGGTGAGTACTGCCAAGTGTTAATAATAAAACGGCAACATCAGGAGAAGGGTGGGGTGAGAGTGCTAAGAAAACAGTCCCATATTTTTTAAATATAATGTTGGCAACCCTACTTCATTAAGCAAGCACATTTATTCTTCAGGTGAATACATCATTAAAGGAAACATTAAAAGCAAAATAAAAGAACATACACAGATGCTAGAAAGAGATTATCCTCAACTCCAGCCAAGGCTCTGGAAGCTGATAAGTCCTTCAAACCCCTCACAGAGCTTTTTTACTGTGGTTACAAGTTCATAACAGCTTAAGCTCAGAACAAGAACCACCATGAACTTTCCTTTATACAGTATGGGCCTTTGATCCTGTCATCATGTAACAGCTGATCAGCAGACAATGCTTCTCTCCTCAGGGCACAGCTTCAAAAGATTGGGTCTTTTCACAACCAGAGGAGGGACTTTGCATTCAACTCTCACCCAAGTACTTCCCAGGAAACCACTTATTTTTTTTGTCCCAGAAGTTCATTCTTATCTGCCACATTGTTCAAAATAGACCTTTGAAGCTCCTCATACTCCCTAGGATTTCCTTTGGTCACATCTCTTCCCTAGAGAAGGTACATACATAAATTGTGCATTTGTAATACAATGGACCCCAAAGCTACTTAAACTTAATTCACTAAGGTTTTTCAAGGGATTGCAGGAAATTGCCATATCTGTCACAATGACTTTGCAAGTCCTCAACCATGTATTTTTAGCTGTATCTGCCCTCTGCAGTGCTTCACGTCAGGTCCCTGTTTTCTAATCATATCTTCACTTTCCATGTTCAATATAAATAGCTGAACAGAACACAATGGGCTGTTTCATTTTCCAGTAGCCCCAGATGCTCCCGCCCCTTGCAGAATGCAACACATTGTGTAGGAGCAGGGATGGTTCATGCCAAGTGCTGAAAGAAAATAGAAGTTCAGGTTGGGATTTCAGGCTGCTGCCTTAGCAGCATCCAACTGAAGATCTCCTGAAGCCATCCGCATTAGAGGCACTATGAAGGAAGAGATGGAAAGCTGGAGGCTTACTCAGAGCCCTTTCAGGCACATATTAGCATTGGTGAGAGGGTGAATCTTGAATTAGGGGGCTTTCCCAGTGCCTAAAGGTAAAGGTTGGACTTGCAATTAAGACACTAGACTGGGATTCAGGTGATGTGGGTTCAAGTCCCAGCTCTGCCACAGACCTTAGGAAAGTCAGTTGCCTCTATGTGAAAACAGTGATAACACTTACTCCCAACCAATGTGTGTGTCTTCCCTATGTAGATTGTAAGCCCTTTGGAGCAGTGGTTGTCTTCTATTACATTCTTATACAATGCCTAGGGAGCCTCAATCTTGCTATTGTAACAAATATTAATGCTGAATGCTCCTGCTCTCTCCCTTGTAGTTTTCCTGTATTAGTCTGGTCACCCCTTCCCTCCCCCTACACTGGAAATCACTGTGTTAATACTTACATAGCTCTGTGCATTTCATATGCAAGACCTTTATATATCCTTGAAAAATACCAATATTTATGTAAAATTTATTTTATAAATGCACATCACATGGATGAACACTGTGTTTAGCAACAGCTTCATACACACAGTTACATGTATTACTGAATAACGATCTATTGTCTAGGGTCAAGATTAATTTCACCCCTCTTTTTCCCTTTCTACACTTTTAAAGACAAAGGCTTAATCAAGTCACTTCATCCAAATCACGATCATCCCGAAATACATTTTCAATGAATAAAAGGATCCACAACACAACATGCACTGAGTTCTGGCTAAAAGAAAAAGGAACAGTAATTACCAACAGTCAGTTTGATTCAAGTATGCCAATAGATTAATAAAGAAACAAACACACTAGACTGTCCCATATTTCTGGTTTGTTAGAAGATGAAGTGATTTTGTCCCTTTCATAAAAATCAGCTCCTTCTGAAAATTTTAAGGCCACTTTTCCCACATACATTACAGAGATACTTTCCATTAATTTTGTCCTAATGCAATTTAATATGATACTCTGAATCAGGAAGCAGTTCTGTTTGGGGAACAGATTGACTGATTTTTTTTTTTTAACTGGACTTAATTTCCTTAAAGTTTATAGATCTGGATAGGCTCTTTCTTAAAGTGTTTTTATATTTTAAATATTATGTCTATAGAATTATACTCAAGTATATTTTACAGCTATTGAATCAGAACCTAAAGAAAAAAGTAGTGTGAAATTATTTTCAGAGCCTTTCCAAATTTTCCTGATCAAAAGATATTAATTTTCCAGGGAGGCTACATAGAATCATAGAATCATAGAATCAAAAGGTTGGAAGGGACCTCATGAGGTCATCTAGTCCAACCCCCTGCTAAAGGCAGGACCATTTTCCCTAAATAATCCCAGCCAGGGTGCGGTCTAGCCGGACTTTAAATAGCTCTAAAGATGGAGATTCTCCTAGGTTAACCATTCAATACTTCACCACTTCTCTAGTCAGAAGTTTTTTTCTATATCCCAGCCTCTCGACTATCGCAGCTGCAACTTTCAAACCATTGCCTTGTTCTGTCCTCCGTCACCCATTGAGACGCTAGCTCTCCCTCCCCTTTGGAGCCATCCCTTCTCAAGTGAGTTGAAGGTTGCGTATTCAAAATCCCCCTTAGTCGGTCTCTCGTGCAGGTAAATAAGCCCAGTTCCTTCGTCTCTCTTCATAAAGTTCATGTGCTCTGTCTCTAATCATTTTTCGTTTGCCCTCCGTTGACTTCTCCAATTGTTCCACGTATTTTTTGTAGCATGTGCCGCCAAAACTGGAACACATATTTCCGATGCGGGCCTCACCAGGCTCGAATAGGGCGGATAATCACATCCTCGATCTGCTAGGACACACTTCCTACTTACAGCCCAGTATGCTTTAGCCTTTTGGCTACAGAGCAAATTTTCTTTTTTTGTTAGGCTCATGTTCATTTCTTTTATCACGTAACCCCCCCAAGGGGGGGGAAATCCTTTTCTCAGCACTCGTACCTAGCCAAACAGTCCCCAGCTCGTAGCAGTGATGGGGTTTTTTCTGTCCTAGTGCGGACTTTGCACTTGTCCTTGTTGAACTTCATGAGTTCTTGTGGCCACTTCTAATTTGCTATAGTCTTCCACTGAGATCCATATCCCTGCCTCAGCGGGGTTCCACCATCCCCCAACTTGGTGATCATTGCAAATTTACTTAATTGTGCAAGCATTCATCTATCAAGATCTTAATTGAGATGAATCTGAGAACGGGCCTAAGACAGACCCTGGGGACACATCCCACTTTGTTTACTGATTGCCAACTAGAGAGGTGTGCCATTGATACTACCCCTGGCCGTTGATTCAACCAATTTCTATCCACTTCACAGTCCATTCCCTCAACCATACTTCCTTAGTTTGGCAGTGGTATGCTGTGGGGAACCCGTGTCCAAAAGCTTCTAAAGTCAGGTAATACAACATCAACAGCTTTTGCCCCATCACCAGTCCAGTTCCAAATTTTTCTTTTCCCCCCTCTGTAGAAAGCAATTCAGGTTGGTCAGGCATGATTTACCTTTGGTGATCATGCTGACTGCTCTCTGATCCACCTTGGTTTTCCTCTAGGTGTTTCGGATGATTCTCAGACCTGCTCCTGATTTTTACAGGGGGTTGAGGTGGGACTGATTTGGTCTGTAGTTTCCCTGGATCTTCTTTTTCCTCTTTCTTAAAGATAGGTCTATATTTCTTTCTTCCAGTCTCCTTGGCGACTTTCACTGTTCACCATGATTTTCAAAGATATGGTCACGGTTTGATTTTGTGTCCATTTATCTTTCTTGCTAGAGGAACATCAAGATATTATTAATGGGCAATATACAAAAACCTGTAGGCAGGGAACACTTCAACCTCCCTGGCCCACTTATAGCAGACCTTAGGTGGCATCCTGCCAGCAAAAAAATTCGGACCAGACATTCACGAGAAAACTGTCTGAGCTTCAGTTCATTCTGCTGCAATTTGACACTCATCAGCTCAGGAGTAACCGACTGTGGAATGCTTGCCAACTTACACAAACCAGTTTCTTCCTCCCTTGGTTTTCACACTTCAAACTGCTAGAAGGGGCTTTCATCCTCCCTGATTGAACTCAAGTCTCGTTATCTCTAGTTGCCTGCTTTTATTATACTGCCCCTGGAAATTTCCACTACATGCATCTGACGAAGTGGGTATTCACCCATGAAAGCTCATGCTCCAAAACATCTGTTAGTCTATAAGTTGCCACAGGATTCTTTGCTGCTTTTACAGATCCAGACTAACATGGCTACCCCTCTGATACTGTCCTAATTAAGGCCCTCTGCCTTACACATCAACACAAGGAATTAAGGGAGCATAGTGTTGCCTAACTGTATTGCCAGTCTCATAATAAGGGATGAAGGTATCAAGGAAGAACAGGCTTGCAGGACTGAAAAAACCCTTCTCACCCATGCAGATGGGCATTGGGTAGACAGATAGGGACAGAGAATAGCCTTGATTCCCCCCGCCCCCTCCACACACACACAGAGTCCAAGTTTGTTGGCAAGCACTGCTCAGTTCCTTCCCTGGTGTGCTTTACTTAAGCTCCACCTCTTACTGAGGGGCTAGGAAGAAAGTGACAATATAACCCTAATTTATTGACTGCCCTGTAAAGGATGCTTCTTTAACACGGGATGGACCCACCTATCATTTAAGGCTTGGATACTCACTACCTAGCAGAAATATTTCTGCACTCAAAAAGTTCATTTAAAAGTTTCTCTGCACTAGAAACTATCCATCTCTATGATGACTGCAGAATTTTCCTTCCCTTTATCTCTTCAGAAAATCATTCTAGAGTAGTTAGGTGTTAGTGACTGTAAAAACAAGTAAAACACATAATTTTATTCTAGGCAGTGCCTCTGCTGCAAAAGATTGGTTGTATCAATGAGAGTTTCAGCCATTCCAAACCAAATACAGAGTACTGTGACACACTCTTCCTAATTTAAGCTAGACATTTGATTATAACATTTCTTTGTAAAAAGTTGATCCTAAAGGTGACAGCTAGAAAGCAGAAAATAGAAATTCTATAAACTCTCTCAGTATTCACTCCCAGCAAAAATCCACATCCAACAGTAAAGGGATAGTGTATGATGTTCTCAGTTCCTTGTTGGGAGATATACTGATGAAAGGTAATGGTTGAATGCAGATGGCCTGGACAGTGTCTCTGTTTAGTCACAATGTCTTTTGTATCGGTCAGGAGTTTTCCAGCAAACACAAATGACTGCCTTTATGCTTCACATGAGTAGAAAGCTTTAAGAGCATCAGAATATTATTCCCACATAAAGAGAAAACCATGTTATTAAACATGAATACTACCCTCACACTTAGTATTTATGATCCCAGTCATGATCCTAGTGAAGTCACTGAGAATTTTGCCGTTGAGTTCAATGAGCGCAGAATCAGGTTGATAACATCTCAAATGAGATATTCAACTGCCTTACTTCATAAGGACAGATGCCATAATTCATAAGTACGTTGATGAACTTGAAAGAGAGCCTTTACGTTTTGACATAGCCTTTTAAAATATTCATACGTGGTGTGCTCCCCCCAAACCCCAAAAGCAAGCTATTGGGACAGTTTCTGTTGACAGTTACACCCGTGTGAACCAGGAGTTATTTTAGTGAAGTCCAAAGAGTTTTACTGGTGGAGTCAAGAGCAGAATTCAAACCCCCAGCCTTTTGGGTCATGAGTGTGTGTGGGATGGTGATAAGTGCTTTCTGGGCTGAACGAGTGTGTAGAGGGGCCCACAACCTCCCAGGGCAAGCTCAAAACATCACAGGATCAAGCCCTTGAAGCTCATTGTCAAGAATCAGGGTCTGCAGGATAGTCAGTCTCCGGGCAACTCTAACAAGGACAGCTGGCCAGTGGTAGGCCGACTAATTGGCTACACCATCTGATTGGCTGGAAGGATCAGCAGACTGGATCTTAAGCCCAGCAGCAGCAGCAGGAGTTCAGTGGCCGCTCAAACCATGTGCCCTTGGCTGCAAGAGCTCCTCTACCTGCTTGTTCCCAGCCTTGTTCTAGCCCCGCTCCTTGTCTCTCTGTAGGTAATTTGGTCCTGACCCTGGGCTCCAATTCCTGACCTCTGACTTTGGCTCTAGTCTCTGAATGTAGTTCTGACCCTGGGCTCCATCTTCTGGCTCCTAACTCTGACTCTCACCCCTGGCTCTGGCATCTGACTGCTGACTCCAGCTTTGACCCTAGGCTCTGACTCCTGGCTACCATCTCATGCTCCAACCACTAGGCATGACTGTCCACATTCCAGTCACTGACACTCATGTAAATAAGGGTGGGCTGATATTTTGAATCAAGGGATGGTGCAGTTTATCGCTAATAAAGTACTGCCATTGTCTCTTTCAGGTGATCTCATGGTAGATCTTTGTGCAGCATTTTAGCCTGGGGCAGTTTAAAAAATAATAAAAAATGAATAAATTTTCAACCAAGATGTTTACATGCTATATCAAAGGCAGATATGTGTTAGGAAAGTAAATAAATGCATTTTATTGCATGTAGGCTATCACTACTTAATCTTTTGCAAAATTTATAAGTCCTTTCTCATTTGAAGGATATGATTGTGCATGCCAGGCCTATCGACTAGCAAAACATCAGGGGCACATGCAAAATGCATGGTACTGCACTGATTCGCAAAGTCCTTAAAGCCACAGAAAACCTTGCCATTTATATAAGGATATAAATAATTTGGTGATAGACTTCATGAAACAGACTAATTATTTCCATCTGTGAATAAACAGGTCACATTTAACTGAACACTCAAAAGTCTTCTTCATCAATAGCACCTTGACACTAGCTGTAGAACTGGGTACTTGGCCACATAAAATATGCAATAGTTCTCTAGTGTGATTAGTGCCATTATTTAAAATGCATTTGTCTCTACAAAGTTAAACATTTAGCCCATTTTGACTGGTGATGCAAAGCATGACCCTTTTAAGTAGCAAGAACTATGGTATCATGCTGAGATCATAAAGTACAGTCCATGAGACAGCAATACACTAAGTGCAAGAGCCAAGTCTCATTTTAAAAGGATTATTTTCTAGCCCTTATCTCAAAAAACTGCACGTACTATATCTGTAATTCATTTCTCTCAGAACACAAAAGTTTAAGTAATTCTAGAGACAGAAAAGAAATGAAAGACAAAATGATTTAAAGATCTAAGAGATGCCAAATGGTTCAACAAAAATTGGACACTACAAAATCCAAGTGTGACTGCTGACTCACAGGCAGATTAATATATTTCCACCCACAGGAATCTGAACATTTACTGATGAAATGATTTGTGTTGCTAAAAAACTGAATCCAGCCATTTCATTGTAGCTGGTAACAAATAAAATATTTTAAAACAAATCTATTGTCATCAATGAGTTTCTTGTTTGTTACTATGCAGCAAAATGTGGCATTCTTGAAACTTCACTGTGACAGCAGGAGTAGACCTCATTCTCCCATGCCAACAATATGCACTTTTAGCACTTGAGCTAAATGGAGATCTTGTTTAATTCTGAGCAGTAGAGATCATGTGACATACACCTCTCACCATTTATGAATCCATTCAATGGAGAGCCTTAGAAGCTACGCACACTGTGCAACTCGTTATTTGATAATAGAATATATTGAGTATTTTTGGTGGTGTCAAAAAACCAACGGCAATAACTGACTCCTGACAAGGTAGGACTTTACAATGATCAGTTGTGCTTTTACTCCACTTGTACGGATTCACAGTATTCAGCTGCCTCATGGTTGATAAAACGGAGGTCAAATATCTATATTATTACTAGTAAAAATAGTCTTGATCCCAATCAGACTGACTAATTTATAAAATGTTTATTCAGTTTAATGTTGCAACTGGAATGCATTTGGGGCTCTGATTGTCTAATACAGCAAGGAGACAACATCCTTTCTGCAGCCCCATAAACCTTTTACAAAGGAGGGGGTTCAGAGCAGTGGGTGACGTGAAGAGAAGATCTGGATGGTTAACAACTCCAGGAATATTGTATCCGGTAACCTAGGCATGTGATGCTTCTTGTGATATTTCAAGTCATATTGCATTTTGATTCTGCCACTCTTGTGATGAAAAGGACCTTGCTGTTACAAGTAGTTCCTCTGACTTAATAAGAATACATGTAGACTAAGGTACAGATGAATGCAAGTAGTGGCGATAGAATCAGATCATCACCAGATAAGTTTGCCAAGATGCAGAATGAACTACCTGTTTTTGTGATAGCAGTATTCTTGGGTGAGGACAAATGCAGAGTATTCTTTGTTTGTGATGGTCACTGATGTTGGAGATGTCTACTAAGATAGGTGCTATTGTTATAATTGATTCTTTTGGCTGGTGAAAGCCAACACAGCGGTGTTGGGGGTAATTATTAGACATGATCATCGATGCCTCCAAGGAGATAAACTACTACACTCAAGAAATCATCTTTTGACATGAATAATTGTTCCAATTATTGCCCTGTTTCAAATCTCCACTATTTGGAGAGGTTTATGGAAGATACTATGGTAAGACAATTCCAGCAACATCAAGAATCCTCAGGACTCACTGATCTCAGAAAATTTTACTTTGGGTCAGAGTATAATCGATGCTGAGAGATCAACTAAAATTTCATTTATGAACTGCAGAAGTGATTGTAGACTACAACAAGGATTGATGAGATTGTTCTTGAATGGCTTGGGTCCTTTCTGTCTGAAAAGACCAAGAGGAAAGTAGTGGACAATTCCTCATCTATTCAAAGATACTCTCTTGCGTTCTGCAGGGTTCCAGTGTGTCATGTCTCTTGTTCAGCCTCTCCACAGGGCTACTTAAAAATATTTTTTTCTGTATGGACATTAAAGATTTCATGGCAGTTTTAATACTGAGTAGGGGTCTGTGTCCTTTTCCAAAATCCCCACTATAAAAGCAACTACATTTCAGAGATGAAATAATTCATCCATTATACATTAATGTATACTAAACAGATCTATACAAATACTTTATATAATACAGATGTTTGTATATAGATAGTGTGACAAAGTTCCTCCTCTACCTTGGTGGGTCCTGCGCTTATTGGCAGATTTGCTCACCTCAGTGATCTCCCCCATAGTCTGGATCAACTCCTCCTGTGTCTGATCAGGAGTTGGGAAGTTTG